>NC_134708.1:128509258-128823600 GCF_043290135.1 Rhipicephalus microplus
GAGTCAAGCGTCTCGCTTCTTTTTTGGCGTGGCCAGCTGGCCAAATCTGGCGTGGCGCTACATATGGGTTAAACGAAGAGACGTGACGTACAGGAGGAAGTCAACTGCCGAAGGAGGGGAAGGAGAGGGTGTTGAGAAGGGGAGGCGAGACGGCGGTGATGAGCCCGTGCCGGGATCACTGCTTTTATTCGGGACAAGGGCGCAGGCGGTGTCGCCATTGCAACGCCCAGCGAGGCAAGGAGCTCAGGCATTCTGAAATTTCTCATGTCTCGCGCCACACGAGTCACCCGGACCGCTTCTTTTTTGGCATGGCTAGCTGACCAAATCTAGCGTAGCGCTACATATGGGTTAAACGAAGAGACGTGACGTACAGGAGGAAGTCAACTGCCGAAGGAGGGGAAGGAGAGGTTGTTGAGGAAGGGGAGGCGAGACGGCGGTGATGAGCCCGTGCCGGGATCACTGCTTTTATTCGGAACAAGGGCGCAGGCGGTGTCGCCATTGCAACGCCCAGCGAGGCAAGGAGCTCAGGCATTTTGAAATTTCTCATGTCTCGCGCCACACAAATCACGAGGCTCGCTTCTTTTTTGGTGCAGCCAGCTGGCCAAATCTAGCGTGGCGCTACATATGCGTTAAATGAATGGACAAGACGTACAAAGGAAGTGAGAAGCTGAAGGAAGGGAAGGAGAGGAGTTTGAGGAAGGAGAGGCGAGACGGCGGCGATGAGCCCGTGCCGAGATCACAGCTTTTATTTAGGACACAGGCGTAGGTGGTGTCGCCGTTGCAGCGTCAAGCCAGGAAGGAGCTCAGGCATTCTGAAATTTCTCATGTCTCGCGCCACATGAGTCACGCGGCCCGCTTCTTTTTTGGCACGGCCGGCTGGCCAAATCTAGCGTGGCGCTACATATGCGTTAAATGAATGGACGAGACGTACAGGGGGAAGTGAGCTGCTGAAGGAAGAGAAGGAGAGGATGTTGAGGAAGGAGAGGCGATACGGCTGTGATCAGTTCGTGCTGAGATCACAGCCTTTTGTTGCGACACAGGCGTAGGCGGAGTCGCCGTTACAGCGTCCAGCCAGACAAGGAGCTCCGGCATTCTGAAATTTCTCATGTCTCGCGCCACACGAGTCACGCGGCTCGCTTCTTTCTCGGCACGGCCAGCTGGCAAAATCTAGCGTAGCGCTACATTTTGGGGTAATGAACGGACGTGACGTACGGGATGAAGTCAGCTGCTGAAGTAGGGGAAGGAGAAAAGGTTGAGGAAGGAGAGGCGAGACGGCAGCAATGAGCCCGTGCAGAGATCACAGCTTTTACTTGGGACGCAGACGTAGGCAGAGTCGCCGTTGCAGCGTCCAGCCAGGCAAGGAGCTCAGGCATTCTGGAATTCCTCATGTCTCGCGCCACACGAGTCACGAGGCTTCCTTCTTTTTTTGGCGCGGCCGGCTGGCCAAATCTAGCGGGGCGCTACATATGCGTTAAATGAATGGACAAGACGTACAAAGGAAGTGAGAAGCTGAAGGAAGGGAAGGAGAGGAGTATGAGGAAGGAGAGGCGAGACGGCGGCGATGAGCCCGTGCCGAGATCACAGCTTTTATTTAGGACACAGGCGTAGGTGGTGTCGCCGTTGCAGCGTCATGCAAGGCAAGGAGCTCAGGCATTCTGAAATTTCTCATGTCTCGCGCCACATGAGTCACGCGGCCCGCTTCTTTTTTGGCACGGCCGGCTGGCCAAATCTAGCGTGGCGCTACATATGCGTTAAATGAATGGACGAGACGTACAGGGGGAAGTGAGCTGCTGAAGGAAGAGAAGGAGAGGATGTTGAGGAAGGCGAGGCGATACGGCGGTGATCAGCCCGTGCCTAGATCACAGCCTTTAGTTGGGACACAGGCGTAGGCGGAGTCGCCGTTGCAGCGTCCAGCCAGACAAGGAGCTCAGCCATTCTGAAATTTCTCACGTCTCGCGCCGCACGAGTCAAGCGGCCCGCTTCTTTTTTGGCACGGCCAGCTGACCAAATCTATCGCGGCGCTACATATGGGTTAAACGAAGAGACGTGACGTACAGGAGGAAGTCAACTGCCGAAGGAGGGGAAGGCGAGGGTGTTGAGGAAGGGGAGGCGAGACGGCGGTGATGAGCCCGTGCCGGAATCACTGCTTTTATTCGGGACACAGGCGCTGGCGGAGTCGCCATTGCAACGCCGAGTGAGGCAAGGAGCTAGGGCATTTTGAAATTTCTCATGTCTCGCGCCACACGAATCACGAGGCTCGCTTCTTGTTTGGTGCGGCCAGCTGGCCAAATCTAGCGTGGCGCTTCATATGCGTTAAATGAATGGTCGAGACGTACAGGGGGAGGTGAGCTGCTGAAGGAAGGGAAGGAGAGGATGTTGAGGAAGGAGATGTGAGACGGCGGCGACGAGCCCCTGCCGAGATCACAGCTTTTATTTGGGACACACGAGTAGGCGGTGTCGCCTTCGCAGCATCAAGCCAGGCAAGGAGCTCAGGCATTCTGAAATTCCTTATGGTTCGTGCCACACGAGTCACGCGTCTCGCTTCTTTTTTGGCGTGGCCAGCTGGCCAAATCTGGCGTGGCGCTACATATGGGTTAAAAGAACGGACGAGACGTACAGGGGGAAGTGAACTGCTGAAGGAGGGGAAGGAGAGGATGTTGAGGAAGGAGAGGTGAGACGGCGGCGATGAGCCTGCGCCAAGATCACAGCTTTTATTTGGGACACAGGCGTAGGCGGAGTCGCCGTTGCAGCGTCCAGCCAGGCAAGGAGCTCAGGCATTCTGGAATTCCTCATGTCTCGCGCCACACGAGTCACGAGGCTTCCTTTTTTTTGGCGCGGCCGGCTGGCCAAATCTAGCGGGGCGCTACATATGCGTTAAATGAATGGACGAGACGTAAAGGGGGAGGTGAGCTGCTGAAGGAAGGGAAGGAGAGGATGTTGAGGAAGGAGATGTGAGACGGCGGCGATGGGCCCGTGCCGAGATCACAGCTTTTATTTGGGACACACGAGTAGGCGGTGTCGCCTTCGCAGCATCAAGCCAGGCAAGGAGCTCAGGCATTCTTAAATTCCTTATGTCTCGTGCCACACGAGTCACGCGTCTCGCTTCTTTTTTGGCGTGGCCAGCTGGCCAAATCTGGCGTGGAGCTACATATGGGTTAAAAGAACGGACGAGATGTACAAGGGGAAGTGAACTGCTGAAGGAGGGGAAGGAGAGAATGTTGAGGAAGGAGAGGTGAGACGGCGGCGATGAGCCCGCGCCAAGATCACAGCTTTTATTTGGGACACAGGCGTAGGCGGAGTCGCCGTTGCAACGTCCAACCAGGCAAGGAGCTCAGGCATTCTAAAATTTTCCATGTCTCACGCCACACGAGTCACGAGGCTCGCTTCTCTTTTGGCACGGCCGGCTGGCCAAATATAGCGCGGCGCTATGTTTGGGTTAAATGAACGGACGAGACGTACAGGGGGAAGTGTGCTGCTGAAGGAAAGAAAGGTGAGGATGTTGAGGAAGGAGAGGCAAGACGGTGATGATCAGCCCGTGCCGAGATCACAGCCTTTAGTTGGGACACAGGCGTAGGCGGAGTTGCGGTTACAGCGTCCAGCCAGACAAGGAGCTCAGGCATTCTAAAAATTCCCATGTCTCGCACCACAAGAGTCATGCGGCTCGCTTCTTTTTTGGCGCGGCCAGATGGCCAAATCTTGCGCGGCGCTACATTTGGGTTAAATGAACGGACGAGACGTGCAGGGGGAAGTGAGCTGCTGAAGGAAGGGAAGGAGAGGATGTTGAGGAAGGAGAGGCGAGACGGTGATGATCAGTTCGTGCCGAGATCACAGCCTTTAGTTGCGACACAGGCGTAGGTGGAGTCGCTGTTACAGCGTCCAGCCAGACAAGGAGCTCCGGCATTCAGGCTTAACGCCTTAGAGGCGAACAACAACGCCACTCATGCTATCTCCAGGGCAACCGTAGCCCACTCTTTGGAGGGAGGAACGGCGAAAGTAGACATACCTCAGAGGTTTAGCGAGGAGGCCCACGTTAGCCAGTTACAGATGGGGGAACAGTTGCAGAGCTTGCGGAACTTAATGCGAGAACTCCAATCACAACAGCAACGAGCAGCGTCTGAACTCCGAGAGCAGATGATGCAGCAAATGCATCAAATGTTTTCGGAGTACAGGAAAGAGTTTGCAGCAGAAACGGAACAACAAAGACGATACGTTAATGACTCAGTTGTAGGCATTCAGCGTGCCATCAACAAGCGGGTCAGTGTTACCTCCGCGAGCAGTCCACTACCGAAGGACCGTCGAATCACGGAGAAAGCAGACACCCCCCAATAAAGGCAGTAGTCACCATGGCGCGAACTAATTCCACGCAAAACTCCGACCACCTAGAAATCTGGCAGTGGAATTGTCGCACGTTCCACAAACGAGCGGCGGCATTGCAGAATTACATCCATTCGGCACTAATCCCACCTGATGTAATATGCCTGCAAGAAGTTGGGAACCGTCCCGTCAAATTGCAGGGATATTACACATTATACGATCCAAAATACCCCCGCGTTGCAGCGCTGGTGAGTAACTTCATGACAGTCGCGCTAGACCATTACGATCAGACTGACATTAATCACCAAATTATCGATGTCTTCCCACAAAAACGAGGAAAAG
Organism: Rhipicephalus microplus; assembly: GCF_043290135.1. NCBI lineage: Eukaryota > Metazoa > Arthropoda > Arachnida > Ixodida > Ixodidae > Rhipicephalus > Rhipicephalus microplus. The sequence goes on from NC_134708.1 coordinate 128,513,915, forward strand.
TACGAACGAAAATTTTAAACATATACAGTCCTCCCAAAAACCGGAAAGACGACTTCGGCCCACTCCTAAACGAGGCAGTTCGAGCCGTTGGCACCAGAGATCAATTAGTGGTGGTGGGCGACTTTAATGCTCCGAGCACCGCTTGGGGCTACGTCCGGGATTCACCCAAGGGAGTGTTATTAGAGAACACCACGTCTAAATTAGGTTTTACCCTTATCACTCTGCCAACAGCACCCACCAGGCTTGGTAATAGCATTAGCAGGGACACGTACCCTGATTTGACCTTCACCTTCAACATTAAAAATGCCACGTGGTCAAACCTCGATGAAAACCTTGGTAGTGACCATTATATTCTTAGCACCTCTATAGCATCACCAAAAGTTCGTCGTGTCGCTGGTGACGTTGTGATGACAGACTGGGTGACCTTTCGAAAGCGCCCTCTGCCGGAGCAAACGCCCTGTGATGTCAGTGGGTGGGTTGCTTTCATTCGAGAAACGCATGATGCCACCTCTAAGAAAATAGCGCGCACAGTTGAGGCGCCTGCGATAGACCGGCACCTATTGCACATGTGGGATAGTAGGCGACGCCTGATCAAGAGATGGAAAAAACAACGCCTCAACCGCTGCCTCTACAGGCGAATCGCTGCTCTGTCGGAGGAAGCGAATGAATACGCAACGAAACTTGCCACCGATGGTTGGGTGCAGTTTTGCGGTTCTCTCCGCGGTACACTAGGGACTAGCCAGACGTGGGCGATACTGAGGTCCATGCTGGAGCCGGACAAATCTAAGTCCTCCATGAACCGCATTCTTCAAAGAATAGTACACAGCTACCCCGGCACCGACGGAGAGTTGATCCAGGCGCTTAAAGACCGTTATATCGGTACTGATGTGGTTCCGCCATGTACATTAGAGTACATCGGCAGCGAGAATGCCACATTAGACGCCGCAATCACGAAAGAAGAGGTTTTCGCGGCAGCCCAGGCAGCCAATCGGAACTCTGCGCCGGGGTCGGATGGTATAACAAACGCTATGATAAGAAACCTCAGCACTGAGGTTCTTGAGCAGATAACGCAATTTCTTAACGACCACTGCTGGTCCCAAGGTCACGTTCCTCCGGAGTGGAAGGAAGCCAAAATAATAACTATACCAAAGCCCGGTAAAGCACCATCGCTCGGAGCCCTGCGGCCCATTTCGCTTACTTCGTGCATGGGCAAGCTCTACGAGCGAGTAGTACAGACACGGCTTCAAAATTACATTGAAAAAGAAAATCTGTTTCCCGCTACCATGATTGGTTTTCGCTCCGGACTCTCAACCCAGGATGCCTTCCTCCTTTTAAAAGAAGAGGTCATGAGTTGCGTACCCAGGGGAGGCGAACATTTGGTCTTGGCCCTCGACCTCAAAGGGGCCTTTGATAATGTTTCGCACGAGGCCATTCTCTCTGAACTCAACACAATCGGCTGCGGAAAGCGTACATTTAACTACATTAAATCCTTCCTCTCTGGGCGGACGGCAACTATTGGGATAGGCGACACGAGGTCGGTGCCGTTCTCGATGCCAAATAAAGGCACACCGCAAGGGGCAGTCATCTCCCCCTTGCTCTTTAACATAGCTATGCGCAGACTTGCTCACGAGCTCGAAGCAATCCCGCACCTTGGATATACATTGTATGCGGACGACATCACACTCTGGGCTACGAAGGGTTCACTGGCGCTGAAAGAGCAGACCCTCCAGGCTGCTGCGACAGCTGTGGCAGAGTTCGCAAGAAAAAGTGGGCTGAGCTGTGCGCCTGAAAAATCTGAACTCATAAGAATACACAGTAAGTATTACAAAAGTAACGGTGACATAAACTTACAGGTAGACGGCCATGCCATAGCCGAGGTTACTCAGGCCCGTATACTTGGCTTCTGGGTCCAAAGCAATGGCAAAGCCAGTCACACGATAACCACCTTAAAGACTACGGTTAAACAGATAGCTAGAATGATCCGTCGCATCACTTATCATAAAAAAGGCATGAAAGAAAAGGATACTCTCCGGCTTGTCCAGGCCTTAGTTTTGAGCAGAGTGACGTATGGCCTACCGTACCACTCACTCGACAGAAGTGAGGAGAGCCAGGTGGATGTGCTCATTAGAAGCGCTTTTAAGGCAGCACTTGGTCTACCCACCAGCACACCGACCGAGCGGCTCCTAGCTCTCGGTATACATAACACTTATGCTGAGCTCAGTGCCGCAGTCCTCATGTCTCAGAGGAATCGTCTAAGTGAAACTTCAGCAGGCAGGGCGATACTCACTAGAATAGGAATTTCGCCCCACCCACAGCACATTGATGAGGAGCTGGTCGACGTAGCCCAAGAGGTCCGCAGGCGAATCTCAATCGCACCGGTGCCCAAAAATATGCATCACGACTTTCACGCTGAGCGACGTACTGCGAGGGTAAACTGGCTTCGAAAGCAATTCGGCTCAGCTTCAAATGTCGCGTACGTCGATGCGGCCAGTTTCGATTGGCAGAGACACATAATTACTGTTGTCGACAACAACATGACGCTGCTAACGAGTGCCTCCGTACGCACGACCTCGGCTACAAAGGCGGAGACGATGGCCATAGCCTTAGCCTTAAGGTTTCAGGAGCGTAGAGGGGAGCCATCAGTTATTTTATCCGACTCCCAGGAAGCCTGCCGGCTCTTTTTAAGGGGCCGCCTTCCAGCAATGGGGCTGAGGCTGCTAGGATCCAAACTCACTCACCACCATCGCTTGATCTGGTGCCCGGGACACGCAGGTCTCGAAGGCAATGAAAGGGCGGACGCTCTAGCTCGTGCGTTTTGTAACCGAGCGGAGAATCCATCTCTTTCATTGACCATGCCAATTTTACCTAGGGAGATTCTAGCTCACCAGCGCTTCACGCGTCAAAAATGTGGAACACCTCACAGATCCCTTAATGGGGAAGAGGCCACTGACCTTAGAAAAATTCAAACGGATGTATTTCCGCACCTACTGAAGTTACACGCGATACATCCAACTCTTTACCCGGCTGTATGTCCGTGGTGCGGCGGAAGACCGACTCTCTACCACATATCGTGGGGGTGCGATCGTAAACCAAGCGACATAACCAATTTTCTCGGCGAACCTTTAACACCTAGTATGGAGCAGTGGGAGGCACACCTCGCTAGCTCGGACCCAGGAGTGCAGCTCGCACTACTGGATCAAGTCCGGCGGGCGGCTAAGGCCAGTGGAGCCCTGGACGTAGGGCCCCAACCATAAAGGCTCTAAAACGCCCCTCTCCCTTTCCCCTTCAATAAAGTTTTACTCTCTCTCCGGCATTCTGAAATTTCTCATGTCTCGCGCCACACGAGTCACGCGGCCCGCTTCCTTTTTGGCCTGGCCGGCTTGCCAAATCTAGCGTGGCGCTACATATGCGTTAAATGAATGGACGAGACATACAGGGGGAAGTGAGCTGCTGAAGAAAGAGAAGGCGAGGATGTTGAGGAAGGAGAGGCGAGACGGCTGTGGTCAGCCCGTGCCGAGATCACAGCCTTTAGTTGGGACACAGGCGTAGGCGGAGTCGCGGTTACAGCGTCTAGCCAGACAAGGAGCTCAGGCATTCTAAATATTCCCATGTCTCGCGCCACACGAGTCATGTGGCTCGCTTCTTTTTTGGCGTGGCCAGATGGCCAAATCTTGCGTGGCGCTACATTTCGGTTAAATGATCGGACGAGACATGCAGGGGGAAGTGAGCTGCTGAAGGAAGGGAAGGAGAGGATGTTGAGGAAGGAGAGGCAAGACGGTGATGATCAGTTCGTGCTGAGATCACAGCCTTTAGTTGCGACACAGGCGTAGGCGGAGTCGCCGTTACAGCGTCCAGCCAGACAAGGAGCTCCGGCATTCTGAAATTTCTCATGTCTCGCGCCACACGAGTCACGCGGCTCGCTTCTTTTTCGGCACGGCCAGCTGGCAAAATCTAGCGTAGCGCTACATTTTGGGGCAATGAACGGACGTGACGTACGGGATGAAGTCAGCTGCTGAAGTAGGGGAAGGAGAAAAGGTTGAGGAAGGAGAGGCGAGACGGCAGCAATGAGCCCGTGCAGAGATCACAGCTTTTACTTGGGACGCAGACGTAGGCAGAGTCGCCGTTGCAGCGTCCAGCCAGGCAAGGAGCTCAGGCATTCTGGAATTCCTCACGTCTCGCGCCACACGAGTCACGAGGCTTCCTTCTTTTTTGGCGCGGCCGGCTGGCCAAATCTAGCGGGGCGCTACATATGCGTTAAATGAATGGACAAGACGTACAAAGGAAGTGAGAAGCTGAAGGAAGGGAAGGAGAGGAGTATGAGGAAGGAGAGGCGAGACGGCGGCGATGAGCCCGTGCCGAGATCACAGCTTTTATTTAGGACACAGGCGTAGGTGGTGTCGCCGTTGCAGCGTCAAGCCAGGCAAGGAGCTCAGGCATTCTGAAATTTCTCATGTCTCGCGCCACATGAGTCACGCGGCCCGCTTCTTTTTTGGCACGGCCGGCTGGCCAAATCTAGCGTGGCGCTACATATGCGTTAAATGAATGGACGAGACGTACAGGGGGAAGTGAGCTGCTGAAGGAAGAGAAGGAGAGGATGTTGAGGAAGGCGAGGCGATACGGCTGTGATCAGCCCGTGCCTAGATCACAGCCTTTAGTTGGGACACAGGCGTAGGCGGAGTCGCCGTTGCAGCGTCCAGCCAGACAAGGAGCTCAGCCATTCTAAAATTTCTCACGTCTCGCGCCGCACGAGTCAAGCGGCCCGCTTCTTTTTTGGCACGGCCAGCTGACCAAATCTATCGCGGCGCTACATATGGGTTAAACGAAGAGATGTGACGTACAGGAGGAAGTCAACTGCCGAAGGAGGGGAAGGCGAGGGTGTTGAGGAAGGGGAGGCGAGACGGCGGTGATGAGCCCGTGCCGGGATCACTGCTTTTATTCGGGACACAGGCGCTGGCGGAGTCGCCATTGCAACGCCGAGTGAGGCAAGGAGCTCAGGCATTTTGAAATTTCTCATGTCTCGCGCCACACGAATCACGAGGCTCGCTTCTTGTTTGGTGCGGCCAGCTGGCCAAATCTAGCGTGGCGCTTCATATGCGTTAAATGAACGGTCGAGACGTACAGGGGGAGGTGAGCTGCTGAAGGAAGGGAAGGAGAGGATGTTGAGGAAGGAGATGTGAGACGGCGGCGACGAGCCCCTGCCGAGATCACAGCTTTTATTTGGGACACACGAGTAGGCGGTGTCGCCTTCGCAGCATCAAGCCAGGCAAGGAGCTCAGGCATTCTGAAATTCCTTATGGTTCGTGCCACACGAGTCACGCGTCTCGCTTCTTTTTTGGCGTGGCCAGCTGGCCAAATCTGGCGTGGCGCTACATATGGGTTAAAAGAACGGAAGAGACGTACAGGGGGAAGTGAACTGCTGAAGGAGGGGAAGGAGAGGATGTTGAGGAAGGAGAGGTGAGACGGCGGCGATGAGCCCGCGCCAAGATCACAGCTTTTATTTGGGACACAGGCGTAGGCGGAGTCGCCGTTGCAGCGTCCAGCCAGGCAAGGAGCTCAGGCATTCTGGAATTCCTCATGTCTCGCGCCACACGAGTCACGAGGCTTCCTTCTTTTTTGGCGCGGCCGGCTGGCCAAATCTAGCGGGGCGCTACATATGCGTTAAATGAATGGACGAGACGTAAAGGGGGAGGTGAGCTGCTGAAGGAAGGGAAGGAGAGGATGTTGAGGAAGGAGATGTGAGACGGCGGCGATGGGCCCGTGCCGAGATCAAAGCTTTTATTTGGGACACACGAGTAGGCGGTGTCACCTTCGCAGCATCAAGCCAGGCAAGGAGCTCAGGCATTCTTAAATTCCTTATGTCTCGTGCCACACGAGTCACGCGTCTCGCTTCTTTTTTGGCGTGGCCAGCTGGCCAAATCTGGCGTGGCGCTACATATGGGTTAAAAGAACGGACGAGACGTACAAGGGGAAGTGAACTGCTGAAGGAGGGGAAGGAGAGAATGTTGAGGAAGGAGAGGTGAGACGGCGGCGATGAGCCCGCGCCAAGATCACAGCTTTTATTTGGGACACAGGCGTAGGCGGAGTCGCCGTTGCAACGTCCAGCCAGGCAAGGAGCTCAGGCATTCTAAAATTTTCCATGTCTCACGCCACACGAGTCACGAGGCTCGCTTCTCTTTTGGCACGGCCGGCTGGCCAAATATAGCGCGGCGCTATGTTTGGGTTAAATGAACGGACGAGACGTACAGGGGGAAGTGTGCTGCTGAAGGAAAGAAAGGTGAGGATGTTGAGGAAGGAGAGGCGAGACGGTGATGATCAGCCCGTGCCGAGATCACAGCCTTTAGTTGGGACACAGGCGTAGGCGGAGTCGCGGTTACAGCGTCCAGCCAGACAAGGAGCTCAGGCATTCTGAAAATTCCCATGTCTCGCACCACAAGAGTCATGCGGCTCGCTTCTTTTTTGGCGCGGCCAGATGGCCAAATCTTGCGCGGCGCTACATTTGGGTTAAATGAACGGACGAGACGTGCAGGGGGAAGTGAGCTGCTGAAGGAAGGGAAGGAGAGGATGTTCAGGAAGGAGAGGCGAGACGGTGATGATCAGTTCGTGCCAAGATCACAGCCTTTAGTTGCGACACAGGCGTAGGCGGACTCGCTGTTACAGCGTCCAGCCAGACAAGAAGCTCCGGCATTCTGAAATTTCTCATGTCTCGCGCCACACGAGTCACGCGGCTCGCTTCTTTTTCGGCACGGCCAGCTGGCAAAATCTAGCGTAGCGCTACATTTTGGGGTAATGAACGGACGAGACGTATGGGGTGAAGTCAGCTGCTGAAGGAGGGGAAGGAGAAAATGTTGAGGAAGGAGAGGCGAGACGGCAGCAATGAGCCCGTGCAGAGATCACAGCTTTTTTTGGGACGCAGACGTAGGCAGAGTCGCCGTTGCAGCGTCCAGCCAGGCAAGGACCTCAGGCATTCTGGAATTCCTCATGTCTCACGCCACAAGAGTCACGAGGCTCGCTTCTTTTTTGGCGCGGCCGGCTGGCCAAATCTAGCGGGGCGCTACATATGCGTTAAATGAATGGACAAGACGTACAGGGGGAAGTGAGAAGCTGAAGGAAGGGAAGGAGAGGAGTTTGAGGAAGGAGAGGCGAGACGGCGGCGATGAGCCCGTGCCGAGATCACAGCTTTTATTTAGGACACAGGCGTAGGCGGTGTCGCTGTTGCAGCGTCAAGCCAGGCAAGGAGCTCAGGCATTCTGAAATTTCTCATGTCTCGCGCCACATGAGTCACGCGGCCCGCTTCTTTTTTGGCACGGCCGGCTGGCCAAATCTAGCGTGGCGCTACATATGCGTTAAATGAATGGACGAGACGTACAGGGGAAGTGAGCTGCTGAAGGAAGAGAAGGAGAGGATGTTGAGGAAGGAGAGGCGATACGGCTGTGATCAGCCCGTGCCTAGATCACAGCCTTTAGTTGGGACAGAGGCGTAGGTGGAGTCGCCGTTGCAGCGTCCAGCCAGACAAGGAGCTCAGCCATTCTGAAATTTCTCACGTCTCGCGCCACACGAGTCAAGCGGCCCGCTTCTTTTTTGGCACGGCCAGCTGACCAAATCTATCGCGGCGCTACATATGGGTTAAACGAAGAGACGTGACGTACAGGAGGAAGTCAACTGCCGAAGGAGGGGAAGGCGAGGGTGTTGAGGAAGGGGAGGCGAGACGGCGGTGATGAGCCCGTGCCGGGATCACTGCTTTTATTCGGGACACAGGCGCTGGCGGAGTCGCCATTGCAACGCCGAGTGAGCCAAGGAGCTCAGGCATTTTGAAATTTCTCATGTCTCGCGCCACACGAATCACGAGGCTCGCTTCGTTTTTGGCACGACCGGCTGGCCAAATATAGCGCGGCGCTATGTTTGGGTTAAAAGAACGGACGAGACGTACAGGGGGAAGTGAGCTGCTGAAGGAGGGGAAGGAGAGGATGTTGAGGAAGGAGAGGTGAGACGGCGGCGATGAGCCCGCGCCAAGATCACAGCTTTTATTTGGGACACAGGCGTAGGCGGAGTCACCGATGCAGCGTCCAGCCAGGCAAGGTGCTCAGGAATTCTGAAATTCCTCATGTCTCGCGCCACATGAGTCACGCGGCCCGCTTCTTTTTTGGCATGGCCAGCTGACCAAATCTAGCGTAGCGCTACATATGCGTTAAATGAACGGACGAGACGTACATGGGAAGTGAGCTGCAGGAAAGGAAGGAGAGGATGTTGAGGAAGGAGAGGCGAGACGGTGATGATCAGCCCGTGCCGAGATCACAGCCTTTAGTTGGGACACAGGCGTAGGCGATGTCGCCGTCCAGCCAGACAAGGAGCTCGGGCATTCTGGAATTCCTCATGTCTCGCGCCACACGAGTCACGAGGCTTCCTTCTTTTTTGGCATGGCCAGCTGACCAAATCTAGCGTAGCGCTACATATGCGTTAAATGAACGGACGAGACGTACATGGGAAGTGAGCTGCTGAAGGAAGAGAAGGAGAGGATGTTGAGGAAGGAGAGGCGAAACGGCGGTGATGAGCCCGTGCCGGGATCACTGCTTTTATTCGGGACAAGGGCGCAGGCGGTGTCCCCATTGCAACGCCCAGCGAGGCAAGGAGCACAGGCATTTTGAAATTTCTCATGTCTCGCGCCACACGAATCACGAGGCTCGCTTCTTTTTTGGTGCAGCCAGCTGGCCAAATCTAGCGTGGCGCTACATATGGGTTAAAAGAACGGACGAGACGTACAGGGGGAAGTGAGCTGCTGAAGGAGGGGAAGGAGAGGATGTTGAGGAAGGAGAGGTGAGACGGCGGCGATGAGCCCGCGCCAAGATCACAGCTTTTATTTGGGACACAGACGTAGGCAGAGTCGCCGTTGCAGCGTCCAGCCAGGCAAGGTGCTCAGGCATTCTGAAATTCCTCATGTCTCGCGCCACATGAGTCACGCGGCCCGCTTCTTTTTTGGCATGGCCAGCTGACCAAATCTAGCGTAGCGCTACATATGCGTTAAATGAACGGACGAGACGTACATGGGAAGTGAGCTGCAGGAAAGGAAGGAGAGGATGTTGAGGAAGGAGAGGCGAGACGGTGATGATCAGCCCGTGCCGAGATCACAGCCTTTATTTGGGACACAGGCGTAGGCGATGTCGCCGTCCAGCCAGACAAGAAGCTCCGGCATTCTGAAATTTCTCATGTCTCGCGCCACACGAGTCACGCGGCTCGCTTCTTTTTCGGCACGGCCAGCTGGCAAAATCTAGCGTAGCGCTACATTTTTGGGTAATGAACGGACGAGACGTATGGGATGAAGTCAGCTGCTGAAGGAGGGGAAGGAGAAAATGTTGAGGAAGGAGAGGCGAGACGGCAGCAATGAGCCCGTGCAGAGATCACAGCTTTTTTTGGGACGCAGACGTAGGCAGAGTCGCCGTTGCAGCGTCCAGCCAGGCAAGGACCTCAGGCATTCTGGAATTCCTCATGTCTCACGCCACAAGAGTCACGAGGCTCGCTTCTTTTTTGGCGCGGCCGGCTGGCCAAATCTAGCGGGGCGCTACATATGCGTTAAATGAATGGACGAGACGTACAGGGGGAAGTGAGCTGCTGAAGGAAGAGAAGGCGAGGATGTTGAGGAAGGAGAGTCGAGACGGCTGTGGTCAGCCCGTGCCGAGATCACAGCCTTTAGTTGGGACACAGGCGTAGGCGGAGTTACCGTTGCAGCGTCCAGCCAGACAAGGAGCTCTGGCATTCTGAAATTTCTCACGTCTCGCGCCACACGAGTCACGCGGCCCGCTTCTTTTTTGGCGTGGCCAGCTGGCCAAATCTGGCGTGGCGCTACATATGGGTTAAAAGAACGGACGAGACGTACAGGGGGAAGTGAGCTGCTGAAGGAGGGGAAGGAGAGGATGTTGAGGAAGGAGAGGTGAGACGGCGGCGATGAGCCCGCGCCAAGATCACAGCTTTTATTTGGGACACAGGCGTAGGCGGAGTCGCCGATGCAGCGTCCAGCCAGGCAAGGTGCTCAGGCATTCTGAAATTCCTCATGTCTCGCGCCACATGAGTCACGCGGCCCGCTTCTTTTTTGGCATGGCCAGCTGACCAAATCTAGCGTAGCGCTACATATGCGTTAAATGAACGGACGAGACGTACATGGGAAGTGAGCTGCAGGAAAGGAAGGAGAGGATGTTGAGGAAGGAGAGGCGAGACGGTGATGATCAGCCCGTGCCGAGATCACAGCCTTTATTTGGGACACAGGCGTAGGCGATGTCGCCGTCCAGCCAGACAAGGAGCTCGGGCATTCTGTAATTTCTTATGTCTCGCGCCACACGAGTCTCGCGGCTCGCTTCTTTTTTGGCGCTGCCAGCTGGCCAAATCTAGCGTGGCGCTACATATGGGTTGAACGAACGCACAAGACGTACGGGAAGAAGTCAGCTTCCGAGGGAGGGGAAGGAGAGGATGTTGATAAAGGAGAGCCGAGACGGCAGCGATGAGCCCGTGCCGAGATCACTGCTTTTATTTGGGACACAGGCGCTGGCAGATTCGCCATTGCAACGTCAAGCCAGGCAAGGAGCTCAGGCATTCTAAAATTTCCCATGTCTCACGCCACACGAGTCACGAGGCTCGCTTCTTTTTTGGCGCGGCCGGCTGGCCAAATCTAGCGCGGCGCTACGTTTGGGTTAAATGAACGGACGAGACGTACAGGGGGAAGTGTGCTGCTGAAGGAAAGAAAGGAGAGGATGTTGAGGAAGGAGAGGCGAGACGGTGATGATCAGTTCGTGCAGAGATCACAGCTTTTACTTGGGACGCAGACGTAGGCAGAGTCGCCGTTGCAGCGTCCAGCCAGGCAAGGAGCTCAGGCATTCTGGAATTCCTCATGTCTCGCGCCACACGAGTCACGAGGCTTGCTTCTTTTTTGGCGCGGCCGGCTGGCCAAATCTAGCGGGGCGCTACATATGCGTTAAATGAATGGACAAGACGTACAGAGGAAGTGAGAAGCTGAAGGAAGGGAAGGAGAGGAGTTCGAGGAAGGAGAGGCGAGACGGCGGCGATGAGCCCGTGCCGAAATCACAGCTTTTATTTAGGACACAGGCGTAGGCGGTGTCGCCGTTGCAGCGTCAAGCCAGGCAAGGAGCTCAGGCATTCTGAAATTTCTCATGTCTCGCGCCGCACGAGTCACGCGGCCCGCTTCTTTTTTGGCACGGCCGGCTGGCCAAATCTAGCGTGGCGCTACATATGCGTTAAATGAACGTATGAGACGTACAGGGGGAAGTGAGCTGCTGAAGGAAGGGAAGGAGAGGATGTTGAGGAAGGAGAGGCGAGACGGCGGTGATCAGCCCGTGACGAGATCACAGCCTTTAGTTCGGACACAGGCGTAGGCGGAGTCGCCGTTGCAGCGTCCAGCCAGACAAGGAGCTCAGGCATTCGGAAATTTCTCATGTCTCGCGCCACACGAGTCACGCGGCCCGCTTCTTTTTTGGGCGCGGCCGGCTGGCCAAATCTAGCGTGGCGCTACATATGCGTTAAATGAATGGACGAGACGTACAAGGAGGAAGTGAGCTGCTGAAGGAAGAGAAGGAGAGGATGTTGAGGAAGGAGAGGTGAGACGGCGGCGATGAGCCCGCGCCAAGATCACAGCCTTTAGTTGGGACACAGGCGTAGGCGGAGTCGCCGTTGCAACGTCCAGCCAGACAAGGAGCTCAGGCATTCCGAAATTTCTCATGTCTCGCGCCGCACGAGTCACGCGGCTCGCTTCTTTTTTTGTGCGACTAGCTGGCCAAATCTATCGTGGCGCTACATATGGGTTAAACGAAGAGACGTGACGTAATGGAGGAAGTCAACTGCCGAAGGAGGGGAAGGAGAGGATGTTGAGGAAGGAGATGTGAGACGGCGGCGATGGGCCCGTGCCGAGATCACGGCTTTTATTTGGGACACACGAGTAGGCGGTGTCGCCTTCGCAGCATCAAGCCAGGCAAGGAGCTCAGGCATTCTTAAATTCCTTATGTCTCGTGCCACACGAGTCACGCGTCTCGCTTCTTTTTTGGCGTGGCCAGCTGGCCAAATCTGGCGTGGCGCTACATATGGGTTAAAAGAACGGACGAGACGTACAAGGGGAAGTGAACTGCTGAAGGAGGGGAAGGAGAGAATGTTGAGGAAGGAGAGGTGAGACGGCGGCGATGAGCCCGCGCCAAGATCACAGCTTTTATTTGGGACACAGGCGTAGGCGGAGTCGCCGTTGCAACGTCCAGCCAGGCAAGGAGCTCAGGCATTCTAAAATTTTCCATGTCTCACGCCACACGAGTCACGAGGCTCGCTTCTCTTTTGGCACGGCCGGCTGGCCAAATATAGCGCGGCGCTATGTTTGGGTTAAATGAACGGACGAGACGTACAGGGGGAAGTGTGCTGCTGAAGGAAAGAAAGGTGAGGATGTTGAGGAAGGAGAGGCGAGACGGTGATGATCAGCCCGTGCCGAGATCACAGCCTTTAGTTGGGACACAGGCGTAGGCGGAGTCGCGGTTACAGCGTCCAGCCAGACAAGGAGCTCAGGCATTCTAAAAATTCCCATGTCTCGCACCACAAGAGTCATGCGGCTCGCTTCTTTTTTGGCGCGGCCAGATGGCCAAATCTTGCGCGGCGCTACATTTGGGTTAAATGAACGGACGAGACGTGCAGGGGGAAGTGAGCTGCTGAAGGAAGGGAAGGAGAGGATGTTCAGGAAGGAGAGGCGAGACGGTGATGATCAGCCCGTGCCGAGATCACAGCCTTTAGTTGGGACACAGGCGTAGGCGATGTCGCCGTCCAGCCAGACAAGGAGCTCGGGCATTCTGGAATTCCTCATGTCTCGCGCCACACGAGTCACGAGGCTTCCTTCTTTTTTGGCATGGCCAGCTGACCAAATCTAGCGTAGCGCTACATATGCGTTAAATGAACGGACGAGACGTACATGGGAAGTGAGCTGCTGAAGGAAGAGAAGGAGAGGATGTTGAGGAAGGAGAGGCGAAACGGCGGTGATGAGCCCGTGCCGGGATCACTGCTTTTATTCGGGACAAGGGCGCAGGCGGTGTCCCCATTGCAACGCCCAGCGAGGCAAGGAGCACAGGCATTTTGAAATTTCTCATGTCTCGCGCCACACGAATCACGAGGCTCGCTTCTTTTTTGGTGCAGCCAGCTGGCCAAATCTAGCGTGGCGCTACATATGGGTTAAAAGAACGGACGAGACGTACAGGGGGAAGTGAGCTGCTGAAGGAGGGGAAGGAGAGGATGTTGAGGAAGGAGAGGTGAGACGGCGGCGATGAGCCCGCGCCAAGATCACAGCTTTTATTTGGGACACAGACGTAGGCAGAGTCGCCGTTGCAGCGTCCAGCCAGGCAAGGTGCTCAGGCATTCTGAAATTCCTCATGTCTCGCGCCACATGAGTCACGCGGCCCGCTTCTTTTTTGGCATGGCCAGCTGACCAAATCTAGCGTAGCGCTACATATGCGTTAAATGAACGGACGAGACGTACATGGGAAGTGAGCTGCAGGAAAGGAAGGAGAGGATGTTGAGGAAGGAGAGGCGAGACGGTGATGATCAGCCCGTGCCGAGATCACAGCCTTTATTTGGGACACAGGCGTAGGCGATGTCGCCGTCCAGCCAGACAAGAAGCTCCGGCATTCTGAAATTTCTCATGTCTCGCGCCACACGAGTCACGCGGCTCGCTTCTTTTTCGGCACGGCCAGCTGGCAAAATCTAGCGTAGCGCTACATTTTTGGGTAATGAACGGACGAGACGTATGGGATGAAGTCAGCTGCTGAAGGAGGGGAAGGAGAAAATGTTGAGGAAGGAGAGGCGAGACGGCAGCAATGAGCCCGTGCAGAGATCACAGCTTTTTTTGGGACGCAGACGTAGGCAGAGTCGCCGTTGCAGCGTCCAGCCAGGCAAGGACCTCAGGCATTCTGGAATTCCTCATGTCTCACGCCACAAGAGTCACGAGGCTCGCTTCTTTTTTGGCGCGGCCGGCTGGCCAAATCTAGCGGGGCGCTACATATGCGTTAAATGAATGGACGAGACGTACAGGGGGAAGTGAGCTGCTGAAGGAAGAGAAGGCGAGGATGTTGAGGAAGGAGAGTCGAGACGGCTGTGGTCAGCCCGTGCCGAGATCACAGCCTTTAGTTGGGACACAGGCGTAGGCGGAGTTACCGTTGCAGCGTCCAGCCAGACAAGGAGCTCTGGCATTCTGAAATTTCTCACGTCTCGCGCCACACGAGTCACGCGGCCCGCTTCTTTTTTGGCGTGGCCAGCTGGCCAAATCTGGCGTGGCGCTACATATGGGTTAAAAGAACGGACGAGACGTACAGGGGGAAGTGAGCTGCTGAAGGAGGGGAAGGAGAGGATGTTGAGGAAGGAGAGGTGAGACGGCGGCGATGAGCCCGCGCCAAGATCACAGCTTTTATTTGGGACACAGGCGTAGGCGGAGTCGCCGATGCAGCGTCCAGCCAGGCAAGGTGCTCAGGCATTCTGAAATTCCTCATGTCTCGCGCCACATGAGTCACGCGGCCCGCTTCTTTTTTGGCATGGCCAGCTGACCAAATCTAGCGTAGCGCTACATATGCGTTAAATGAACGGACGAGACGTACATGGGAAGTGAGCTGCAGGAAAGGAAGGAGAGGATGTTGAGGAAGGAGAGGCGAGACGGTGATGATCAGCCCGTGCCGAGATCACAGCCTTTATTTGGGACACAGGCGTAGGCGATGTCGCCGTCCAGCCAGACAAGGAGCTCGGGCATTCTGTAATTTCTTATGTCTCGCGCCACACGAGTCTCGCGGCTCGCTTCTTTTTTGGCGCTGCCAGCTGGCCAAATCTAGCGTGGCGCTACATATGGGTTGAACGAACGCACAAGACGTACGGGAAGAAGTCAGCTTCCGAGGGAGGGGAAGGAGAGGATGTTGATAAAGGAGAGCCGAGACGGCAGCGATGAGCCCGTGCCGAGATCACTGCTTTTATTTGGGACACAGGCGCTGGCAGATTCGCCATTGCAACGTCAAGCCAGGCAAGGAGCTCAGGCATTCTAAAATTTCCCATGTCTCACGCCACACGAGTCACGAGGCTCGCTTCTTTTTTGGCGCGGCCGGCTGGCCAAATCTAGCACGGCGCTACGTTTGGGTTAAATGAACGGACGAGACGTACAGGGGGAAGTGTGCTGCTGAAGGAAAGAAAGGAGAGGATGTTGAGGAAGGAGAGGCGAGACGGTGATGATCAGTTCGTGCAGAGATCACAGCTTTTACTTGGGACGCAGACGTAGGCAGAGTCGCCGTTGCAGCGTCCAGCCAGGCAAGGAGCTCAGGCATTCTGGAATTCCTCATGTCTCGCGCCACACGAGTCACGAGGCTTGCTTCTTTTTTGGCGCGGCCGGCTGGCCAAATCTAGCGGGGCGCTACATATGCGTTAAATGAATGGACAAGACGTACAGAGGAAGTGAGAAGCTGAAGGAAGGGAAGGAGAGGAGTTCGAGGAAGGAGAGGCGAGACGGCGGCGATGAGCCCGTGCCGAAATCACAGCTTTTATTTAGGACACAGGCGTAGGCGGTGTCGCCGTTGCAGCGTCAAGCCAGGCAAGGAGCTCAGGCATTCTGAAATTTCTCATGTCTCGCGCCGCACGAGTCACGCGGCCCGCTTCTTTTTTGGCACGGCCGGCTGGCCAAATCTAGCGTGGCGCTACATATGCGTTAAATGAACGTATGAGACGTACAGGGGGAAGTGAGCTGCTGAAGGAAGGGAAGGAGAGGATGTTGAGGAAGGAGAGGCGAGACGGCGGTGATCAGCCCGTGACGAGATCACAGCCTTTAGTTCGGACACAGGCGTAGGCGGAGTCGCCGTTGCAGCGTCCAGCCAGACAAGGAGCTCAGGCATTCGGAAATTTCTCATGTCTCGCGCCACACGAGTCACGCGGCCCGCTTCTTTTTTGGGCGCGGCCGGCTGGCCAAATCTAGCGTGGCGCTACATATGCGTTAAATGAATGGACGAGACGTACAAGGAGGAAGTGAGCTGCTGAAGGAAGAGAAGGAGAGGATGTTGAGGAAGGAGAGGTGAGACGGCGGCGATGAGCCCGCGCCAAGATCACAGCCTTTAGTTGGGACACAGGCGTAGGCGGAGTCGCCGTTGCAACGTCCAGCCAGACAAGGAGCTCAGGCATTCCGAAATTTCTCATGTCTCGCGCCGCACGAGTCACGCGGCTCGCTTCTTTTTTTGTGCGACTAGCTGGCCAAATCTATCGTGGCGCTACATATGGGTTAAACGAAGAGACGTGACGTAATGGAGGAAGTCAACTGCCGAAGGAGGGGAAGGAGAGGATGTTGAGGAAGGAGATGTGAGACGGCGGCGATGGGCCCGTGCCGAGATCACGGCTTTTATTTGGGACACACGAGTAGGCGGTGTCGCCTTCGCAGCATCAAGCCAGGCAAGGAGCTCAGGCATTCTTAAATTCCTTATGTCTCGTGCCACACGAGTCACGCGTCTCGCTTCTTTTTTGGCGTGGCCAGCTGGCCAAATCTGGCGTGGCGCTACATATGGGTTAAAAGAACGGACGAGACGTACAAGGGGAAGTGAACTGCTGAAGGAGGGGAAGGAGAGAATGTTGAGGAAGGAGAGGTGAGACGGCGGCGATGAGCCCGCGCCAAGATCACA
Organism: Rhipicephalus microplus; assembly: GCF_043290135.1. Lineage (NCBI taxonomy): Eukaryota > Metazoa > Arthropoda > Arachnida > Ixodida > Ixodidae > Rhipicephalus > Rhipicephalus microplus. Next base: position 128,530,573 of record NC_134708.1, read on the forward strand.
GCTTTTATTTGGGACACAGGCGTAGGCGGAGTCGCCGTTGCAACGTCCAGCCAGGCAAGGAGCTCAGGCATTCTAAAATTTTCCATGTCTCACGCCACACGAGTCACGAGGCTCGCTTCTCTTTTGGCACGGCCGGCTGGCCAAATATAGCGCGGCGCTATGTTTGGGTTAAATGAACGGACGAGACGTACAGGGGGAAGTGTGCTGCTGAAGGAAAGAAAGGTGAGGATGTTGAGGAAGGAGAGGCGAGACGGTGATGATCAGCCCGTGCCGAGATCACAGCCTTTAGTTGGGACACAGGCGTAGGCGGAGTCGCGGTTACAGCGTCCAGCCAGACAAGGAGCTCAGGCATTCTAAAAATTCCCATGTCTCGCACCACAAGAGTCATGCGGCTCGCTTCTTTTTTGGCGCGGCCAGATGGCCAAATCTTGCGCGGCGCTACATTTGGGTTAAATGAACGGACGAGACGTGCAGGGGGAAGTGAGCTGCTGAAGGAAGGGAAGGAGAGGATGTTCAGGAAGGAGAGGCGAGACGGTGATGATCAGTTCGTGCCGAGATCACAGCCTTTAGTTGCGACACAGGCGTAGGCGGAGTCGCTGTTACAGCGTCCAGCCAGACAAGAAGCTCCGGCATTCTGAAATTTCTCATGTCTCGCGCCACACGAGTCACGCGGCTCGCTTCTTTTTCGGCACGGCCAGCTGGCAAAATCTAGCGTAGCGCTACATTTTGGGGTAATGAACGGACGAGACGTATGGGGTGAAGTCAGCTGCTGAAGGAGGGGAAGGAGAAAATGTTGAGGAAGAAGAGGCGAGACGGCAGCAATGAGCCCGTGCAGAGATCACAGCTTTTTTTGGGACGCAGGCGTAGGCAGAGTCGCCGTTGCAGCGTCCAGCCAGGCAAGGACCTCAGGCATTCTGGAATTCCTCATGTCTCACGCCACAAGAGTCACGAGGCTCGCTTCTTTTTCGGCACGGCCAGCTGGCAAAATCTAGCGTAGCGCTACATTTTGGGGTAATGAACGGACGAGACGTATGGGATGAAGTCAGCTGCTGAAGGAGGGGAAGGAGAAAATGTTGAGGAAGGAGAGGCGAGACGGCAGCAATGAGCCCGTGCAGAGATCACAGCTTTTTTTGGGACGCAGACGTAGGCAGAGTCGCCGTTGCAGCGTCCAGCCAGGCAAGGACCTCAGGCATTCTGGAATTCCTCATGTCTCACGCCACAAGAGTCACGAGGCTCGCTTCTTTTTTGGCGCGGCCGGCTGGCCAAATCTAGCGGGGCGCTACATATGCGTTAAATGAATGGACAAGACGTACAGGGGGAAGTGAGAAGCTGAAGGAAGGGAAGGAGAGGAGTTTGAGGAAGGAGAGGCGAGACGGCGGTGATGAGCCCGTGCCGAGATCACAGCTTTTATTTAGGACACAGGCGTAGGCGGTGTCGCCGTTGCAGCGTCAAGCCAGGCAAGGAGCTCAGGCATTCTGAAATTTCTCATGTCTCGCGCCACACGAGTCACGCGGCCCGCTTCTTTTTGGCCTGGCCGGCTTGCCAAATCTAGCGTGGCGCTACATATGCGTTAAATGAATGGACGAGACGTACAGGGGGAAGTGAGCTGCTGAAGGAAGAGAAGGCGAGGATGTTGAGGAAGGAGAGTCGAGACGGCTGTGGTCAGCCCGTGCCGAGATCACAGCCTTTAGTTGGGACACAGGCGTAGGCGGAGTTACCGTTGCAGCGTCCAGCCAGACAAGGAGCTCTGGCATTCTGAAATTTCTCACGTCTCGCGCCACACGAGTCACGCGGCCCGCTTCTTTTTTGGCACGGCCAGCTGACCAAATCTATCGCGGCGCTACATATGGGTTAAACGAAGAGACGTGACGTACAGGAGGAAGTCAACTGCCGAAGGAGGGGAAGGCGAGGGTGTTGAGGAAGGGGAGGCGAGACGGCGGTGATGAGCCCGTGCCGGGATCACTGCTTTTATTCGGGACACAGGCGCTGGCGGAGTCGCCATTGCAACGCCGAGTGAGCCAAGGAGCTCAGGCATTTTGAAATTTCTCATGTCTCGCGCCACACGAATCACGAGGCTCGCTTCTTGTTTGGTGCGGCCAGCTGGCCAAATCTAGCGTGGCGCTTCATATGCGTTAAATGAACGGTCGAGACGTACAGGGGGAGGTGAGCTGCTGAAGAAAGGGAAGGAGAGGATGTTGAGGAAGGAGATGTGAGACGGCGGCGACGAGCCTCTGCCGAGATCACAGCTTTTATTTGGGACACACGAGTAGGCGGTGTCGCCTTCGCAGCATCAAGCCAGGCAAGGAGCTCAGGCATTCTGAAATTATTTATGGTTCGTGCCACACGAGTCACGCGTCTCGCTTCTTTTTTGGCGTGGCCAGCTGGCCAAATCTGGCGTGGCGCTACATATGGGTTAAAAGAACGGACGAGACGTACAGGGGGAAGTGAACTGCTGAAGGAGGGGAAGGAGAGGATGTTGAGGAAGGAGAGGTGAGACGGCGGCGATGAGCCCGCGCCAAGATCACAGCTTTTATTTGGGACACAGGCGTAGGCGGAGTCGCCGTTGCTGCGTCCAGCCAGGCAAGGAGCTCAGGCATTCTGGAATTCCTCATGTCTCGCGCCACACGAGTCACGAGGCTTCCTTCTTTTTTGGCGCGGCCGGCTGGCCAAATCTAGCGGGGCGCTACATATGCGTTAAATGAATGGACGAGACGTAAAGGGGGAGGTGAGCTGCTGAAGGAAGGGAAGGAGAGGATGTTGAGGAAGGAGATGTGAGACGGCGGCGATGGGCCCGTGCCGAGATCACAGCTTTTATTTGGCACACACGAGTAGGCGGTGTCGCCTTCGCAGCATCAAGCCAGGCAAGGAGCTCAGGCATTCTTAAATTCCTTATGTCTCGTGCCACACGAGTCACGCGTCTCGCTTCTTTTTTGGCGTGGCCAGCTGGCCAAATCTGGCGTGGCGCTACATATGGGTTAAAAGAACGGACGAGACGTACATGGGGAAGTGAACTGCTGAAGGAGGGGAAGGAGAGAATGTTGAGGAAGGAGAGGTGAGACGGCGGCGATGAGCCTGCGCCAAGATCACAGCTTTTATTTGGGACACAGGCGTTGGCGGAGTCGCTGTTGCAACGTCCAGCCAGGCAAGGAGCTCAGGCATTCTAAAATTTCCCATGTCTCACGCCACACGAGTCACGAGGCTCGCTTCTTTTTTGGCACGACCGGCTGGCCAAATATAGCGCGGCGCTATGTTTGGGTTAAATGAACGGACGAGACGTACAGGGGGAAGTGTGCTGCTGAAGGAAAGAAAGGTGAGGATGTTGAGGAAGGAGAGGCGAGACGGTGATGATCAGCCCGTGCCGAGATCACAGCCTTTAGTTGGGACACAGGCGTAGGCGGAGTCGCGGTTACAGCGTCCAGCCAGACAAGGAGCTCAGGCATTCTAAAAATTCCCATGTCTCGCACCACAAGAGTCATGCGGCTCGCTTCTTTTTTGGCGCGGCCAGATGGCCGAATCTTGCGTGGCGCTACATTTGGGTTAAATGAACGGACGAGACGTGCAAGGGGAAGTGAGCTGCTGAAGGAAGGGAAGGAGAGGATGTTGAGGAAGGAGAGGCGAGACGGTGATGATCAGTTCGTGCCGAGATCACAGCCTTTAGTTGTGACACAGGCGTAGGCGGAGTCGCTGTTACAGCGTCCAGCCAGACAAGGAGCTCCGGCATTCTGAAATTTCTCATGTCTCGCGCCACACGAGTCACGCGGCTCGCTTCTTTTTCGGCACGGCCAGCTGGCAAAATCTAGCGTAGCGCTACATTTTGGGGTAATGAACGGACGAGACGTATGGGATGAAGTCAGCTGCTGAAGGAGGGGAAGGAGAAAATGTTGAGGAAGGAGAGGCGAGACGGCATTAATGAGCCCGTGCAGAGATCACAGCTTTTTTTGGGACGCAGTCGTAGGCAGAGTCGCCGTTGCAGCGTCCAGCCAGGCAAGGACCTCAGGCATTCTGGAATTCCTCATGTCTCACGCCAAAAGAGTCACGAGGCTCGCTTCTTTTTTGGCGCGGCCGGCTGGCCAAATCTAGCGGGGCGCTACATATGCGTTAAATGAATGGACAAGACGTACAGGGGGAAGTGAGAAGCTGAAGGAAGGGAAGGAGAGGAGTTTGAGGAAGGAGAGGCGAGACGGCGGCGATGAGCCCGTGCCGAGATCACAGCTTTTATTTAGGACACAGGCGTAGGCGGTGTCGCCGTTGCAGCGTCAAGCCAGGCAAGGAGCTCAGGCATTCTGAAATTTCTCATGTCTCGCGCCACACGAGTCACGCGGCCCGCTTCTTTTTGGCCTGGCCGGCTTGCCAAATCTAGCGTGGCCCTACATATGCGTTAAATGAATGGACGAGACGTACAGGGGGAAGTGAGCTGCTGAAGGAAGAGAAGGCGAGGATGTTGAGGAAGGAGAGTCGAGACGGCTGTGGTCAGCCCGTGCCGAGATCACAGCCTTTAGTTGGGACACAGGCGTAGGCGGAGTTACCGTTGCAGCGTCCAGCCAGACAAGGAGCTCTGGCATTCTGAAATTTCTCACGTCTCGCGCCACACGAGTCACGCGGCCCGCTTCTTTTTTGGCGTGGCCAGCTGGCCAAATCTGGCGTGGCGCTACATATGGGTTAAAAGAACGGACGAGACGTACAGGGGGAAGTGAGCTGCTGAAGGAGGGGAAGGAGAGGATGTTGAGGAAGGAGAGGTGAGACGGCGGCGATGAGCCCGCGCCAAGATCACAGCTTTTATTTGGGACACAGGCGTAGGCGGAGTCGCCGATGCAGCGTCCAGCCAGGCAAGGTGCTCAGGCATTCTGAAATTCCTCATGTCTCGCGCCACATGAGTCACGCGGCCCGCTTCTTTTTTGGCATGGCCAGCTGACCAAATCTAGCGTAGCGCTACATATGCGTTAAATGAACGGACGAGACGTACATGGGAAGTGAGCTGCAGGAAAGGAAGGAGAGGATGTTGAGGAAGGAGAGGCGAGACGGTGATGATCAGCCCGTGCCGAGATCACAGCCTTTATTTGGGACACAGGCGTAGGCGATGTCGCCGTCCAGCCAGACAAGGAGCTCGGGCATTCTGTAATTTCTTATGTCTCGCGCCACACGAGTCTCGCGGCTCGCTTCTTTTTTGGCGCTGCCAGCTGGCCAAATCTAGCGTGGCGCTACATATGGGTTGAACGAACGCACAAGACGTACGGGAAGAAGTCAGCTTCCGAGGGAGGGGAAGGAGAGGATGTTGATAAAGGAGAGCCGAGACGGCAGCGATGAGCCCGTGCCGAGATCACTGTTTTTATTTGGGACACAGGCGCTGGCAGATTCGCCATTGCAACGTCAAGCCAGGCAAGGAGCTCAGGCATTCTAAAATTTCCCATGTCTCACGCCACACGAGTCACGAGGCTCGCTTCTTTTTTGGCGCGGCCGGCTGGCCAAATCTAGCGCGGCGCTACGTTTGGGTTAAATGAACGGACGAGACGTACAGGGGGAAGTGTGCTGCTGAAGGAAAGAAAGGAGAGGATGTTGAGGAAGGAGAGGCGAGACGGTGATGATCAGTTCGTGCAGAGATCACAGCTTTTACTTGGGACGCAGACGTAGGCAGAGTCGCCGTTGCAGCGTCCAGCCAGGCAAGGAGCTCAGGCATTCTGGAATTCCTCATGTCTCGCGCCACACGAGTCACGAGGCTTGCTTCTTTTTTGGCGCGGCCGGCTGGCCAAATCTAGCGGGGCGCTACATATGCGTTAAATGAATGGACAAGGCGTACAGAGGAAGTGAGAAGCTGAAGGAAGGGAAGGAGAGGAGTTCGAGGAAGGAGAGGCGAGACGGCGGCGATGAGCCCGTGCCGAAATCACAGCTTTTATTTAGGACACAGGCGTAGGCGGTGTCGCCGTTGCAGCGTCAAGCCAGGCAAGGAGCTCAGGCATTCTGAAATTTCTCATGTCTCGCGCCGCACGAGTCACGCGGCCCGCTTCTTTTTTGGCACGGCCGGCTGGCCAAATCTAGCGTGGCGCTACATATGCGTTAAATGAACGTATGAGACGTACAGGGGGAAGTGAGCTGCTGAAGGAAGGGAAGGAGAGGATGTTGAGGAAGGAGAGGCGAGACGGCGGTGATCAGCCCGTGACGAGATCACAGCCTTTAGTTCGGACACAGGCGTAGGCGGAGTCGCCGTTGCAGCGTCCAGCCAGACAAGGAGCTCAGGCATTCGGAAATTTCTCATGTCTCGCGCCACACGAGTCACGCGGCCCGCTTCTTTTTTGGGCGCGGCCGGCTGGCCAAATCTAGCGTGGCGCTACATATGCGTTAAATGAATGGACGAGACGTACAAGGAGGAAGTGAGCTGCTGAAGGAAGAGAAGGAGAGGATGTTGAGGAAGGAGAGGCGAGACGGCTGTGATCAGCCCATGCCGAGATCACAGCCTTTAGTTGGGACACAGGCGTAGGCGGAATCACCGTTGCAGCGTCCAGCCAGACAAGGAGCTCAGCCATTCTGATATTTCTCACGTCTCGCGCCACACGAGTCACGCGGCCCGCTTCTTTTTTGGCACGGCCAGCTGACCAAATCTAGCGTAGCGCTACATATGCGTTAAATGAACGGACGAGACGTACATGGGAAGTGAGCTGCTGAAGGAAGAGAAGGAGAGGATGTTGAAGAAGGAGAGGTGAGCCGGCGGCGATGAGCCCGCGCCAAGATCACAGCCTTTAGTTGGGACACAGGCGTAGGCGGAGTCGCCGTTGCAACGTCCAGCCAGACAAGGAGCTCAGGCATTCCGAAATTTCTCATGTCTCGCGCCGCACGAGTCACGCGGCTCGCTTCTTTTTTTGTGCGGCTAGCTGGCCAAATCTATCGTGGCGCTACATATGGGTTAAACGAAGAGACGTGACGTAATGGAGGAAGTCAACTGCCGAAGGAGGGGAAGGAGAGGATGTTGAGGAAGGAGATGTGAGACGGCGGCGATGGGCCCGTGCCGAGATCACGGCTTTTATTTGGGACACACGAGTAGGCGGTGTCGCCTTCGCAGCATCAAGCCAGGCAAGGAGCTCAGGCATTCTTAAATTCCTTATGTCTCGTGCCACACGAGTCACGCGTCTCGCTTCTTTTTTGGCGTGGCCAGCTGGCCAAATCTGGCGTGGCGCTACATATGGGTTAAAAGAACGGACGAGACGTACAGGGGGAAGTGAACTGCTGAAGGAGGGGAAGGAGAGGATGTTGAGGAACGAGAGGTGAGACGGCGGCGATGAGCCCGCGCCAAGATCACAGCTTTTATTTGGGACACAGGCGTAGGCGGAGTCGCCGTTGCAACGTCCAGCCAGGCAAGGAACTCAGTCATTCTTAAATTTCCCATGTCTCACGCCACACGAGTCACGAGGCTCGCTTCTTTTTTGGCACGGCCGGCTGGCCAAATATAGCGCGGCGCTATGTTTGGGTTAAATGAACGGACGAGACGTACAGGGGGAAGTGTGCTGCTGAAGGAAAGAAAGGTGAGGATGTTGAGGAAGGAGAGGCGAGACGGTGATGATCAGCCCGTGCCGAGATCACAGCCTTTAGTTGGGACACAGGCGTAGGCGGAGTCGCGGTTACAGCGTCCAGCCAGACAAGGAGCTCAAGCATTCTAAAAATTCCCATGTCTCGCACCACAAGAGTCATGCGGCTCGCTTCTTTTTTGGCGCGGCCAGATGGCCAAATCTTGCGTGGCGCTACATTTGGGTTAAATGAACGGACGAGACGTGCAGGGGGAAGTGAGCTGCTGAAGGAAGGGAAGGAGAGGATGTTGAGGAAGGAGAGGCGAGACGGTGATGATCAGTTCGTGCCGAGATCACAGCCTTTAGTTGCGACACAGGCGCAGGCGGAGTCGCTGTTACAGCGTCCAGCCAGACAAGGAGCTCCGGCATTCTGAAATTTCTCATGTCTCGCGCCACACGAGTCACGCGGCTCGCTTCTTTTTCGGCACGGCCAGCTGGCAAAATCTAGCGTAGCGCTACATTTTGGGGTAATGAATGGACGAGACGTACGGGATGAAGTCAGCTGCTGAAGGAGGGGAAGGAGAAAATGTTGAGGAAGGAGAGGCGAGACGGCAGCAATGAGCCCGTGCAGAGATCACAGCTTTTATTTGGGACGCAGACGTAGGCAGAGTCGCCGTTGCAGCGTCCAGCCAGTCAAGGAGCTCAGGCATTCTGGAATTCCTCATGTCTCACGCCACAAGAGCCACGAGGCTCGCTTCTTTTTTGGCGCGGCCGGCTGGCCAAATCTAGCGGGGCGCTACATATGCGTTAAATGAATAGACAAGACGTACAGGGGGAAGTGAGAAGCTGAAGGAAGGGAAGGAGAGGAGTTTGAGGAAGGAGAGGCGAGACGGCGGCGATGAGCCCGTGCCGAGATCACAGCTTTTATTTAGGACACAGGCGTAGGCGGTGTCGCCGTTGCAGCGTCAAGCCAGGCAAGAAGCTCAGGCATTCTGAAATTTCTCATGTCTCGCGCCACACGAGTCACGCGGCCCGCTTCTTTTTTGGCCTGGCCGGCTTGCCAAATCTAGCGTGGCGCTACATATGCGTTAAATGAATGGACGAGACATACAGGGGGAAGTGAGCTGCTGAAGGAAGAGAAGGCGAGGATGTTGAGGAAGGAGAGGCGAGACGGCTGTGGTCAGCCCGTGCCGAGATCACAGCCTTTAGTTGGGACACAGGCGTAGGCGGAGTTACCGTTGCAGCGCCCAGCCAGACAAGGAGCTCAGGCATTCTGAAATTTCTCACGTCTCGCGCCACACGAGTCACGCGGCCCGCTTCTTTTTTGGCACGGCCAGCTGCCCAATTCTAGCATGGCGCTACATATGGGTTGAACGAACACACAGGACGTACGGGAAGAAGTCAGCTTCCGAAGGAGGGGAAGGAGAGGATGTTGATAAAGGAGAGCCGAGACGGCGGCGATGAGCCCGTGCCGAGATCACTGCTTTTATTTGGGACACAGGCGCTGGCAGATTCGCCATTGCAACGTCCAGCCAGGCAAGGAGCTCAGGCATTCTAAAATTTCCCATGTCTCACGCCACACGAGTCACGAGGCTCGCTTTTTTTTTTTGGCGCGGCCGGCTGGCCAAATCTAGCGCGGCGCTACGTTTGGGTTAAATGAACGGACGAGACGTACAGGGGGAAGTGTGCTGCTGAAGGAAAGAAAGGAGAGGATGTTGAGGAAGGAGAGGCGAGACGGTGATGATCAGCCCGTGCAGAGATCACAGCCTTTAGTTGGGACACAGGCGTAGGCGGAGTCGCGGTTACAGCGTCCAGCCAGACAAGGAGCTCAGGCATTTCGAAATTTCCCATATCTCGCGCCACACGAGTCATGCGGCTCGCTTCTTTTTAGGCACGGCCAGATGGCCAAATCTTGCGTGGCGCTACATTTGGGTTAAATGAACGGACGAGACGTGCAGGGTGAAGTGAGCTGCTGAAGGAAGGGAAGCAGAGGATGTTGAGGAAGGAGAGGCGAGACGGTGATGATAAGCCCGTGCCGATATCACAGCCTTTAGTTGCGACACAGGCGTAGGTGGAATCACCGTTACAGCGTCCAGCCAGACAAGGAGCTCGGGCATTCTGAAATTTCTCATGTCTCGCGCCACACGAGTCACGCGGCTCGATTCTTTTTCGGCACGGCCAGCTGGCGAAATCTAGCGTAGCGCTACATTTTGGGGTAATGAACGGACGAGACGTACGGGATGAAGTCAGCTGCTGAAGGAGGGGAAGAAGAGGACGTTGAGGAAGGAGAAGCGAGACGGCGGCGATGAGCCCGCGCCAAGATCACAGCTTTTATTTAGGACACAGGCGTAGGCAGAGTTGCCGTTGCAGCGTCCAGCCAGGCAAGGAGCTCAGGCGTTTTGAAGTTTCTCATGTCTCACGCCACACGAGTCACGAGGCTCGCTTCTTTTTTGGCGCGGCCAGCTGGCCAAATCTTGCAGGGCGCTACATATGCGTTAAATGAATGGACAAGACGTACAGGGGGAAGTGAGAAGCTGAAGGAAGGGAAGGAGAGGATGTTGAGGAAGGAGAGTCGAGACGGCGGCGATGAGCCCGTGCCGAGATCACAGCTTTTATTTAGGACACAGGCGTAGGCGGTGTCGCCGTTGAAGCGTCCAGCCAGGCAAGGAGCTCAGGCATTCTGAAATTTCTCATGTCTCGCGCCACACGAGTCACGCGGCCCGCTTCTTTTTTGGCACGGCCAGCTGGCCAAATCTAGCGTGGCGCTACATATGCGTTAAATGAACGGACGAGACGTACAGGGGGAAGTGAGCTGCTGAAGGAAGGGAAGAAGAGGATGTTGAGGAAGGAGAGACGAGACGGCGGTGATCAGCCCGTGCCGAGATCACAGCCTTTAGTTCGGACACAGGCGTAGGCGGAGTCGCCGTTGCAGCGTCCAGCCAGACAAGGAGCTCAGGCATTCTGAAATTTCTCATGTCTCGCGCCACACGAGTCACGTGGCCCGCTTCTTTTTTGGCGCGGCCGGCTGGCCAAATCTAGCGTGGCGCTACATGTGGGTTAAACGAACAGACACGACGTACGGGAGGTAGTCCGGTTCCGATGGAGGGGAAGGAGAGGATGTTGATAAAGGAGAGCCGAGACGGCAGCGATGAGCCCGTGCCGAGATGACAGCTTTTATTTTGGGACACAAGCGCAGTGGTTTTTTTGTTCACATCGCATATCTCAAAACTGATATACAGTATGACAAGATTGCATGGTGAACATAAGCGACAAGCCCTCACGTAGAAATCATGACATGCCTGTCATGTAACATGCTTGTCGTGCCTGTCAAGTAAGATATGTCACATGCCACGCTCATGACGCGCTCATGGTCACATAGACCCAATTGACGCGCTCAGCTTCACATAGACCTGATTTGGTATCACATTACGCCAATGGATGATAAATCTATATGAATATTAGAAACATGATAATAATGAGATGCGTGTCATGTAACTACATGTCTACATGCAACGCTCATGATGTGCTTGAAGTGGTTTCGCTAGCTTCACATACACCGAATTGGGTATTGCGTGATGGGAATGGATTATGAAGGTATCTGGTGCAAACATGACATCCGTGTCATGTAAGAACATGAATACATGTCATGCTCATCAGTAGAGACTGGAACTTTAGGCACGAAAAAAGAATGTTTTAGGTGCTTATAAGAGGCCCTAAACTGCTCTTTAGGCATAAATTGGCGTTAAAAAATATCGTTAAGACTTATATAGGCACAATACATAATTATTTCAGTAGCGTGCTCAATACAAATATTCAACTTCTAATAAACACAGCAGGCAAATTCTGTGCTTTAGGAAAGCTAAATTTATATTTTCCATGAAAAAGAATAGCAAGAAGCATAACAAATTGAACAGATTTTGGTGAAAAGCTGAGGTAATTCGACATTGTAGGAAATGCTATGAAAACAGTGACAAACCAGCATCATGTCAAGGTTTTCGACTCTAATTGTGGTTGCTTTCAGTCAGTAATTGCTTTTATGCAAAAAAGAACGCTCGAAGTTCACTTAATTTAGTCAATTGTACCTGTGGCCTAGCACTTTCAATGCTTTATTGGCATTCAGAATATTTGAATCGATTTCAATTAAAACTTTAGACACTTGTTTTAGCACATACAATCTGTGTTTCTTTCCCAGGCATATTCAAGCTTTGAGGCAACTCTGTCAGCGAGTTGCTCAAAGGACGTAAACGAATGACGAAGTTATAAAACTGTTGCAAACATGATAATCGTGGCATGCGTGTCATTAAACAGCATAAATACATACCAAGCTCATGATGCGCTCGGGCCCGTTACTCTAGCCTCACATATACTAAATTTGGTATTACGTGACTTAAGAAGATGACGAAGGTGTTTGGTTCAAACATGATAACCATAAAATGCGGGTGAAGTAAGAACATGACTATACACTACGCTCATGGTGCGCTCGCAGGCGTTTACCTACCTTCACAATTACCAAATGTGGTATTACTTGACGTTAATGGACGACGAAGGCAAATGGCACGTCCAAACATGATAAATATGATATGCGCGTCATGCAAAACATGACTACATACGACGCCTATAGCGCGCTCGAAGCCGTTAAGTTAGCTTCACACATACCAAGTCTATTATTTAGTGACGATAATGGATGACGAAGGTAAATTGCACCTTCAAACATCGTAATCATGACATGCGTGTCATGAAAAACATGACCGCTTGCTACACTCATAGCACGCTCACGCCCGTTTCGCTAGCTTCACACTTACTAAATTCGGTGTTACGTGACCTGAATGGACGACGCGCCGAAATGCCAGGCACAAACATGATAATAATCTTAAAGAGAGATATCTATTTCGTTATTCATGCTTTGCATATTATTGATTCCCACTGTATGTTGGATCTGCCATTTTTTTCTGGCTTTTGGATATACTACCTTTCAAAGAGTACCCCCAGGTTGCTGTCCTCGTTACTGGCTATCCTGGACCCCAAAGTGCCCGCGTACCCCTCCTCCCACCCTCAAAAAAAAACTATTCCACCTCCAGCAAATCGCCAACCCAGCTCATCGAAGTGAATTTTGTCTTGTTGAAAACCACCCCATCTAAGCACCTTTCTGTTCAATTCCACTACCTCAAAAGCTCTATCTCGGCTCATCTGCCATATCTCCTTGTTTGCGTTGACGCCGTTCTTTGCAGGTTGCTGTCACGCACCGGTACCTCCGGTATCGTGCATACCAATACCTGTACCTGAGGGAAAATGGCGCGCATGTCATCGACCTCTTTCGTCATTGTAGTCGCTAGTCCTGCCGATTCTTCATTCAAGAAATCGTTTAGACGGACCGCAATTATCCCGAGGTTTCGTCCTTTAGCTTTAGATGTGAGTTTTGCGCTCGCTTCTCTCAACACTCCTTCCAGCTTACGTCCTAGGATTGTACCTATCGAAACGCTCGTGTCACCTCTTACCCTTTCTTTGCATCGATTTAGATTTGAGTCCTCAGCAAGTATCATGTGCTGTGATTTTTCACCTAGAGTTTCCCGCACCTGGAGGTTACTTCCGCTTGTACCGCCAGCTGCTTTGTCCCCATCCCCAAAACTACTTCGCGGAAGCCGAGTCTTGTGAGTAATGAACCGGCTGAACCTTGTTTTTTTTCGATCCTAATTTCTCTTTCTTCTCTGCCGTTCTGGGTACCGGTGCCCTACCAATATTGCCATTGGCTGATCCTTTGTTCACCATCACTAGGGTCTTCTCGGCTGACCTAAAGCTTTCTCCCATAGCCTTCGTTTTACAGCGAAAGCTGTTATGGGATCACAACTCGGGTCATGAGCCACCGTAGTTGTCCACTGCCGCCACCACCGCCGGTGTCCGTAACTACATCGCACGAAATTAGAAAACAAACCTAGCGTCAATGACACAGTAGAGATCGAACCCAAGTTCGCTTGGTGGCAGCCCAGTGTTCTACCACTGAGCAACGCCAGTGCTCAGTGGTAGAACACTGGGCTGCCTTGTTGGCAAACTGTTGGCAAACTTGCCTTAGGTAGGCTTGATGTCAGGCAAGGAATCGCGTTACAAGGACTTATAAAGCGTTTAAATACAGCGAAAGAGCAACTAGTCGTCGCACATTGCGAATAGCGTAACGAGTGGCTCATCCAATGCTCCAACCCATTAGGAAAACTTGTTCTTGTTCACCTATAACGGTGGCGCATACCCACTACAAGCATAATTCCTCATTGTCCTCAGCCACTTCATGAACAATTGGCACAAAATTCTTCGCGAGGGTTTAGCGGATACGACAACTATGAGAAGAATGACAAAAAATAACATAGTGAATGCCGGCCTACTACAAATAAACTTTTATTAATAATGCCATAGTGGGTATCAAAGCAAGTGTGCTTGCAGTGGTTACCCTATAAGTGTATAGTAAAGGCTTTGAAAGGCCGCTCTTCTAGCTTTCGGGGGGGCTATGCTGCAACTTGCGTGAATGCCTGGAGTTTATTCTTGCTCTGTCGTTAACGCAGTCTCTAGCTCGCCGATTCTCATCATCAGTTGACTCTGGGCAGCCATCATTTTCTAATTTTTTTTCTGTCATTGTCTGCACTTGGCTTACTCTACATTCTCATCCGCACTACCCTGAATTTGCAAACCCGTCCCGCACCCTGAACATTTTATACTCTTTTCTCCATGTCTTTTTTTACTGTATCTTTTACACAAACTCGCCAGTGTCCACGAGTATCTGAATTGTACCACTCGAGAATTAGAGGACGTGGGGTACGACGAACACTTGCCTAAGTAAAGAAAAAAGTCTAATCTCTACTACAATATATATAGTTCGTGTCCTTGCAGTTCCACCCCACACAAAAAACCGCTATAAACTATATATATATATATATATATATATATAAAGGAGAGAAGTGTATAACTAAGGGCTTGTATTTCCGTGTTTTAACACAATATTAATGAGATATAACAGACAGTAATGCAAACGAATGTACAGGGGAAGTTATTATAACCAATGGAATGTAAATAAGAAGAAAGAAGAAAGAAAAGTGGATGAAAAAATTACCAGCTGTGAGCAGGAATCGAACCTACGACCTTCGAATAACGCGTTCGATGCTATATATATATATATATATAGTTACCTTATTCTGCAACAAACATTTTTGCAAGTTATCTGACCGGCCTTTATCTGCCCATCTGTTTTTTTGTGTCCTAAAAAACTACAAAATAGCCTACCAACACACCCAAACTGCACGTTACAAAGGCTCTAAACAGGCCAAGGCCTTCCAAAACTCAAACTTGCCGCGAATAGGCGACCTTAACCCAAATTTGACGTCCTGCTTTGTGGCTACCACACCAATATTCACACCGCTTTCTTTGTTTCCACTCTCATCGTAAGCTGATACAGCTACCACAGGAATCGATGACGATTGGTCGCAAGGGCATGTTTATTCATTGTACATTCATAAATCGTAAACTTTAATCGTCGGGATGGAGATTGATCGCTAAGCGTCAACGAGAATGCAATTTGGTTAAACGGCGCTTTAGCTGCCGATTACCAACAGATATTCTGTATGCTTTCTTACAGCAATGTGCAGTAGACATATAAACCACTTTTGTAAGGAGACGTTCAATTTTTGTGTTACACTGATTCTTGTGACGGAGGAATCACCCATATTTTTTCGTCTGTTGCAAACCTTCACGTCGGACAAATATAATCCCCGAAATCCAATCCACATGTGTTATACACTCAACCTACAGAGCTAGTAGAATGGCAAATTTCTGGAAATGGCGTCACTCACCACCATCGCCATGGGACAGATGACGGTCCAGCATATCTTCATGTAGTAGCTCGGCCCACGGCCAAGCATGAACTGCATGTCGAACGAGAACCGTCGAAGGCCTGTGAACAACAATCGTGAATGCCGTAGAGTTCTTGAAGAAGTTAAAGTGAATATTGTTTATTTATTTGCAGGAAGAAAGGCACTGTTTTCACGCGTGAAAGTACCGAAAGGAAGCACGCACATGTGTCAAGTCATATCCATGAAATTTCAGAAAGGAAGAAAAAAAAAGGCAGCATATCCACGAAGCGAATGATGGAGATTGGGGCGAAGCATCCGTCCGTCCATTCGTTCTTGCTTCCGTCTGTTCATGCGTCCGTTTGTGTGACCGTCCGTGCATCCATTCGCCCGTTCGTGCGTGCATCTGTTCGTGGGTCCGCACGTCCATTTGTGCGTCCGTCCCTACGTTCTTCCATTCATCCGCCCCTGCGTCCGTCCATGCGTCCATCCGTCGATGCAGCCATCCGTTAGTCTGTCCATGCATCTGTCTGTGTGTGCAATCGTCCATCTATTCAACACTCCAAATACCACCATCTAGCATCTTTTCATCATATATTCCGCATATGCACCACCGTCCAACGGACATTCCAAGGACTAAACGAGAGGTGGCACATGCACACTTTCTTACGGCTTGCGCTTCGCGTCTACTTCCCACCTTTAACCCCCTCGAGTTCATGGTATATATATAGTTCCCTGTATTCATGGCACTGCGGCCCAACGCTCGCTAAACCTTTCTAAAACCAAGAAGGTTATGCCCAGCGAGCATAATGTAGCAACACTTTCTTGTTAGATCGTGCTCAATGTAAATGCCAATGGCTGTCAAGGGGTAATGAGAGACAGGAGAATTCGGCTTTTAGTTGACGCACACGCTGCGAGTGTTTTATTGTTCAACAACGCACAGAAGAAATCTTTAACTGGCACTACCTTGAAAGTCAGAATGTAAGACTGGTTACACACTATGACTGCTACTACGACTACGAGGGACGAACAGATGCCGCTATAGGGAGCTTCGCCCCTAAAATCTGGCTGACATTCACAGTTGATATCTTCGTGCGTCGACGAATACAGGAGACGTGATAAAAAAGGCGCTAGCAATAAGCCACCATTCGGCCATCCTAATAAAGGCCAACCGCAACAAAACTTTACTTGGGCGCAAATGGCTTTAATTATGTAGAATATTTGCGGTAGCTACGATTATGAAAGTGAGAAATGTGGTTCAAGTTCTTCGGGTGAAAAACTGGGAAATGTCCACAGCTGCATTGTTGCGACTGTACAAGATTGTTTTGCTTGGATTCTTTCGGCACAGCCTACCTGCGTTAGCCAACGCAAGTAAAACAAGCATATGAATGCTTCAAAGTGTCCAGGCTCAAGCACTCCGGATTTATTTAGGCATGCCCCAAAGTGCATCAACAGCGGCAACTATCGCCATCACAAGGGACCGCTTCATCAAGACCCACATTATTGTTCAAGTGCTGAGGACACATATACGACACCTTGCTCAAACTCCTCGACATCACCTAGCCTCTCTACCAGTGGACCGAACATGCACACCTTACGGCAAAACAGTGACCGCACATGGCGAGTCGATCCCAACTTCGTTCTCTCCTGCCGCTAGACCTGTGACTCCGCCATGGTGCCTCGCTCAACCAAGGAATAATAATAACATACCTGGCGTCCAGAAAAAGGCCAATTTGTCGTCACCAGCTCTTAAACAGCCCACACTACTTCTCTTGTACGAGAAATACCAAGACTCCACACATATACACACTGATGGATTGGTTCAGCCGGACAGCTCTACAGGAGCGGTAGTGATACCAAGGTTGGCCACGACAATTGAATTCAAGACATCTCACGCAACAACATCAACGGCAGCAGAATAGGCAGCACTTCGTGCCACGTTGCAATTGGTCGTTGATCAACCTACACGCAAGTGGACTATTTTCTGCGACTCGAAGGCGGCACTGCAGTCTCTACTATCAGCCTTACGCCATGAACCACACGAGCAGCTGGTACTAGAGATAGCAGAAGTTATACATGACCTGACTGAGAAAGGGCACCAAATTATATTTCAGTAGTTACCCAGACACTGCGGAATCATCGGCAATGAACGGGCCGATCAAGCTGCTCGCTCAGCCAACACAGATCATAAACTACGACTACCACTTTCTAGGACATGCTGCACGAAAGCTCCGCAGGCTTGCTCGCCAGCAAACCACTTCACAATGGAATCAGCCACACTTCAAGCATGCCCGACTGTACTCGCTTGACCCTACGCTAAGTCTCCAAGTCCCGTCGAGGCTTTGCCGAGCAGACCAGACCCTGTTATGTAGGCTGTGGTTGGGCATTGAGTTTACCAACGCCTACGCTTTCCGCATTGGGATGGCTGACTCTACAGCCTGTGGCCACTGTGGCAAAAAAGAAACGATACAACGTATTCTTTGTGACTGCCTAGAGTATAGTAAACAACGACTATGCCTTCGCAAGGAACTCAGCAAATTAGATAATGAGCCTCTGTCGGAGAAAGGAATTCTACAATATTGACAAGATGCAACTTCACAGAAGAAGGCCCTGAAAGCGATACTATACTTTTTGCGATTGACCAGCCTTACTGAACGGTTATAGCTAGGACGCCCTTCCGGTGTGTGTTTCCGTTCTCACATGAGTGCGCGTGCGTTTTTTCAATCTACCCCCTCTTTCTTCCCCTATTTCCCCGCCCCCAGCGCCGGGTAGCAAACCGAATGCCACTATCTGGTTAACCTCCCGGCCTTTTCTTTATCTCTCTCTCTCTCTTTCTTGCAGTTGCGGATTCAAGTTATAATTGGGGCTCTAATTGCCAGCAAGCAGATGATGCTGAGCTCTAGCGGTGTGCGCAGGCAAAATGGACAGAACCGGATATGACAAGTACTACAGAACGTCGGCGCGTAGCTCCTTGTGAGCAATTGTCCCTGACGCTGAATAGCTCTGTCCTGCGTTGAAACCGCTTTCAATGCAGCGCGTTCGAAACGTGTCTGCGCGTTTGTGCTGCCCTGGCGCCGCCTAAGAACTGCGCGTTCAAAACGCGTTAGCTGCGTTGAAGTCAACGGCAAATCCAGTTCAAGTGAAGCAGCGTTTCTGAATATGGGCGTCAAACTAAGGAGGTTTAAAAAAATGGCTGGAGTTGAAATTCTTACCCACGAGTGGAGCCTTGCCGACAGTGAGGCGGTGGCTACGGCAGCTATCTTACTACGGCATGATGAGCTGTTGGCATTAGGCGCTTGAGAAGGGGCGCTTTCTTCGCACGCCCAACGAGTTAACCGTGGCAACCTTTTAGGGTCAGATAATTCGCAAAGTGCGTCTTTGTGTTACTAGTTTTCTTTAGTAATCCTTGAATTAAAGGCGAATTTCATTGAAGATTACGTAACTGGTACTAGTCTCTGCGGATTGTTTCTTCAAAAACAACAATCTCTTATTATATATTTACGTATTCTTTAGGCTAAAAAGTCAAAGCCACTTGATGTATAAGTCAGCACCACTAGGAAACAGAATGTTTCTACGACCTTTGAAGGGCAAAAGCCGGCTTCACTACTGCCGGCAAAGCGTTGCGGGAGCTTTCACTCCAGCAATTTTTTTAAACCTCCTTGCGTCAGACACTGCAAACCCACCAGTGGTTAGCCCGGACCAGCATTCGATAAAAGGCATGTTCACGCAGCTTTTAAAAGCGACGCACTTGATAGAGATCTTCGGCGACTTTGAACGTATCTATCTGTCTATCTATCTATCTGTCTATATATCTATCTGTCTATCTATCCATCTATCTATCTATCTATCTATATATATATATATATATATATATATATATATATATATATATATCCGCCTATGACATTTAGCTCTCCAGCTATTTCGTTAATATTATCGATACCAAGACTGGTATGGCATAACATGATCGTATGACGTGCTCGAGTGAGTAGTCATAACATGAAAATCATCATAGCTATTTTTGAATGTCATGACATACATTTTATGGTCTTCCTGCTCTTCGGAGGTTTTGTTCACATGAAATGCTGCAAAACTGCTATGGCATGACATGACAGCACGGTGAACACTGGTGACAGACGCTAACATAAAAATCATGACATGCATGTCATGTAACAATATGACTATATGCCACACTCACGATGCGCTCACGGCCGTTTTGCTAGCTTCGCATATACTAAATTTGTTATTACGGGACTTGAATGAATGACAAAGGTATGTGACTGGTGCAAACATGGTAATCATAATATGCGTCTAATGTAACAATGTAACAACATGACTACATGCTACGATCATGATGCGCTCGCGGTCGTTTCGCTGCATTTACATGTACTGAATTTGGTATTACGTGAAGCCAAGGGACGACATAGGCAAATGACACGTCGAAACTTGATAATCATGACGTGCCTATCATGTAACAACAGGATCTTATGCCACACTCAACACTCATGAGGTGCGTGAGGCAATTACGATACCTCGAATTTTGTCAAATTTGGTATTACGTCCGTAAACAGAGGCCGAAGGTATGTGACTGGTGCGAACAAAATAATCAGAAAATGCGTGTCATGTAGCAACATGACTACATGCCACGCTCAGGATGCGCTCGTGGCGGTTTCGCTCGCTACGCATATACTTAATTTGGTATCACAACTCGTGAATATACGACGAATGCAAATGACACGCGTCCAAACAAGATAATCATGCAATGCGTGCCATGTAAAACTTGACTTGGTGCTACGCTCGTAGCATGCTCGCAGCCGTTTCGCTAGCTCCACCTTTACCGAATTTCGTATCAACTGATGTGAATAGATGAAGGCAAATGAGACATCCAAGCATGCTAATTATGACATGAAAGTCATATGTGCGGCATATTTACCTTCGCCTCGTAACGTTGTGCTGATTTGAAAGTGACATATCAACCTTCCTAATTCGTGCTTCGCATATCATCGGTTCTCACTGTACGTTGGATTGGCCAAATTTTCTTAAGTTAACATAGAAAAGCACACACACTAAGGGGTGCATCCGTGAAGTGCGTGCTCAGGGAGCCCGGAGCAGACGATTTTTTTGTCTTTTACATCACTTTTGCTCAGCTGTAACGGCGTCGTTTTTTGTAGTTTGAGTCTCAAAAACGCTGTCATTTGGAAGATTTATTTTTAAGGTAAGCGCTTGTATTTAGTAGGCAAAATTTGACAGGCAGCACTACGTCTAGCAAGACTACCTATATGGTTACTTTTTGCGGAGTGCCGAGTTTTGTTGCAGTTGGCCTTTGGCGTTCTCCTTAAGGCTGTCGCGACAAACTTACTTCACATAAACATGGTCAGCCGTTCAACTCTACAAAGTGATAGCTAATAGGCGATAAACACGACACTAAGTTACTCAACTCGAAGCAAGTTTACAAAAACAAACAAGAACCCACAGGCAGTATATATACACAATCCAATGTTAGAGATTGTCACGGCAAACAGCCTAAACTCTTCCGGAAATCCTGACTGGCTTGACAACGATGCGGAAAGCCACAACATAAATTAGAAGAAAAAAAAAACGTTTCCCACCACAGAGGATCTTTACACCGGAATCCTCTTCACACATAGTAGGGAGCACTTATAGGTCACAAAACAATCTCGTAAGGCGTTCATCGATGAGGGCGTTTCAGGAAATATGTTGTAGTAGGAGTTCCCTAAACCAAACAATCTTTTTGATCATGTGCTTTTTGTGACTTTGGAAACTTGGTAGCCACACTCGTTTTCAGTTGTGTCGCTTACCTACGCCCTTTAGTCATGCTTTCTGAGTAGCTGACAGAAGCTTAAGTTTTTGAACCTTGACTTACTATTAGCTTTCTCTGCTGAGAATTTCTACAGGTAATCGACATTGGACGACCTATATTTTTTGGTTAAAGCTTGTATATTGAGTCTCATGTGATTTCCAAGCCATTTGTCATGTTTCTTCTTGTCCTCAAGTACTGGGCTGGCGTACTCTGAAGCTGTATCAGTCACAGTCTCATTGTCATTCGTGGAGCACAGTGGCTGTTCTCTTTCTTGTTGCAGGTTGAAGAGCCTGTCCAGTCCACGGCGTTCATGAAAATCAGTGTGAACGTGATCATAAGGCGTTTTTGTGAACCTCTTATTCTTCTCTGGCTTTCACGTGCAGTTACGAATGCTGCCTCGATGACACTAGATAAGCATAATGACAATCATTTATGCGGTAGAATCAAAACGTGCTTCTCACCTTTGCATAAGTGATGAAGAGCAGGTAAGGAAATGTTCTGCTGACCGATAGATTAGCACTTTGCCTCATTTAGAACCACCAACATGGGAGCATTCTCAGCGACTGCACAATCGATGCTTACATGTCCAAGGCTTCTAGTCACTGGCACGTTCTTGCTGCCGAAACCATGAAGGGTAATTTGTTCCCTCACCATCTTGATCTCACAACGTGCCGCCGATGGCACACGCACAATAAACTAGAACTTCATGTGTCAACGAGGACTACAAGACTTAAGTCATTGTTGAAGATCACTTTCTTGATCAGAACACGACCAGCTCTGCTGCGAGGAAGTTCTCTGACAACGCTATACTTGTTACGTGAGAACACTTTACAGTTGCGCAGGGCATGGTTGTTCGTTTGATAACGCTTACACTTGAGTGGGCGTTTGGGCTCTGTACAAACAAGGGCGATGCAGCCGTAGATGTTGCAGTTATTTACAATGTTCTTAGACTGTCGCACCGCCTAGCGAAATTCAGGTGCATCCTCTCGAGGATCATCAGTAGGCAGACGGTTCCTTGTTCGGCTGTACTAGCCTCAGTGGTAATGCGTTAGCATGAAACGAACAGAAACCATTAACGTACTTCAGTGAATATACCGCACCTTCCCTGACGCGATATATCTCATTCGTTCTTGCGAGACGCGAAGACTTTGTGAAAATACGTGGCAACTCGTGCTTTCAAATATAGTCCGCGAAGTACACATTGCAGCTTCGCAAGATTCTCTGCAGACACGTTGTATAGGTAAATGTTATCATCTTACCTTTCCAGTTGAAACTCACCTGGTTTTACTTGAGCATAGCATTCGTTAGTGCTTTCGTAGTACATGAACCCCATAACAATAAGTGTACGTGCAAAGTATAGAAGGATCACGACTTACTCTTCCGACTCAAACTCAAACACTTCGCCGTTTGAGTTTTACGTTTGTTGATAGATGGTAGCACCCTGCAAGTGATTCCCTTCTTGCCGAGTGTCGGGGCGAATTGTTATCTGCATCCAGATAAACGTGTTGAGTGCCGCCGTGTTGGTGTTGTGTGCGCTGAGTGGCGCGTTGTTGATGCTATCTAAGTCGCTCGGCGGAGAAAATTCGTCAGATTACTTTCAGCAGCTGTGGTGTTCAAAGAAAGCGTCTTGACGTCGAAAGATAATCATAAAATGAACAAAATAAGCGCCTCAGACTGGCTGGCCGACGTTTCAAAAGGGGGACTTATCTTTTTCAAAGGCACCATGTCATCCTTGGCGTGCTAGTTTCAAAGGGGTTAGTGGTGACGTCATGTAATGATGTTGGTCCGTATCCCTGTTGCCGTCTGCCTGAAAAGCAAAAAATACTATAAAGACAAGAGTGCAGTCCTCGCTTCATTTCAAGTCAGGTGGTAGTGATTAAAATATGTTTTCACAGAGTGGGGAAAAATGAAGCTAAAAGAAAAAGTAGTGTGCTGTAAAAGGGGCGGCCTCTTCAGAAATAAACAAGTGAAAGAGATTAAAGCGGCGGAGTTGGCAGGCGGTCACCACGTCCGGCTACTACAAATCGTTGCCAATAATAGTGGTGAACTTCTGTTCCCGAAAACCTATGAATGAGACACACAACAAGAAACCAGTTATAAACAGGAGGGGGGGGGGGAGCAGGCGGCGTATTTTTAAACGCTAACTTGTCGAAGGCAAACGATACCGGATGGGTTTTGAAGAATGCGTGTTTATTGGCGACGGTCATTGGCAAATTATGCTTTCCGTATCCCCGCAGGTGGCCTGCTCAGCGGAATCGATTCAAGAATTTGATGGCAAGTTGGCTGATAAAAAGGTAAGTTTAGAATGCTAAGAAAATGAGCAACGAGGAAAAAAACACAGACACCCAAAGGAGTGCAGAGAAAAGGTGGGGGAGATAGTTGGGACGTTAGGGTAAAGAGACGGAAAAAAAGAGACGAAGAAAAGGAGAAAGAGTAAGAAGCAGAGAACTTAGAGAACTTTCAGGGTTAGCATTGTCCTATAGCGATGCGCAATGGCAGTGGCTTTAGAAACGAGGAAAAAGGAAACAGAGCAGTGGTATAACGGTTCTTTTAAATTAAAACCTCGTAGTTGTATATACACACCTCGATACACGTTACTCGAATTGAAGAAATGAAAGAGAACTATAATAGTACGATATGCGTGCTTGTGCCATGGCTTTGAGTGATTCCAAATAGCCACGTGCTACATTGATTCCTCATGAGTGTAGGGACTTAAATTTGTGTATAAAATATAATTACATGCACTTTCACTCTCGTGGTGACCAGAAATTACTTTGTCGAACATATAGCTTTGCTTGGCCGAAATGGTGGTCCTGTTCGTTGAAGTGACCAGCTACTTCTTTTGGTACATTGTGCTTTGTGTCTGCAAGGTGGCCGTTCATTCTTACGTGATTTGGCTGCCCGGTTTCGCCTATATATTGTTTTCTACAGGTGGCACACTCAAGGAAGAATATTACGTTTTTGATGTGCAGGTGAAGTTCGATGTGACCTTGTGAATGTAATCAGATGCTGTGCTTTTTACGCTAGTAGCCGGCTGAATGTTTTTGCAGGTGGAGCATCTGGGCCGGCCACAGGAACCAGACGTTGTCCTACTCCTTGCTTTAGGTTTTGCGTGGACAATCATGTGTCTAACGTTAGCGTTGCGTTTGTAGGCGACTTTAGGGGGGTTGTGGAAATATTTTCCAAAGTTTCTGGTTGGTGGTTAGAATTGAATAATATTTTGTGAGAATGTTGTTCATGTTAGGGAGTGCATTACAAAACTTCGTAGTGAGAAGATGTGTAGTTGCTGTTGTGCTTTTGTGGCGTCATTTGAGAGCTTCATTGCGGTCCTGTTCCAGTGCGTCCGTACAGGCTTTCTCAAGGAATGTGTTAAGGTGGTTTCTGTCTGATAGTGTTCCTTTTAGGGCGGTAAGTCTGCTTACGTAGTCTTCGTTTTTTACGCATATGAGGCGTAACGTTGATGCCTGACTCTTGAAAATGTCCTGCTTACAGTGTCTTGGTTTATGGCTTATTTATTTAAATGTTGTTGCTTGACAAATGTTTTTTATAAAGGGTTGTCTTTAGAACACAATTTTCAGAATATATTGTCACTTTTCTCACGACAAACTTGATATAATTCCCACATGATCTGCTTGTGCGGGGTTTTTGGCATTGGGTGGACCGCGAGACGTTTTACCCAGCACCTCCACAAGTCGTGTCAAGTTTCTCATAACAAACTTGATATAATGGGCTCGTTGAGCCGACTAGCCAAGCAGTAGCCTACATAGATCGTCTTTGTCCTCTTTCACTCATCGATCTCACCCAAGGAGACCATGTGGCAATATGGTCGTTTCTAGAAAGTTGATGCGCTGAGCCGATTATCGGAAGTGAACTTTAGTGTTGTATGAAATGAGTTTAGGAATGAGGTGAACTTATCTAGATTTTGCTGCCCATGTCTCTCTATGTACCGAAGGTATGTCTAAGGTTTTTTCTCACACTGACACAGGAAATCGTATTCAAGAATTCCCAGGAATATATTTGCGTAGGTGGGAGCGAATGGGGGACCCATGCTTGTTCCCTGTATTTGAAAATGGCAGTTTTCCTCGAATTCAAGGTAGTTATGTGACAGTAATATTTCTAGTAGTGTTAAATATACTTCGGTACAATGCTGTGTGCTCTGTTGGGATAAGACTAGCTGAACTGAAGCTAAACCCTCGGGGATAGGAATGTTCTTATACAAAGCAGTAACATCTAGTGTGACAAGATTGGCGTCTTGCAGTAGAGTACAATTCTTGTTGATTTCCTCTATTATTCTAAGTAGGTGGGGTGTATCTAGCACAATTATTGGCAATCACTTTGGAATTACAGCTAGAAAGGGGTTTAGAAATGTGGAAAGGTTCCCGGTTGGGGTGTTGTTGTTTGATACTATTCGGTGCCCTGGAATATTGGAACTGTAAAATTCTGCGGATGGTATTTCATGAATTTTTGGAAGAAGGTAGAACCGCCCCGCTGCTTTGCTATTTGGTTTGAAGAATATAAATTTTAATGAAGTGATCTGTTCATTTGCCAAAAGAGATCTAAGTCGGTTGGTAATTGTGAGTGTGTATTGCTCTGTTGGGTCATTGTTTAATTTACGGTAGTGTTCAGAGTAGTTCAGTTCTTTGTTTGCTTCGTGCTTGTACTTCTCTATTGTCCAGATCACTATGCTTGTATCCTTATCATCCGCTTTCATTAAAATGTCTTCGCGTGACTTGGTGTTAGGAATAATGCTGCTTTCTGAAGCAGTCAAGTTCTTAGGTTTCTTAGCTGTTTTAAATTGGTTTATTATTTTTGTAGTTATAGCTTTAAGGTATAGGTCAAGTTGAACTGCTTGTTCGGGTTCAGGGGTACAGGTAGACTGAGCCCTAAGTGTGGTAGTATCTGTTTCTGTTGCGTCGTTTTCGGCGAAAAAAATGTCTAATGCACATTCCTCGGGAGAATTCAGTGAAGTCTATGTGAAGCTCGAACTTGTTTGTAGTATTGTTGGTCGGACAAAAGTTTAGGCCCTTACTAAGAGCGTCTGTTTCCTCTCGACTTAATGACCCGTAAATGTCTACGACATTAGACTGCTTTTTGATTTGTATGGAGGTGTCATCTGTGTTTGGCACTTTTGTGTTTGTGTGGTCAGTTGTTTGTGTGACGAGAGTAGATGCTCGGTGGAGGGCTCCACAATTTGAAACCATTTTTCTTATTCTGCTTTGGCTTCAGCTTTTTATTAGTTTTTTTTAATTGTTCCACATCTCTTTTTTTTGTTGTTAGGACTACTTTATGTAACTTTTGTGTAAAATTCTTCAATTTGATTCATGCAGTGGTTCTTCAGTATATTTAGGAGAGAAGAGTGGGCCAGGCAAGGCTGGTGTGTCTTGCATGGGCTCCGTATTCTAGAAAATTTTTCTTGAACTAAGACTTCTTTGTTTGTGCCAACAGTGCTCTCTCTTGAACTTCAGCAAGTTGCCGACACTGCTGATGAGTGCCTCGAACCTCTTCATTCTTGAGCAACTTTAGAAACTTCAACTCTTGCCAGCGCCTTCTAAAAAAACTATGCCTGCAGCGTCGCTCTCTTTTTAGTTGGGAGCCTCCTGCCAGCACGCAATCTCGGAGGCCATGCCTTTAGCCTTGTGTTGCGACTGGCCGCCGCGTGGAACCGCTCGCCTCCATACCGCTCATTTCAGTTCAGTTCAGACTGGCACGGCGAATCGACGTGTTTTTCGGGCACTCCCGTTTGACTGTGCAGACATGTGGTTTTGCACGTTTCGAGCTTGCTTTTATAATTACTAAGGAAGCAGTTAAAACCTTTGTAGCACTTATTACATTGTACGACTTGTTCGGGGGTCAGTCACCAGGTATTTACTAGTTTGTGTGTGTGTTTGTTTCTTTGTGTTTTTTCTCTTGCCACCCTGTGGGGGAGGTGTACATACATTGAACACGCGAATTTTTGCAGTAGAGCTTATACTTTCTCTTTTTAGTAGGACAGGGTTCGTCGTATGCCGTGTTTGGTAATTATCGAGTGCGACAGGTCATAAGGACAATTTGTGTCAGAAAAACATGGTGAAAAAGACTCTGAAGTGTTCAGGATGCGGGGTGGGTTTGAAAACAGACCCAAGTGCAGAAGCGAATGGAGAAGAGGCTGATGCCATGTCTAGGCAATGTGTGGTCAAGGAAAAATGGAGAAAATGATGGTTTCTCGGAGTGAACTGCTGATGAGAATCACCGATCTGGAGACTGCGTTGGCGAGAGAGCAAGAGAAAACGAGGGCTATGGGAGAAAGACTGGAGGCTGCCGAGGAAGCACTAGCGAAGGTGAACAAAGAAGCAGCCGACGGAGAGAACATTCGGGCACCGGCAACCAGAACGGCGGAGAAGAAATAGCAAGCAAATTTACAAAAACAGGTTTAGCCGGTTCAAAGGTCGCAAAACCCAGCTTCAGCGAAGTAGTGGTGGGGCTCGGAGGGGACGAAGAAGCCGGCGTCACAGGTGCAAGTAACCCTCCGGTGCAGGACGCTCCAGCTGAGAAGTCACAGCACGGGATAATCACTGGGGATTCGAATTTAAATCGATGCACAGAAGAAATCAAAGACAGGGTAAGGGGTGACAAAAGGCTTGCGGTAGGGACGTTCCCAGGACGCAAACTGGAAGCAGTCATGAGACAAGCGAGCACAAAACTCAAAAATACAGCTGATGGACGAAACCTCGTGATAATTTCAGGTGGAATAAACAATGTCTTAAATGAAGATACGGCAGGACTAATGACCACACAAGCGAAAGGGGTGGATGACATGCGCGCCACTTCTCCTCAGGTACAGGCAGTGATATGCACGGTACCGGATGTACCAGTGCGTGACGGCCACCTGCAAACAGCGGTTGTCAACGCAAACCAAGAGAAACCGCGTATGAGTCGAGAAAAAGGCTTTGAGGTGGTGGAAATAAACAGAGAGGTGCATAGGTGGGGTGGTTTTCAATGAGACAGAATTCACTTCGATGGGCGACTATGTCATGAGGTGCTTCGGCGACTTGCAGGACACGCAGTAGCTTTTTTTTTGGGGGGGGGGCATCCGGGCCTTTCGGGTTGCAGGATAGCTAGTAACGAGGAAAACAACCAAGGAGACTCTTTGACAGGTGGTATGGACCGATACGATTCCAAGGTGGTACCAATATCTAAGACAGGTAGAGTACGGGGCAGAAATAGACGTAGCCACGATGGTGGAGCCAATTAAGACGGAGGGTATATTAACAAGCAGGGTGGAAGGAACAGGCTGAAGTGGCAAAAGATAGAACAGCTAGGAGAGGAGAGGCTGATGTTATACGGTTTCGTAGAAACATATCTTAGGGACATGGAACAACCTCCTAGCAATCCGGACTGCGCGTGGTGATATTGTAATAAAGCAGAAGGGCACAAAAAGGGGGGTAGTGTTGGAGCATTTAGTCATAAAAGTACAGACTGGCAAAGGGTAAGGCAGGAGTGCGAGGAACATTTATGGCTTAAAGGGAAAGTGGCAGGGCAAATGACACTCCTCGGCTTGGTGAAATTGTGGACGGGATCAAAGGCCAGCGAGGAAAACCAGGCAATCATGGAGTGTATATCAAAGGAGAATGAGGAATTAGGAAGAGACTGCGAGATAAATATGCTAGCAGATATGAATGCGCATATAGAAGATAAAGATAGGTATACCAACCCAACAGGTAAAATGATCATGGATATGTGTGAAAGGCAGGATTTGATCATTTGCAACACTACTGAGAAGTGTGAAGGGTAAATACATGGGAGGTAGGAACGCTGCAGTCGACAATAGATTACGCCTTGATGTCACATAGGATTTATGATAGACTCGGGGGAATGCACATAGATGAATGTGGCTCCACAAGTCTGGGTAGTGATCCCAAACGTATAAAGCTCAGCTTTGAAAGAGCAGTGAGTGTTGGAAGGAGACATGATGAGCAACTACAGAAAACATTTTTATTCGGAGAGGCAAATGGAAATGGCTACTAAACAAACTGACAAAGGAATCAGTGAGGATAATAAAACAGTGTAGATATACACGAATCTAATTAGACTGTTTGAGCTAGAGCTTGCTAACGCACATGACAAGTCACCCCGAAAAAGAAGGCACATACACAAAAATTGGTGGGATGAGGAAGTTAAGAGAGCCTTAGCAAAACGTCAGGAAGCCTCTAGGGAACACAGACATGCTAAGCAGCGGGGTGAACCGACAGATGATGTTGTAAGAAAATGGGACATCTTTCTAAGCTGTGCAATGGAAGCATTCCTTCTAATCAATGAAAAGATCAAAATAAAGGGGGCTCAGTGGCTGGCAGAAGTACATAAAAAGAATATAAAGGTTGCTGCGAAAGTTTCGAACTATCTAAACTCCCTAAGAAGTGAGACGAGCCTAGAGCGGAGGTTTATAACTACAGCTCAAGGTGCTAGGCTAGAAGGGGACAAAGCCATTGACTATATAGGAACAAGGGTGACAGAAAAATTTAAACAAGGTGCCTTACGCACCACATTAGATAAGGATGAATAAAGTGGCGCCATGCCTCCATTTTCACAGCGAAATCGGGAAAGAACTGAGAAGAGGATTCCTAGTAGTACATCAACAGGCCCTGAAGGCTGATTAGGCATTGGCTGATAAAGGCATTGGGTCCAAATTAGGCAATTAGGCTGATAAAGGCATTGGGTCCAAATTCTAAGCAGACTTGGAGAGATGCTGTAAGAAAAATAATCATTGATGGTGAAGTCCCCGGTGGATGGAAACTTTGCAGGATGAGCCTGATCTATAAAGGAAAGAGGGACAAAGCTGACATAAACAACTACCGTCTACAGGCTGGCGATGCAGATTATAAGGGAACGACTGCATACATAGAGAGAAGATGAGAAGGTGCTAGGGGGACTGCAGAATTGGTTTCGGAAACACATGAGGTTGGAAGACTATCTGTTCTCACTGACGCTGTGCATCGAAATAGCAAAAAAGGAACACAAGCCCCTGTGGCTAGCTTTTTTGGATATCAAGGGAGCATACGATAGCGTGGTTCTAGAAGACTTGTGGGGAATACTGGACACACTAAGTGTGGATGATGGAGTCAGTAATATTTTAAAGGATATCTGTAAAGGTAACGAGGTAGTTATAGAGTGGGGAAAACTGGTATCCAAGCTCACAGAGGTAAAATGGGGGCTTAGGCAGGGGTGCCTTCTGTCACCCTTGTTATTCATGATGTACTTACAAGGATGATAGGCTAAACTTAAGGGAAGTGGACTTGGCTTCAACCTCTCTTTCATCAAATAAGGAAAACTTATTAAATAGGCACCACCAGCATTTATGTACGCAAATGATATAGTGCTGATGGCCGAAAACAAGGAAGATTAGAAGAGATTGATTGACATATCCGATATTTAGGGAGACAGTTTCGATTTCAGATACAGTAAGAAAAAATCAGCAGTCATGATTTTCAATGATAACGAAAGTAGTGAGCTTAGAATATAGAAGGTCATCCTAGCGATAAGAGATAAATACAAATATCTGGGCATATGGATAAGCAACGGGACCGAATACCTAAGGGAACACGAATTATACGTGATGGCTAAAGGTAACAGGAATGCGGCAGTGACAAAAAAATAGTGCACCGTGGAATTACAGTAGGTATGATGTTGTGAGAGGAATATGGAAAGGGGTCATGGTTCGTGGTCTGACATTTGGCATTGTAGTCTTGTGCATGATATCAGAAGTTCAAGCAACATTAGAAATTAAGAAACGCGGAATAGGTAGGCTTGCCTTAGGAGCGAGCTCACGGGAATACACCAATTCAGGAAGTACAAGGTGATATGGGATGCACATCATTTGATGGCAGGGAAGCTAGCAGCAAGATAAACGTTGATAAGCGATAGAGAGAAATGGGGGAGGAGCGTTGGGCTAGGAATGTTTTCAGCTACTTGTACATGAAGAATGTCGATACAAAATGGAGGATGTGAACGAAAAAATTGACGGGTATAAACTTAGAAAACAGCAGTGGGCCAAACCAAAAAGAAGTATTGGTTAAGAAGAAGGGGAAGGAAGGTGAGACCAATATGTGGAGAATTGGCATGATTAAGAAGTTCGCACTAGAGATCTATCAAACTTTTAAGCAGGAAATTGCCAAGGAAAGAATCTATAATAGTACTCGAGGTAGTTCTCACTGTTTGAGGCGAGGATGGTTGTATTGCGAACCAAGATATATCAGACCAAATACGTAGGTGTAGACACGGTATTCAGTGGATGTGGAGAGGAGGAGTAAACTTCCGAACACTTGATAATGTTCTGTAAAGGGCCTTACCTTATAGTTCAGGAAGAAGGCGCACAGTTTTTCAAAGCCCTGGGGTTTAGGAACAGTGAGGGCAAAATAGACCTTAAGCGCTTGGAATTATATAGAAGGAGGTTATCTGATTGGTGGCAAAAGTCAAGCCACAAGTGAAAATAAACCCTTCAGTGCAAGGTACTAGTCCTCAACCTCCCTATTTAAAGATAAAAAAGGTAAATCTAGTTTTTGGTTTACTAGTATTACGGCTTGGTGGCGTTAGCCACCACCCGATCTAAAGGGCACATCCATATCAATATATCCATCTATCCTCAGTCACGTGACTCAACAGTACCGCTCTGCCACGTGACATCACGGCTGCTCGGAGGCAACTGAGAGAGCATTGCTGTGTCCGCAGGGGGTGGCTGTCAGAGACGCTCGCCTTCGTACCGAAGGATGAGGATAAAATGAGAGGGTAGGGCGGTGCCTTCACGGCTCACGTTCCAGCAAATATTTTAGGAGGCGTTGCTCTTGCTGAGCGGAAGAGCGCCGCTTCGTTAGCTATAACACCACCGGCACCGGTGTTGGGCTCGCACTTGCACGCGGGTGCACAAGTTTATTCGCAACG
Source organism: Rhipicephalus microplus (assembly GCF_043290135.1). Classification (NCBI taxonomy): domain Eukaryota; kingdom Metazoa; phylum Arthropoda; class Arachnida; order Ixodida; family Ixodidae; genus Rhipicephalus; species Rhipicephalus microplus. Next base: position 128,562,624 of record NC_134708.1, read on the forward strand.
CAATGGCATACAAGGTGAGTGGCATGGATCTACCTACCACAGAATTCAACCCAGAGAATGAACTGTAGCCCTGAATGCTCGACAACGCTCACCTCGACAGCTGTCAAAAGAAACTGAAGGAACGCTATCAAGTAAAGCAACGTCACTTGACCAAACGCCAGCACGCAAGATGGAATCAGCACCCAGCATTCTCTCACAGCTCGACGGCACAGCTGTGGTGCGTTCTCTCCTAAAACGACTGCCATGGTTACCAGTCGATGACTTCAAGATCGTCTTTCGTCCGAATAGAGGCGTAGGTAGATCTGGCTTAGTACAACGATCGAGAGTTGCGAGCGGCTATAGTCGCCAACAGCGGACTGCACTATTTGGTTGCCGAGGAGAATCTTGTGTGCACCAACCTGGCCAAGAATATTTTCAAGTGTGCACTACTTGCCCTGACCGAGTTGCCAACTGTGCAAAAATACGAGAACTCACGCTACGTGGTAAAAAACTGGCATTTCATGCGCACATATATCTCCCCCGGACGGGGCACGGGCAGGGATCATCTACCGTGGTTGGAATGGTGAATCACCTGAGGACTTGCTGCAAAAATTACGTCAGGCAAATCCTCTTCTACCTATAGTCCAAGCAAGGGACATAGAGCGTACCTCACACTGAGTGCTCATTCATTTCACGGCTGAGAAGCTTCCTCCATCAGTGAAAATGTTTGGCATCCTTTACGCCGTTTTCAACTTTCGACCGAAGGTGGAAGCGTGCCTATACTGCAGACAAGTGGGCAACCGACGAGATGTATCACCCTTGCCACATCGTCTTACTTGCTCAAGCTGCGGACCGAAACACCGGAGGGCTACCTCTGCACTCCGCAGTGCATCATCTGTGGGAACGCTCAAAAGACGGGCGACAGGGCAGGCAAGCAACGCTTCCAGCGTGGCTTCAGCTATCTCTGTCACCCACGACAGGCGCTGCAACAGGGGCACCAGCAACAGCAGCCTGAGTTGCGCTTGAGAAGGAGTATTTTTTAAGCATCGACGATGGGAATCATATCGGTACAAGCAGGAGTCCTAGACGCAAGCATAGCAGCAAAAGCAACAGGCCTAGACGAAGTGCATCACAAAGCTGCGACTTCGGCACCAAACCCAAAAATGTGAGCTGGGCAAAGCTGCTGCTCCTGTTGTATGCTCTCTGACGCTAAGCAAAATTCTAAAACTCAGTAGACTATTGAACGTCTAATGCGTGAGAATCAAGAGTTAAAGCAACAGTTCACTCTTGTGCTGGAATGTTTAGGTACACGTACAGCTGCCCCAACTGCGTTTTCTCCACCCCTATTGATCTCCCCCTCTATCATAGAGCCTTATATGGCAGCTAAGTCAGGGACCCATAATATAAATTCCTCCCCACAGCCCGCAAAAAAAAAAGAACAGAGCAGCCCGAGTCATCGGAAGGTGATTTTAATTGCACCAGTAAAGAATTCGGAAGAACACCTGAAACTCAAACAAAAGGTTGGTTTAGGCTTTACGCAAACCGTTGAACGTTTCATTAAGACAGAGAGTATTCTAGACGTGTTATATTTTCTCGGCTAGAATCTCTCGCACAATATCAACCCTCTGCAGCCGCTTCGCAGCCACAACTCCCTCCTGCACTCTTGCTTCATCCTTACCCTCTTCACTCTGCATATGGCGATGGAATTACCGTGGATTAAAAAACAAGAGATACAACCTCTCACTTTATATACAGCGGTCTACACGCGCCCCTTATGTCGTCTTCGTCATCTCATTATAAGCATGCAAACGTATCGGCTATCAGGCTGTACATTCGCATCCTAGCTCCCTGTGGGCCACCACGTATGTACAGAGGAATATCTCGTTTATAGCGCATGATCTCCCATATCTTTACACTAACTGCATGATTCCTGAACTTCTCCCGCGTCGTACAGGACAAGGCACATATTTATATTAAACAATTATTCTCATTCTAGAGATTGCCTCACTGCTGTTTTGAAACAATCCATCGGGCCATACAAATAGCAATCTCCGCTCCCATAGTTGTAATGGGTGATTTTAATGACCAGTGCGTAGTTTGGGGTTACAGGAAAAACACTCGGAAGGGCACTAGTCTTTTTCTATACATTCAGCGTAACAGGTGCACACTCGTCACTAATTGCATGCTAGCAACACGCATTGGCAACAGTGTCAGCAGAGATACCACCCCAAACCTTACTTTCACTAAGCATGTGCGACAAGCTAACTGGACAGACAGTGGAGTCAACATCGATAGTGATCATAATATATTAACAATAACACTGTACCATGCCAATTTTTGTCCACAGTTTCATTTAAAACCTATTATCGACTGGAACGAATTTTGCGAAATCCAAGACAGAAACCCAGAAAAATAAATTCAGAACTACAAAGACTGGGCGTTGCAGCTCAAACAGGATGTAGCTCTTAGCGAAAAAGTAGCCCCAGCAGCACATATCCGCGATCTAGTGGACAGCAGGCTACTCCACTTATGGGAGGTCTATAAGAGCTTGGACAAACGATAGGTCAAGCAAAAATGTAATGACAAACTAAAACAAAAAATGGCACAGACGCTCCAGCTTGTAAATGAACACGCGGCCGAACTTTCATCGCAGCAATGGAACCAGATATGTAACCGACTTGACGGCACTCTACCTATGAAAAACTCCTGGTCCCTGCTTCATCATATGTTAGACCCATGCTCCTAGTATATGTTAGACCCACGACAACAGTATTCGCCTCACCTGCTTGGGGGCTAAATCGGAACTCCTTGTAATTGACTTTAAAAAGCAAAATACATGACATTTAAGTCATCCTTCATGACTTGAATAAAATAAAAGTATTAGGCCTCAATATTTCCGACAATGGTTCCAACGCCGACACCATTAGGTGAATTCACACTTCATTTTATAATGCAGCTTCCCTCATTAAGCATTTCCAATTGTCATCGCGGCCTGACAGAAGCAGACACACGCCGCCTCACTCAGGCTTTTTGCCTACGCAGAATTACGTATTCCGTCCTTTACCTTTATTTCACAACCGTCTAGACCGAGCAACTTAACATACTTATTCGCACTGCCTATAAAACAGCTTTCCATCTCCCTGAATGAACAATCACTGATAAATTACTTCACCTTGGGGCGCACAATACTCTGGGAGAGCTTGTAGAGGCGCATGTCTTCAGTCAGTATCAAAGACTATCGCTTAGAGACACAGGTCAAGTACACCTGCGTTGACTTGAAATCAACGTTCCTGGTCACACTCCGGCAACGCACGCAGTTCCAGTCACTGTTAGAAGCATGCTCTTAATCCCACCACTCCCCAAAAACACTCACCCAGAGCATAATCGAGCGCGACGAAAAGCTAGAGCCAAAGCTCTTCACAAGCGCTTCCCTCCTAATTCTTCCGGAGTCTATGTAGACGCGGCCGAATATACAGATCATCTAGCTTTCGTGATAGCCGTTGTACACAAATTTCAAAAACTGGTCGCCCCTGCGTTCCTTCCAAATCTGACAGAATCCCTGTAAGCAGAGGAGGCGGCAATTTGTTTTAGCCAATGTTCATTCACTCTGCCACTCAGTATATTTTTTCTGATTCAAAACTGCAATTTGTAATTCCGCCACTCTCAAAATTCAGTGTATGGCTGCTAAAATTTTTGACTTATCTCTTCCAGCCGATCGCTTCATCCCCCTCCTCTGGGTCCTTGAGCACTGTGGACACCCACACAACACGGCCGTTCAGACCCAAGCCCGAGCACTCGCCAACCAGGCTCACAGCGACCTGCCTTCGCTTCGAGGTGCCAAGGATCGACTTCTCAGCTATCACGACATGACGCTATTTTATCGAAATTACCACCTTACACCCCCCACCGTATAAGTCTCATTCCAAAAGTGACCAGGTTTTGTGGCGCAGACTTCAAACGGCCACAGTGACGACTCCTTTTCTTCTCTTTCTATTCACACACGACGAAACCTCTCCGCATTGCAACTAGTGTCCTAGAACCAGAGCCGACTTCTATCGCGTATTCTTAAATTGTCCGAACAAACCCAAGCCCACGTGGCAAGAGTCGGAACACCAGGAGCAATAGGAAGCTGCTCTGCACAGCTCTCAACCAGGGTTGCAGCTCCAGACAGTGAGCTGGAACAGGAGGGTCACCCAAGCTTAGCAGTGTCCGGCCACCTGAAGCGGCCCGAGGGCCCGTCGTCATCCTGCTTCTACGTCCCCCGCCACACCCCTTCACATGATTCTACCGAGGATCCATAAAGTTGCTTACCTACCTGCCTTAGAGGAGAAAAGGAAGCGTTGTTAAGTTTTGTTTGCCAGTTCGCTTCGTATTGCGAGGATAGTGTGCGTATAGGAGGTGTCGCTTTTATTTTAGGTTCTTTGGGGATTATATTGTTATTCATACAGTGGTTGCATGTGGCGAGGTGGAAGGTGTAGTTATTGAGCTTTTGGGTGAGTTTCCTAGCTTTTAAGGATTTGATAAGGAGTGTGCAGTGTGTCTGGGTAGCGTCATCTTCCACTGTTGGTCACATGTTTGTTTTTCTTCGTGGAGACCGTCGTGTGACCCGCGTTGCGGTTTGGGAGTTGCGGGGTCTTGTGTTTTCTTTACTTCAATGGCTGTTTATGCTTGAGTCGGTGCGTGTGCTGGTAAGCGGGTGGGCGTTTGCTTGAAAAATTTCGTCGTAGCTTTGGTTGCGTAAATGTTCATTGTGTTTGCTCTCTGGTGGTTTTGACTTGAGCACGTAGATTGTGTAAAAGTTTCCCTTCTGGACTTCATTTCAGTGTCGTTTGGCTTAGTTTGGTTCACAGAGGAGAGTATTTTCCGAGTTGAGTAGATTTGTGTTGTTTGCGTACTGAGGCGAGTTTTATTAGTAGGTGTTGTTGTAGTGCATGTAACTGTTGTGGAGGTAGGAACGGTGGAGGGGCCTTCTGAGGAATGTTCAGTGTTTGCGTTACATTTTCCTTTTATCAGATGTTCATAGCGCCGTGAAACTACTTCAACTCCTCGGTGGTTAAGTGTAGTCTGTCCCAGGACAAGTGTTCGTGAGTTGACTCGTGCATTTCTGTATAGTGTATAACACCCACATATCTGTGGAAATGTGGCAAGTTAAGAATCATAGTGTTTAATTTCTTCCTGTCTTCATTGTGCCTCATCAATGTGCTTGTCTGATATATTACTAAAGGGTGTTTGTTTTGCAGGCGAGGGCGTATTGTCGTGACAGTTATACGAGTGTTCGGACGAGCAGCCTCCACTGAAAGGATAACTTCCTTATTGACTCAACTGTTTCTGTGACACTGTGAGTCTGTAAGTCGCTGGTGCCGACTGATGATGAAGTGGATAATGTTTGTTGGCGCGTCACATACTGTTGACGGAATGTCTTTTGTCTGCACACCCCTCGATTATTAAATGTACAGAGCGTGTGCACCTGATGAAAAGTGTTCTTGCAGGTATTTGTATTGGCAGTCGCTCATAATACCTACATGCGCCAAGGATAACAAGGGGCACTTATCCTGTTCCGTCATCATCAGCAGGCTTGGAAATCCAAAATATTGATGGGTGGAAACAGATGGAAACAACATTGGGATAATTGGAAATTTTTTTTCGCCTGTTTACCCCAACGTTCCAAGTATCCCCCAACCGCAATTTCTCTCCCCCTCTTTTGGGTTTGTGTGTGCGCGCACGCGTGTGTGTGTGTGTGTGTGTGTGTGTGTGTGTGTGTGTGTGTGTGTGTGTGTGTGTGTGTGTGTTTCTCTCCTCGTTGATCCTTTTCTTAGCATTCTCAATTTCCCTTTTTGTCAACCAACATGCCACCAAATTCTTGACTCAATTCTGCCGAGCGGGCCACCTACGTTTTAGGAAAAGCATAAATTCCCTAATGACCTGTCCGGCTGAACACGCACTCTTCACAACCAATCTGCTATCGCTTGCCTTAGACCTCTTGGCGTTAAAAAATACGCCGCCTACTCCCCGCCCCCTTGTTTGTAACTGCTTTGTTGTTGTATGTCTCAATCATAGGTTTTCGGGAAAAGGCGTACACCGCTAGCATCGGCAACCATTTCTAGTAGCCGGACGTGGTGACCACCTGCCGACTTCGAAGCTATAAGCTCTTTCACTTGTTCCTGTATGAAGTGGCCGCCCCATTTGCAGCCCACGGCTAAACCTTTTCGTTTTTCCTTGTTTATCATTTTTCTCCCACTCTCTGAGAACATTTTTTAATAACTACGCCCTGACTTAAGTGAAGCTAGGACTGCACTCTTCTCTTTATAGTATTTACCTTTTCAGACAGCGATCATCAACAGGGACATGCGCCACCACCATGATATTGCCACCTTCCATTTCACAAGTTTTGTTATCGCCCCAATACATTACACAATTCTCAGCACGAACCGCGCCTGCAGTTTTTGAGAAGCTTCAGGACTGTAGTAGATCATTTCGATGAGATCGCACCCACTCCGCAAAATGTACAGATTATTCTGGAACACTCGTCACCACCAGCAATAACACTAGAACATTCGATGGCAAGAGTGTAAATGCCGACGCATTTCGCCGCTTGTCTTTAGTTAATCAACGGCCGACGCTCCGTTCGCCGCTATGAGTCCAAGACTGCTACTGTAGTCCAACTTTCAGTTTACTGGGGACACATTCGCCCAAATAAACAATTTATCATTCGACTCGCAGCGTGCTCTATTCGTCCACGGCACAACACCGCGACATCTGGGGGAGGTGCTGTTTCTTCCATGTACTGGACGCCTCCGTCAAGCCGTCAACCCAGCCCACACCGTGAAGACACCGACGCCAGCAACGAGCAGCGAGTTAGCCGCAGGCAACAAGGTCTGCTGCCGGAGTACGGGCTTTTTTTGCACAAGGCTCAGAATACCAAGGCATTGACGTCAACCACGGCAAACATGTCAGCGTCTGTTCCACCTGCGTCAATCCTGCTCCGGCAACCCAAAGAGCCGCCAACTTTCCGCGGTTCGCCAGTGGAAGACCCGAAAAGCTGGATCGAAAGGTTCGACCACGTCGCCGCCTTCAATGACGGGATTATGACGGGAAGAGCCACAGCTGCAAGTCATGAGCTATGCTGCTGCAGCCCGCCGCCCCTCCTCCACGCGCACGCCAAAACGCCACACATCGCACTTCCGTTGCCAGACGCCACCGCCGCCACCACCCACACCAACGTCCTACCGTTCGCCAGCGGGCCAGTGCAGTGCACTGAGGAAAAAAACCGACGTTTGGCGTGTACCTTACATCCGCCCGCTTTGCTACCACTGCGGTGAAGCCGGGCACACTTACCACCATTGCCAGTACCGACAGATAGGACTGCGTGGCTTCGCCGTCAAGGCACCACGTCTGCAGCCGAGAGAACGGCCACGTGACATCGCCGTTTACCTGACAGAAACTCAGTCGACACCTCGAAGTCCTTCCCGCTCGCGTCGCCCAGCCGCCGCATGTCACCGAACCACCGGCAGTACTCTGGCCCAACGTGGAGTCGGTCTCCTAGCCCGTATCCTGTAAACTAAGGGCAGCAACCGATGGAGGTGCGGTTGCTGTGTGACGAACTACCGAAAATCCTCCGACGACGCCGACGCCGCGACGGAGCTTTCCGAACAGGACACCAATCAGGCGAAGTCCTGACGGCGAAACTTCTCTTACCGAAGGTAACCTGGCGACGCAACATGGAAGCAGCGTAACAAGCCGACGCAGCCGTGACCCGACGCCACGCCCTAAATGTAACGTGAGACGGCGAACTAGCGACCTTGATGTTCTTATCAATGGCCACACTGTGACCACTCTTGTCGATACTGGAGCTGACTATTCCGTCATCAGTGGGACGTTCGCCGCGAAGTTGATGAAAGTTAGGACAACTTGGGAAGGCCCCGAAATCCGCGCAGCCGGAGGTCATCTCGTAACGCCTGCAGGAATCTGCACCGCGAGAGTCACCATTACCGGCCGTATTTATCCTACAGACTTCGTAGTCCTACAGCGTTGCTCGAGAGATGTCATCCTTGGCATGGACTTCTTATGCCTCCATGGTGCTGTCATCAACCTAACAACAATGTCAAAGCGTTATCCACAGAAGAAGCAATACCACCGCGCAAGCCGTCAGGAAACTATGCCTTTATTGTGCTGGAAGAACAAGTCACCATTCCGCCTCGCTCCAGTGTCATTATTCCAGTCGGCGCCCCTAAATCACCTGACTTGGAAGGCGTCGTTGAAGGCAGTCAGCATCTGTTGGTCATCCGCAATATTTGCCTCGCAAGAGGAATTGCAGAGCTGCAGGGAGGCAAAGCAACGGTTATGTTCACACATTTCAGCAATGAATACAAACACGTAAACAAAGGAACGACGGTCGCATACATCGGAGAAATCGTGGAAGCCGCCAGTGCTTTCGCCCTCGCCGATTCTGTGGAGCCTGCTCAAAAAAACCAAGCCCCTTCCTTAGCTTTCGACGTCAATCTCAGCCTGCCAAACCATAAGCAAGGACAGCTCAAGACCCGGCTGCTGCAATATGGAGATTGCTTTTCATCGTCGTCGAAAATTCCGCAGACGCCAATCACGAAACATCGCATCATAACCGAGAAAAATGCCCGACCACTCCGCCAGGGCCCGTACAGGGTTTCGACGCGAGAACGCGAAGCCGTAAAGACACAAGTTGAGGTAATGCTACTGGACGACATCATCGAGCCGTCCAAGAGTCCTTGGGCGTCGGCCGTGGTGTTAGCGAAGAAAAAGGATTGAACCCTACGTTTCTGCGTCGATTATCGCTGCCTGAACAAAATCAGAAAAACGACGTGTATCCTCTCCCACGAATACACGACGGACTGGATCGGCTCCATAAAGCTAAGTATTTTTTGTCAATGGACCTCAAGACCGGCTATCGGCAAATCGAAGTCGACGAAAGAGACCAAGAGAAGACGGCGTTTGTAACACCGGACGGCCTCTTAGAGTTTAAGATGATGCCCTTCGTTCTTTGCTCAGAGCCTGCAACTTTTCAATGCGTTATGGATACAGTACTCGCAAGATTGAAGTGGCAGACTTGCCTTGTGTACTTGGACGACTTCATCGTGTTTACCTCGAGTTTTGATGAGAATCTTTGGCACCTCGAAGCTTTACTTCAAGGTATCAAGACGGCCAGACTCACACTAAAGCCAGAAAAGTGCAGATTTGCGTACGAGGAGCTCTTGTTATTGGGGCAAGTGATTAGCAAGTGTGGAGTTCCTCCCAATCCACGGAAAACTGCCGCCATCGCCGACTTCCCGCCGCCCACTGACAAGAAGGCGGTGCGCCGATTTCTGGGCCTGTGCCCCTATTATAGGTGGTTCGTGAAAAACTTCACCCGCATCGCCGATTCACTCACTAACCTTAAGGCCGACGTGGAGTTCAAGTGGAAAACACCACAGGAACACGCTTTCCAAGAGCTTAAACATCGCCTCCAGACGTCTTCGTTACTTGCCCACATCGACGAATTCGCCGAGACAGAAATACACACTGACGCAAGCAGCGTAGGTCCCGGCGCCGTTCTTGCGCAGACGGCTGACGGACTTGAAAGGGTTATTAGTTACGCCAGCTGATCACTATCCAAAGCAGAAGCCAATGATTCCACAACAGAAAAGGAGTGCCTCACCATCATCTGCGCTACGTCGAAATTTTGCCCCTACCTCTACGGCAGGCCCTTCAAAGCTGTGAGCGACCAGCACGCCTTGTGTTGGCTAGCTACCTTGAAGGTGGCAACGACTTACACACTCACAGCGCCACAGAAACAATTGAGTCAATAAATTATCCTTTCAACTGCAGCTGCTCACCCGATTACCCGCATAACCGTCATGACCATAAGCCCTCGCCTGCAAGCAAACACCACCCACTAATCTTCGAGACAACCACACTGATGACGCACAATGAAAAAAAGAAAGACATTAAGCACATTTATTCTTATCTTGCCACATTTCCAAAGAAATGTAGACGTTATACACTACACAGAAATGCACGAGTTCCCGCACGGACACTTGGCCTGGGACGGACACATCTGAACCACCGAGGAGTTGAAGTTGTCTCACAGCGCATCAAACAGCTGATAAAAGGAAAACGTAATACAAAACAAAACATTCCTCAGAAGGTCCCTCCACCGTTCCTACCTCCACAACAGTGACATGCTGTGATGCAGGGTTCTTGTTGCTGATTTGTTTTTCTCCCGGGCTGAGCCTCAGAGAGTTTTGTTAATAAGGACAAAGCCGTTCGGTTTCCAAGAAACACACAAAAAGTTTAATTGAAAAGTAAAAAGGCAAAGATTCCTCACAAAACAAAACACTTAATAAACAGTTGACTGGACATGACGAAACACATCTGTAAACACCCAACAAGAACGTTCAAAGTCAGTAACTAAACCTAACGTTCGAAAGGGGCTGAGTGATGGGAGTAGCGCAAGAGTATCGGTGCAGTCTCACCCACAAGTTGGTTTTCGGCGGTGATGAGAAACCGGAACGCCGTGACTCCTGCGTCAATGCGTGGGCTGGACGAGGACGAGGGAACGCTGGCTGCTGGCGACACGTCGAAAAGCCCTACCAAATCGTGATGGTTTCGGCTTGAGGAGCGTGGACACGTCGGAGACGGGAGAACGCAGGCTGGTGGCGACGCGTCCGGGAACTAGGGTCGACCTAGTCAAGCAGCTGGGCGCACAGCTCGGGCCCGGAGCCCGACGGCTGTAGCTCGCCTGCCGGAACCAAAGTCCGCAGGCCCTGGAAAGGAGTTCAGGACCGGATGGCCACGGTCCTTTGGAGCGGGAACCCGACAGCAGGAGGCCCCGGCCGGTGGAAGTCCTGTAGGCTCGGGTCCGGAACCCAACGGCCCATCTTCAGCGCCCGGTCCGGTGACGACCTTCCGCTTGCACTGCCTGCCTCGAATTCCCCTTGCTCTGGTCCCCCCAGGCTCCTGCTTCAGCTCTGGCCCACTTGTCTCGTTCTCATTGGAGATACTGCTGTTTCGTGGTGTCAAGCCATTGGGCCTTGAAATCTCCGTGTTCGCTGCCCATTGGATGTTTTACCTTTTGTTTACTTCACGTCCTGCCACGCATCCTCGTGCTTGACGCTCTTTAACGTCGTCATTCTTGTTTAAGCAGCACCGCACGTGCACTCTGGTATTTCTCCTTTTGTTTTTTTTTTTTTCCGTGACGCGCACTTTTCGAAGGCGCGCACTTTGAACGCGCACCACACATCACATACGCCCCCCTTTTATTCAAGTTTTTTTTTTTTTTAGAAAAAAAAAACTGCCGATGAGTGCGCGTTCTGCACTACGTCACAATTAAACCACATATTTGCACCACGCAGTTCAACACATCACCGGGCTACAGTTCGCTACATCGTCCAAATGTCCACACTTAAACTTTAGATTCACCCAATTGCATTTAAAAGTTCTGAAACCCGGAATAAACCTTTTTACTACAAAATCGACTATGGACAAAGCTACTTGTGTCCGCATCTAAAAGTCGAAGTCCACAAAGAGCTACCGGTTTTCCAACCCTACACTCAGGTTATCGCGTCCCAAACCAGACGCACTGCCCTTCTCGCACGTTTCGAAAGTAACTGTGGCAAACATGCTTTTATGCACTTTCGCTGAAACGCGTGTCTGCGCCCCCGCCGGCCACATGAACGCTTACCGGTCACAGAGGAACAGGGCGCGGTCTCGAGCCGTCGGCGTCGACACGAAACGCACTGAGACACGAATGTCCAAATGCCACAATCTCTCACACAAATGCTTTCTTTTAGTTCACCATCTAATGAACACAAGCTCGGGGTGCCCTCAGCAAGCCCAAACGCTCCGACAAGCGTGTGAGGTTCCTGGATTCTTGAGAAGGGATGCCGTTGTGCTCGGTCATTATACAGCTCATCTTGAGTGGACTTAATTATAGGTTCAAAACCAATCACGTTCTCAGGTTCAAGACCCTGTCTGGCATTCTCCATACCTACCATCGAGCCCACCTCCGATTCGATACTGTTTATTTTGAAGAGTGCTTCAGCACTCCCATCGTGTTTTCTCGGACAAATAGCAGTTACGCTATCCTGTGAACTAGAATCCCCTCTCTCTCTGAGTGAGATATACGTATGGTCTAGGACCATTGACGTGGTGCCTGCTGCTACCTCTGTCGGTACAAAACAATCAGTGGCCACTATATCAGAGCCTTCATGGCATTCGCTGCCATCTTCCCAATGACGTTCTAGCGCTCCTTCCATGGAGCTATTGAGAGGTAGCCCTACCCCTTCCCGAAATGTGCTCGGCCTCTGCGACGTTCTGATACACACCTCATTCTGAATGGAGCGTCTTTGTTCCCTGCTATCGAAGCTTTGCTCCACAACATTTTCCACAGCTTCTAGGTCGCCCATATCCAGGCGCTCTTCTTCATAGGTGCTTGGCCTCTCAGAGGTCCCCAAGCAGCTAACGGAAGTAATATGTTCCCAGCCAGAGGAGCTTTCCGTCGCTTCAACAAACTCCTCATGACTCCTGCCTTCTTGGCTGTCCACCTCTCTGCCTTCCTCTATCTGAGCTTCTCGCTCCGAAGTAAGGCTGTCGCGAGGCTCGAGGCCAACCTTGCAGGAATCGACTTCCCTCCAGCAAACGCTGCTATCGGAGCAAACATTCACCGCTTGCTCGACCTTCTGCATCGCCAGCTGCCCCCTTTTCGCCATCGCAAGCTCGAGTCGCCGCTCGAAGTCCACCCTTTCTAATTGGAGCTGCTGCTTCAGTATGCGTGTCTGACGCTCTAGCAACACTTTATTTTCACGCGTTACGCGCTCTAGCTCCTCCTTCTTAGCTCTAAGCACCAATTCAAGCTTTTCCTTCGCCGCCTTTCGTTCTGCAGCCCGTTGCTCACGCTCCCTCTCCATCCGCTCCTCGTACCATACTCTAAACTCCGCTCCCGTCAGTCCCATTTTATCCGCCAACTCAATTAACTCCCACGTGTTCGTCATCGTGTTAACCGCGTCAAAAAATCTACTGGAAAAACAAACGACTTTGTCCTGTCGCGGACGCCAATTTGTGATGCAGGGTTCTTGTTGCTGATTTGTTTTTCTCCCGGGCTGAGCCTCAGAGAGTTTTGTTAATAAGGACAAAGCCGTTCGGTTTCCAAGAAACACACAAAAAGTTTAATTGAAAAGTAAAAAGGCAAAGATTCCTCACAAAACAAAACACTTAATAAACAGTTGACTGGACATGACGAAACACATCTGTAAACACCCAACAAGAACGTTCAAAGTCAGTAACTAAACCTAACGTTCGAAAGGGGCTGAGTGATGGGAGTAGCGCAAGAGTATCGGTGCAGTCTCACCCACAAGTTGGTTTTCGGCGGTGATGAGAAACCGGAACGCCGTGACTCCTGCGTCAATACGTGGGCTGGACGAGGACGAGGGAACGCTGGCTGCTGGCGACACGTCGAAAAGCCCTACCAAATCGTGATGGTTTCGGCTTGAGGAGCGTGGACACGTCGGAGACGGGAGAACGCAGGCTGGTGGCGACGCGTCCGGGAACTAGGGTCGACCTAGTCAAGCAGCTGGGCGCACAGCTCGGGCCCGGAGCCCGACGGCTGTAGCTCGCCTGCCGGAACCAAAGTCCGCAGGCCCTGGAAAGGAGTTCAGGACCGGATGGCCACGGTCCTTTGGAGCGGGAACCCGACAGCAGGAGGCCCCGGCCGGTGGAAGTCCTGTAGGCTCGGGTCCGGAACCCAACGGCCCATCTTCAGCGCCCGGTCCGGTGACGACCTTCCGCTTGCACTGCCTGCCTCGAATTCCCCTTGCTCTGGTCCCCCCAGGCTCCTGCTTCAGCTCTGGCCCACTTGTCTCGTTCTCATTGGAGATACTGCTGTTTCGTGGTGTCAAGCCATTGGGCCTTGAAATCTCCGTGTTCGCTGCCCATTGGATGTTTTACCTTTTGTTTACTTCACGTCCTGCCACGCATCCTCGTGCTTGACGCTCTTTAACGTCGTCATTCTTGTTTAAGCAGCACCGCACGTGCACTCTGGTATTTCTCCTTTTGTTTTTTTTTTTTTTTCCGTGACGCGCACTTTTCGAAGGCGCGCACTTTGAACGCGCACCACACATCACACATGCACTACAACAACACCTACTGATAAAACAACCCTCAGTACGCATACAACACAAAGCTACTCAGCTCGGAAAACACCCTCGTCTGCGAACCAAACTAAGCCAAACGACACCAAAAAGAAGTGCAGAAGTGAAACTTTTACACAATCTACGTGCTCAAGTCAAAACCACCAGAGAGCAAACACAATGAACATAGACGCTACCAAAGATACGACCAAATTTTTCAAGCAAACGTCCACCCGCTTACCAGCACACGCACAGACTCAAGCATAAAGAGCCATTGAAGTAAACAAAACACAAGTCCCAGCAGGTCACAAACTGTAACGCGGTGTCACACGACGGTCCGCACGCAGAAAAACAAACAAGTGACCAACAGTGAAACATAACACTTTCCAGACACACTGCACACACCGCATCAAATTCTTAAAAGCTAGGAAAGTCATCCAAAAGTTCACTAACTACACCTTCCACCTCGCCACATACAACCACTGTATGAATAACAATATAATCTCCAACAGACTTGAAATAACAGCGACACCTGCTCAAGACACGCTATTCTTGCAATACCAAGCAAACTCGCAAACAACACTTAACAACGCTTCCTTCTCACTCGTAAACTTGGACCCCTGAACTTAGACCCATGATCTTGGACCCCTAAACCAAAACAAGTAATTGAGCATGACTTATATTTTTAGGCTATCACTACAAAAACAATAAATCAGTTCAAAACAGCTGAAGAACCTAAGAACTTCACTGCTCCAGAAAGCAGCATTATTTCTCACCTCAAGTCATGCGAAGACATTATAATTAAAGTTGCTGATAAGGGCGGAAGCAAAATGATCCGGCCAAGAGAGAAGTACAAGGATGAAGCTTACAGACAACTTAACAACCCTGAACACTACCGTAAATTAGACAACGATCCAACACAGCAATAACACTCCAATTACCAACCGGCTTAGATCTCTTTGGCACATGAACTGATAACTTCATCAGAGTTTATATTCTTGAAACGAAACAGCAAAGCAGCGAGGTGGTTCTATCTCCTTCCGAAAGTTCACAAAATGCCATCCTCAGAATTATACAGTACGAATATTCCAGGGCGCCCGATAGTATCAAACAACACCCCAAACGGGAACCTCTCGAAATTTCGAAACCCCTTTCTAGGTGTGATTCCAAAATCATTGCCGCGATTTGTGCAAGATACACCCCACCTACCGAGAATAATAGAGGAAATGAATAATATCATTACTCTACCGCAAAACGCCATTCTCGTCACTCTAGATATCACCACTTTATATACGAACATACCTATCCCCAAGTGCTTAGCTTCATTTGAGCAAATCTAATCCCGATAGAGCGCACAACATTGTACCGAAGTATACACAACACTGCTTTATAGAAAGAGTACTGTCAAAACACTATCTAAAATTCAAGGAAAGCTATAAGTTTCCAATACAAGGAACAAGCAGAGGTACCCAATTTTATCCTACCTACGCAAATATATTCATTGCAATTCTTGAAATTGATTTTTCGTCCTACTGTGAGAACAAGCCTAACACATGCCTTCGGTACATATAAGTCATATTTAAAATATGGGGACATGGGCAGCAGAATCTAGATCAATTCACCTCATTCCTAAACTAATTTCATACAACAAAAAAGTTCACCTCCACTACCTGAGCTCTGAGCATCAACTTTCTAAACACGACCAAATATCTTGAAAATGGTGTACTAAGGACAGCTTTGTAAAGAAAACCATTTGACTAGCAACAATACTTATAATACACAAGCCATCATCTGAGACACTGTAAACAGGAGGACATTTTCAAGAGTCAGGCAAAAAGGTTTCGCTGCATTTGCGTAGAAAACGAAGACTACGTAAACAGACTTACCGCCCTAAAAGGAACACTGTCAGACAGAAACCACCTTAACACATTCCTTGAGAAAGCCTGTACGGACGCACTGGAACAGGACCGCAATGAAAACTCGAACGGCGTCCTAAAAGTGCAACAACGGCAACTACACCTCTTCTCACTACGAAGTTTTCTAACGCAGTCCCTAACATAAACAAAATCCTCACAAAATACTGTCGAATTCTAACCACCAACCAGAAACGTAAGAAAATCTTTTCTGAACTGCCTAAAGTCGCCTACAGATCCAACGCTAATCTTAAAGACATGCTTGTTCACGCAAAACCTAAAGCAATGAGTAGGACAACGTCTGGTCCCTGTGGCCGGCCCAGATGCTCCACCTGCAAACACATACAGGCGGCTACTAGCGTAAAAACCAGAACATCTGTTTATATTCACAACTTCACATGAGGCTTCACCTGCACCTCATACAACCTAATATACTGTCATGAGTGTTCCACCTTTAGAAAAGAATATATAGGCGAAACTGGGCAGCCGATTCTTGTAAGACTAAACGGCTACCGTGACAGCAAAAAGTACAGTTTACCAAAAGCAGTAGCCGATCACTTCAACGAACAGGACCACAGTTTCGACCAAGCAAAGCTTTACCTTCCAAAACAAATTTCTGGTCACTAAGAGACAGAAAATACACAGAGGCATATTTTATACACAAATTTAAGTCCCTCCACTCATGAGGAATCAATGTAGCACGTGGCTATTTGTAATCACTGAAAGCCGTAGCACAATTGAGGCAATATTTACAGAGACAAGATACGTTCAACCTTCAAATACACATAACCGGTCCTCCATTGAATCGCTCCCAGCCCGCATATCGTACTATTATAGTTCTCTTTCAACTCACTCATAGGTTTTCTCACTCATAGGTTTTCGGGAACAGGCGTACACCGTTATTCTCGGCAACCCATTGTGGTAGCCGGACGTGGTGAGCACTTGCCGACTCCGAAGCAAAAGGCTCTTTAACTCGTTCGTGTCTAAAGCAGCTGCCCTTTCTTTTTTCATTTTTCCCCACTCCCTGAGAGCACTTTTGAATCACTACCACCAGACTTGAAGTGAAGCTAGGACTGCTCTCTTCTTTTTATAGTATTTTGCTTTTCAGACAGCGACCATCAACTAGTACACGCGCCACCACCATGATATGACGTCATCACTAACCCCTTTAAAATTAACACGCCAAGAATGACACGGCGTCTTTGAATAAGATAGGTCCTGCTCTCGAAACGTGGGCCAGCCAGTCCGAGGCACTTCACTAGTTCATCTTATGATTATCCCACTACGTTGTTTCCATCTGTCGGCTCCCATCAAGATTTCGTCCTGACGTCGAGGATTTTTCACTGAACGTAGAACACACCAAGTGGACAGCGACGATGATGCTAACTCACGGCCAGCGAGTTACACTTCACATCCCCTAGTGCGTTAATAGGGAGTTTTAGAATATGTTTTGCAGACGCTGCGCGCGTTGCGGGCCTGGCGGGCACCATATAGGTGTTTAAAAATAACGTTTGCTCCTCCTAGGGAACAATCTATGTACTTTAGCTGCCCTGCAAACTCAAATGCATGGGAACTACACATAGCCTCGACACCAGCGTTTGCGGGCCGCATGCATGCCGCACACGCCGCTCGCTATTTCGAATTTTCTGTGGCCGTGCCGCGAACGCTAACGGTGGCTCGCGTACGACGCATGCGCAGTGGCAGCGACCACACCACAAGAGGTTGGGTTGCGCTAATCTAAAATCCCTATATTTCTTCACGCTCGTAAATCACTTTGCTTGCCGTTATTGTATATTATCCTTCAGCGAGCTCGAAACTGGGGCATAGTTTTTCTTGTGCATTGGATGTCGCCAAATTTCAGTGATTATTACAGAGTGCCGCATGCCGCCCATTTTCTGTGGCTGCGCCGCGAACGCTAACGGCGGCTAACAGCGAAGCCAAATGGTTAAACGCACTTCAGTTACGAATACTGCCTATGCCTCTCTGCGAACTACTTCTGCATTTCACCGGTATCATCCAAACGACGTTGCTGTTCGACAAATTTTTGACAATTTCAACGTGTCAAAGAGCGTACGCGTGTATTGATTTCAATATCGTTGTTGCGATCCCGCTGATGAAACCAGCATCCGAGTGCAGTGAATTGCACGCTGTTAGAGTCTGATCATCGCAATGACACAAGCGCTACTTAATGGTATGGTAAATGCTTGTGTTGTTTTGATGAATCAACTCTTTGGTGCTTAAAGAGCAAGTAAAGACGACGGTGTACATTCGGTCACATGCAGCCGCGACGGCGCGCTCCTCGCTAGTGGCCCGCTACTGTGGCAAATCTCTCAGGCAGGCGCGGCACAAATTATCTTGGAGTGCCGTTCTGTTCATACGTCAATTCGATTTCGCGAAGTATTCTGTAGCACGCGCAGGATTACGCAAGACGTTCGTGAAGCATGGTCGATCAGCTGACACCACCACCCTTCACAGTGCGGCAGAAAATGAGGCAGCGAACATTTATCAGTTGGCGTCGCTTGGGGAAGTACTGTGGTCCGATATGCATTAATTGGATGACCAATAGTTCATCCACTGAAAGCAGCACGGCGCGTACGTCCGTGCTTCCTATCTTTTCCTATGTGAGTTAACGGGTTGATCATCCCCCTGCAGCCATCTCAGATTGCACTGCGCGCCACCTATAGCCCGTGGGCATTGTGAATTACGTTTTCCCTCACTGTGATGGCTGACGGGCGGCAATCTCAGACGTCGATCTGTTCACTGGTGTTCGTCGATTGTCTGTTCTCTTGTCACGGTAGTGGGTAGGTTGCACTCTGAACACACGAGCTTCGATTGCGTGGTCCGAAGTGCTCCTGCTGATTTCGTTCGATGCAGAGGTGATCGTCGTCA
The DNA here is from genome assembly GCF_043290135.1 of Rhipicephalus microplus. NCBI lineage: Eukaryota > Metazoa > Arthropoda > Arachnida > Ixodida > Ixodidae > Rhipicephalus > Rhipicephalus microplus. The sequence continues at coordinate 128,581,540 of NC_134708.1, forward strand.
TCATGCTTCCTGCCCAAGAGCATGGTGCAGAGTTTTTGAGAATGTACACCGATCAGAACTTATTTACGCATACCGTTAAAGTTAAGGTTTAATTCTTGGCAAAGACGAACCTTAGAATGGAAATAGGTGGTCGTTCTTTCGTTACGCTGCTCCACGCACTCTTGCATCCTCTGCCATCGTTCTGCAACTCGAGTCTGGCTGAAAAAAGTACGAAAGAAACGTGGCTCAAATTGATTTCACGATGTGAACTGGGAACTTTTCAAATAGTACTAATTATGGGCAGCTCTTGCCAGCCGGGCCATTGTAGTTTGAAGCGTGTAGGCAGCTGGCCACCTGTGAAGCTTTCATGTTCGACGAATGTTGTCGATCCAATCACGCAATGCAGGAGAGTCCTCGGAGCAGTGGATGAATTGTTGAACTATCGTTCTACCTGAAGAGTCAAACTTGCCTGTTTAGTTTTTCTAGAATCACCTAATCCTAATTGAAGTCGACTTTCGTGGCTTGGGAAGGTGATCTCTACGTGCAGAGATCAAGACTATGCATAGGCTTTACAGTAGCTCCGATTTTAAGCGAAATTTTTCTGGACAAGCTGGATGTGACAATTCAAACGCATCTCTCAGGACTTTCAGTTCACGTTTTCAGATACGTCGATGATTTTCTTGTATTCACTAAGTCCTTATATTTGACAAAAGATGTGAATATTTTCAAGATTTTCAAAGAAACAGGCAGGAAACCAAACTTTTCCTTTGAGTTGCCGCGTATAACAACCCGCAATTTCAAGATATTGTTACGGTGCACCATCTACAGGAGCAAGCGTAGCACTTTGGCAAGAGGACAAAGACGCCTGTGCGCTAGACGCTTGCGCGAGAGGCAACTCGGCTATCTTGTTCCGCTGCCGATTCTCTGTGGATGCTATACTATAAACCTAGATCTCGCCCCGTCACATTTGGCGGAGATGCTGGGTATCCACCTCGCAAGGGAACTTCGCAGCGGCCGTGGTTTGAAGGGTCATTCTGCAATGATGACGGAAAATATGGCGTCTGCATCTGCTCCTGGTGTTCCTGCGGCTGGAGATGGTACGGCGACTACATCTCCTCCTGCGACCACAACCTTCGTGCTCGAACCCCCGCGAGATCCTGGCACATTCAGTGGTTACGGCGATCCAGATGAAGGGGACGTTGAAGATTGGCTGGCAGAGTACGAACGTGTGAGTACTCGATACCGATGGGGCCCGACTCTTATGCTGGCGAACCTCTTATTCTATCTGAGGAGAACCGCCAAATCTTGGTATGAGAATCATGAAGCAGAACTTGGGAGTTGGTCAACGTGCTGGAAGAAAATGTTGTACCTGTTCGGGAAGCCTATAGGAAGAAAAATGGCCGTGAACAAAATACTCGCGTCTCGGGACTCGCGTACCCTTTAGAAACGCTACCTTGGCATATAGGAATCAAAACGGTACGTCAAGAGAAATATTGGAGGCCTATCTTATAGACAAGCAGATAGATAAGTGTGTTAGCGACCCTTCGGTAGCCTTACTAGCGACAGAATTTTCACTCGTGTCTGTTATTCAATGAACTTGTTATCTTTATTTCTGATATGTGCACAATGAATTTGTTTTTTTTTTGTTTCCAGAGAGCAAAAATGAGAGGGGTATAAAGTTAATGTTTTTTGAAAAATAAACCATTTGTAAGATTGCGCTCGTTTGTGTTCTCCTCTGCGTTCCTGTGTGCTTGCACAAAAATTTCAAGGTGCATATGTTCCAACTAGGACAAAGCGCACTCTTGCTTTAAAATAAACAGCAGTCTCTCTGTTCGCGCATGCGCAAAGAGTTACCACAATGTCGTACGAAACACAGCAAAATGTTGGTGGACCGCGCAATGGGCGTCGTTTACAGGACCCATTTCAGCTCTGGTAACCGTAAAGCGTACGCAGGACAGTCGGGACGGTGCATCAATGTTCGCCCTATACCCTTGCTACATATGCAGCCTAAACCATGGTTACGCTAACCATGGTTACGTTAACCGCTGTTTGTTGATGTTGCACGACACATGAAACCACGGTTATGCGACTAACTGTGGTTTTAAGAAACCGAGCTCTGCAACCTCGGTTAGGCAGATAACCGAGAAAATGGCAGCGCTTACCACCGATGAGTGCATGCCAGCAAGCGCGAGTGAAAAAAAAATGGACGAGCTGGATGGCACGAACCACGCGTAAAGCCTGATAAGGATGTGGGAAAATCATTTGAGTGATATGCGGAGCACGCCACGCAATGCAAAGGTGTAAGCAAGTCCGGAAGGAGATAGGCAACCTGAACAAAAAGTACCGGTATGTACATGAATATCCTATGGGGCACAAATAACATTTTTGCCTAGTTGCTGCTGAATGTATTCGGAGCATATATACGCAAGGAAGTGGCTCTGTTGATTGCTGTACAACAGATGGCGTTAGCCACCTTAACCGAGGATGCTTTCATGCTGTGTAACATTGGCGAACCGTGGTTGGCGCTAACCGCGAATCAACGCGGTCAACCATGGTTGGTAGTAACCGCGTAACATGGGTATTGAAGCGCGTTTCATATTAGAAATCCTCAAAGACATCGCATCTCGTGGTTTATTGGAGACAGTGGGGCTGCTATCCTGGTTTTCATGATACTGCAGTTGTTTTTCGATCTAACAGTAAATCTACTCGAGAGCTGATAGAAGCTTTTCTCAAAATAAAAAAAAAGAAGCAGCATGTTTGAGCCAACCTTCGGTGTTGCTGCACGAAAACGAGTTTGCTTTTCTAGATTATGTTTCTGGTGTAATTTTTCTGTTCCTTTACTGAATGTTCCCGAGTTGTCACAGTTGTACTTTTTGCCTTCACACGCATGCGTTTATACTGATTGGCTGCTCATATAATCATTTTTTACAATAAGTTTTAGTTGCGAGAAAGCACTTATCCTGTGTTCCATTGTGTTTCTTCGTGTGCTCAAACTGCAGTTATATATACCATGCATATCCAACTCGCCCATGTTTCAATTCTGTTGGAATTCATTTCTAGTACCGAGGGTACTGATTCTTTTTCCAAACTCAAAATTCGCTGGCTTGAATTACCACCGTATGCGTTTGAAAGGCAAATATTGCTTCTTGGCACATTCGCGATTGAACCTGTCCTCCTGTTATTCAAGCCATGTGTGAATGGCATCAACCCTCCGTCGGACATTCAAGAAGACGGTGCCGCATTCTGTGGTCCAAATTACTGTGGCAAGTAAGGAGCTACAAGGACTGGCTGAATGTAAAGTGCAGCACGATGCGTGGTACTCGCTGGCAGCCGCTCTACAGAGACTGGTGCCACACCGACAACGACACGGCAGAGTATCTCTGGCGACAAGTTCTTCCGCTACTTCCGAAATGAAAGAAATCGCATGCGAAAGTTGTAAAAGTGTTGAACCTCAGCGACGCAACACTTCCTGAGAAGCACCTTGATGTTCTTGTTCTTTGTCCAAAGTTTTGCTTTGAGTCGTCACTCAAGCGGGTGAACAAGCTGGTGTTAGCACGAACCATTTCCAGGCAAGTGGTGGTACAGGAGCGATGCAGGTGCATTTAAGAGTGTGTTGACACCATTGCTAAGACTGAGACCAATGTACAGGGTAGAGACAGAATGCACCTCATTGGTGGTGAAGGTGTCGGGTCGACCAAAAGCAGTGGATAGCAGTCAGTCCTTTTCTTGGAGAATTCTCAGTCGGTCGCGTGTCGTGATGGTGTCTCCATGGCCAGAGTGCATAACTGCACCACCGCTTATGTTGGCTGTTCCCCCGGTTTGTCCTTTCTAGGGCCAAGTGAACCAATTGCGTAGACTGACGAAACTCACATTCATTCTCGGTGGAGACTGAATGGTGTTCCCGCTGCTCAAAAAGTTGTCTATGGTTCTGAATGCTTCCTGCCCACTACCACAACAAGAGAATCGACAAGCGACGCGAACCGAGGAACGGAACTATGCCAGGCATTGCCGCCCGTCAACCAACGCATCACACCGGACACCAAGATCTACGCGCCAGACCGTCGTCTGCTCTCAACCGGAAGTGCCGTGGCGGACACAGACCACAACCCCAGTATACAGGAATCAGAAGCCGCGCCGAGCGCAACCGCCGGAAGACGCGCAAACACGTTTTAGGAGCGAAGCTCGTTAAGGCGTGGGCTGTGCGTCCCCTGTATGTAGCCACCTCTCGTTCAGTTCTAAGTATTACGCTAGCCACCGCCCGATCTAAAGGGTACAGCCATATCCATCCGTCCATCCATCCATCCGTCCGTTCATCCATCCATCCATCCATCCATCCATCCATCCATCCATCCATCCGTCCGTCCGTCCGTCCGTCCATCCATCCGTCCATCCATCCATCCGTCCATCAGTCCGTCCGTCCATCCATCCGTCCATCCATCCGTCCGTCCATCCATCCGTCCGTCCGTCCGTCCGTCCATCCATCCGTCCATCTGTCCATCCGTCCGTCCGTCCATCCGTCCGTCCATCCGTCCGTCCGTCCGTCCGTCCGCCCGTCCAAAAGATGCAAGATGTTATAAACTAGACGGCGGTACGTGTAGTTGATTATGAAAGATGCGAGGTGTTATAAAATAGGAATGATGCCACATATGGCGCGTGTCAACGTTCGATATAGTGCGGCGACGTACGCTAGGGGGAGCGCTGCAATAAAATCGAGTGGGTAAAATGTACGGAGGATTCATGGTTTACCAGGTTTACCTCCGGAGCTTCGCCCACTCATCATCATTCACTTCGTGTATATGGCGGCATTTTTAAATGCGAAGCATTTTTAGCGAACTTCGGCGCCTTTGAGCGTATCTATCTATCTATCTATCTATCTATCTATCTATCTATCTATCTACCTATCTATCTATCTAGCCACCTACGACTTTCAGCTCTCCCGGCCGTTTGGATAATGGTATCAATACCAAACTTGGTATTGCATGGAATGACTGTATGACAAGCATATTTGACTAGTCATGACATAAAAATCATGACTGTAAGTCATAAATACCATGATTTGCATTTCATAGTCCTCCTGCTCTTGCGGTGGTCTCGTTCAATGGACATGTCACAAAACTGGTATTGTATGACATGACTGCATGGCGAACACAAGCGATAGACCCTAACGTGAAAAATATCACATGCGTGTCATGTAACAACATGACAAAATGTCACGCTCATGATGCACTCGCGGTCATTTCGCTAGCGCCACATATACAAAATTTGGTATTATGATACGAGAATGAATGACGAAGGTATGTGACTGGTGCAAACGTGATAATCATGAGATGTGTGTCATGTAAGAACATGACAACACGACACGCTGATGATGTCCTGGCGATCATTTTACTAGCTTCACTTATACCAAATTTGGTATTATGCGACGTGAGTGGATGGCGAAGGTATGAGACTGGTGCAAACATGATAATAATGACATGCGCAATGCAAGAACATGACAGCATACCCCCTTTATAGCATACTCGCAGCCCTTTCGCTAGCTTCACATATAATAAATTTGGCATCACTTGACGTAAATAGATGACGAAGGTAAAGGACACATCCAAACATGATAATCATAACAAGAAAGTCATGTACAGCATAATTTACTGCCACCTCATAATGGTGTGGGGAATTTGAAGGGAAATATCAAACTTCGTCATTCATGCTTCCAATATGATTGATTCCCACTGGACGCGGGATCTGCCAATTTTTCAAACGAGCCCCTCTGCATGCTGAGAACTCTAAAGTTAGTAAAGCACTGACTACGCAGGAAGACGAAGAACTGAGGTGCAAGACGTCTGCCGGAGCCACAAGAAAGCGAAATGACAAGGACGAAGCTGAAGCGGAGGGAAAAGGAAAGCAGACGAGCTCCGAAACCGTTGGTGCAGAAAAAAACAGTCAGGCGGAGGGGGTTAAGGTAGAACCCGGTACGTCAAAAAAAGCAGCAGGAAAAGGCGGTGAAGACGGAAAGAAAGACAAAGGAGCCAAAGAACAAAAGGTGACATAAAAAGATAAGCAGGAGGAGGGCGAGGTTGCAGAAGACAAAAAAACGAAAAGTCATACTAGCAAAGATAACAAAATAGAAGGCGAGCCACCGGATAATTTGGGCAAAAATACGAGAGAGCAGACGAAAAAAAAAACAAAGGGTCTTAAACCATGCCAAAGGAAGGTAACGAGCCAACGCCCACAGAAACAGATGACAGCGAGGAGGTGGGAAACACTGGAGCGAAACAGCAGGGAGAATCACCGCAGATGGGCCGAAAGCTGAAGACCGACCCTGGCAAAAGGTGGAAGCAGAAATCGGCAAAAGGGGACATGAGCGTCGTGAAGCCGGGACCAAGTGAAAACAAGCGAGTGGTTGTCCGGAAAGGGTTCCACTTTGTGCCGAAACATTTTTTGAAATGTGAATGCATTTTTTTGGTCGGCCTATGTCAGGCATCTGGTGCCCGTGGCGTCCGCGGTACTCCCCCTTCCATAGCAACGGCTATGGGCGCGTGTGCTTTTAGAGGGTAGGTGATGTGGTTCGCCGCTCCTTCTCTCGCCGTTCGCTCTTTCTGTTCTCTGCGTCCCACTTTTCCGCCCGCTGGCGCTTCACTCTCGACCATTCGCTGGCTGGGTGCCTCTTAGCCCTAGAGGCATCATGCACTGATGCATCCGCTTTCTACAGCGACTGAAATTCTCCTGTCGCCGAAACGCAGCGTCGTTCGCACTGAACGCACGCCGCGCCACCTAATTCGCAGTCACCACGGGGCTGACGCAGGGTGGATGCGCTATCACCCGGTTGTTGTAGCGGCTCACAAACGCCTAACTGGTGATCTAGTCTTTGGTAATTCTGGTACGAAGGAAACAAGAAGAAGCAGTATTGCTTACTTTGCTGGCAAGTAGCTGTCTTGTGATGCATGAAGAGCAGAAAAAAACGCCGAAGCCAGCTGCTTTGGTCGGTTTATCTTGCTTTGCAAGATCGCGACAATCTCGGTCAGCGCCGAGTGCAGGCACAGTGAAATGGGTACAGAGAAGTAGGAACAGAGGGGCTTAAACTCTCGTTGGTTGACAAGCGAGTGTAGGACAAGACAAGCGAGTGCAGACTTGGGCACCATTTTTGCAAAATTACTTGACTAGCGCTCCAATTGGTCCGCGGTGACCGATTTGGTGGCAGACATCGGAAAAATCAGCTCGAAAGCAATAAGCACAGAAAGGGCCCTTTCGGGGGATCTTGCCTCCGCCGAATCAGATTCGGTGCACTCTCGGCGGCCGGAATGCTCAGTATGAACACGCCCTTAAAGGGCCAGTCACCAAGTTTGACAATTTTGGGTTGACAAACGCAATGCGTACACCAGGCGTTCATGATCACGTCTGCCGAAATTCGCAACGTTACGCGCCATTAAAATGGGTCATATTTCAAGATGAACGCTCCTTCCCTTCGTTCTGCCGGTGCGCGCCCAGAGAAAGATGGCATGACGTGCGCGTATGAATGGCCGTATACGTACACGGCAATGCAGTTACGTTGGTCTTCTACGTAGACGGCTCTGTTCTGAAGTTGCAAACAGTGGTGCGTGACATGGCAAAAATTATTTAACATGGCACGATAGTTCGTGTTATTTATTGCTTGAAGAGATTAATAAAGCTTTAGATAAATAATGAGACGCAATAAGGGAATGCAGGCGTCTTTTTGCCATTTCTCTCCCGTGAATTGCAACGAGATGCGGGGCTAATGTGTCGGCATTTCACATGCAATTAGGGAGTTTTAGTACTGCGTACGCTGCGTACGTGGCGGCGTTGCGTACGTAAGGACGCCACGTTCTGCGCAGTGCGCATGCGCAGACCTCAACGCGCACGTATCGCGTTACGTACGCAGCCGCTACGTACGCACGCATGAGATGCGTGCGTGCGTACGTATGAGCTGATCGCGCCGCTCTCGAACAAGTTCGCGACAGCGCGAGACTTCGTTTTGCAAAATGGCGGCATCGAAGGCAAGCATCGACCGGCTCTGTGGCTTAAAATATGGCCATAATCTGGCTATAACACTTGGATTGGCTCACATGGGCTGTCAACAACACGTGCTTCTATTTTGATCTACCAGACGACGCAACACGCTTCACGCTCGTTACGTACGCGGGTACTACGGCGTACTAAAACCCTATTAGTGGCAAACGACGCCACGTAACGCAAGGCGCTTGCGTGATGCGTACGTAGCACCATTCCGCAGTACTAAAACTCATTGTGTCTCCGCGGTCTGCGCATCGAGCAGACTACCGCCGTGGATTGCTCCTACGCAGTCGCGCACTCATTGTGCTCATCTATTCTACCGCGTTTAAGCCAGCGTTTTCAAACCATCCTGCAGAAAGAGGCAGAAGAAAAACATTAACACTGTTTAAGAAAACAACGCCACTCGCGTGCATGGGGGTTGGGCTTGTTCGAACACGTCAGGTACACGTGACCTCTTGGTCGGATGCCTGAGAGGGTAGGGAAGAGATTCGGCTTGCGAAGGTTACGCAAAGGGGCAATGGTTTCGAGCTCGCCCCTCTCATCCTAGTTTCGCGCCACTTCAAAAAACCTGTTTTCTCTGCTCGTGATGAACCGATTCAAAAAATTTTCGCGGAAAAATCTTTCTCATCAGGCAGCCAACAACTTCCGCAGTCTAACTAAAATTTGATATGGGGCCTGGTGAGTGGTCCTTTAATGACATCCGGAAATGTGTGTAGAGACGCTGCTGTGAAACGCCACTGCCGAGCCCAGGAGACTGTTTGTTTTGCTCACTTCATAGTATTTTTTAACCGTGCACGCTACCTACTAGATCTGTAAACGCATACCGCGTTTCTGGCGGCAGAGACACGCCACGTCCGGCGAGCGGTGCTATTGGCTGCACGGTGGAAAAAAAAGTGTTCAAACGCTGGGATATGAGTTGCGAAATGCCGTTATGGACACGACGCAATGCATTCGCATTTCCACACGGTTCCTTTCGGGGAGGTGGGAGCATTTTTTCTCCACTTCTCGTTGCTAGACGTAATAATAAAAATCCCTAGCGCCTCCGTGATATTCCTGGTATTCTTTCTTTTGCATCACTACAGAGCGTGTGCATCTCACGGAGGCGCCAGTGGTGTTTTATAGCATCTATGATTTTGAGGGAAAAAAGTGTAGTGCAAAAAAAACTACGAGCTCTACGTCTTTGTCTGCAGTGACGACAAATTTGAAATTTGCATATTTCGCGAAGGAAATCCACCAGAAGTTTGCACTGGTTTAAAAGCGAGCTCGGCACGGGAAGAGTTTATGATGGCGGTTGATGCGAAAGAAAGTCCCGTCGAACATTGACTTCGTGAGAGCGTGACGGCAGCAGGAAACACTCAATGGTGTAAAGTTATCCTTGACTAGCGACTTACGCAGTGTACAGAGCCGAATGTTCTATGCAGTGTGCGTTAGCCGTGCAGCAGGCCCCAGAGCGATGTGGTCACCTTTTTTAACTCGCGGCTTAGGGTCTCACGGATTACGAAAATGGTGGCCCCTGTGCCAATAAGCGCTTTTGCTGCGGTGCCTTCAACGTTAACACGGAGAATGTATTGCGGTGGAGGGAGGCATTGGACAGTTCGGATTGCATGTAGCTGTTGCCTCCGGTGCTGGAGCGACCGGTTTTATTCTTCTATAATATGTCGGCGACGCATGGGCTGCGGGTAGCGTCGTCGGAGTGACCGGTGGTTCACGTAGGGACATTCCTCGTCAGTGGTTTGCCTTGGTGGAATCATACGTGATTCTAAAGACCCTTGTGTTCCTTAGGTAGCAATGAAAGTGAGATGCTATGCATGAAAAAGCCCTCTGCTCACAATATGGTGCTGCCTACTTCGACAATCATTATATATTTCGGTGCACCTGTAGCACATGCGCACAGCAGTGTTTCACAAAGGGTTTTTCTTTGCAAAGTGTCATACTATACAGCACCACAAGGGACCAAACGAGGACTCATGTAGGGTGCCTGGGAGAAGAAAATTGTTTTTCGGCGACATCTGCAGCGAAGCAAGCCGAAACGCAATTTCGGAGGCGAAGTTCCTTAGGCCGGGAGTGAAAGGGTGAAATTGGGGCACTCCGGATATTGTTAGGACATGATGGGACCCTACAGTAAAATACGTACAGAGTGTGTTTTGGGCACCGGGGCACGAGGGCATGACAGGAAGCATGAATGAGGACCAGGCAGCTTGAAGCTTTGCAAATCACAGACCCACTTCAGGCTCTTCAATAGAAAACCCTAGACCCCTGGACCCTCGTGATGCAACTATCTTTTAGCACTACAGAAAAAACAGGCAGCTCTATCCACGTCCACATAGCAAGCTCAGTGCTGTGAAGGCGACAGTGCTAAGAAGATTACAAACACTCACATAAATCTTCACGCTCTTCACCTGATATACCCCACAGCGTACAGAGACGCCTCTGGTGTGAAGCCCCCCCAACACTCTTTCACATCATGTGGGAGTGTGCAGAGCACGACAAAGAACGCGACACCAATGGCACATAAGGCGAATGGGGGGCGCTGCTGTCTAGCCCAATACTATTGGATCATCTGCGACTGATGCACAGAGCCGAACGGATGGCTCGTGCCAGTGGGGCGCTTGAATAAGGGCACTATGCCACTGGACAAACAACAATCTTTACCCTGTATATTTCTTGCAGGCACAGGAGTTCTAGCTTTCTGGTTTCTGTATACAATAAAGTTTTGTACTACATTAGTACTACATTCCGTCTTCTGGATGTGTAGCACACTCTTGAAAAAATGGAGTGACTTTCTCTTCATTTAGGGAGGAACGGCGATGTGCCCAATGTTCGTCTTTAAATAGAGAAACGTTGCTCCCTCATCCACGGAGAAACATGTTCCTCCTTATGAAAATCAACAGGGCTGCCCCAGACGAAGCGAGTAGGCTTAGCAAATGCAACAATTCTCGACCGATAAGGAGTACACGGCACTGAAAGTTACAAAAAACGGTCCCGCTGAGCTTGATATTGAACGAAATGATTACGAAAACAAGCAGGCGAACCTGTGGCGATGAACACATCGCGAAAGAGAACGATGGAGCAAACAAGTTTCGTTCGGTCAGCGAAGCCACGTTCACTCCGAAAGACACGGATACTGCAGAGCCCTCACCTGAAGAGTGCATGCTAGGCTTGCTGTATTTATTTCTCGCAGATTCACATAGTGTAGCGACGTTATCCATGCGTTTACGGGTCCGCAAGTGCCGAGATGCGCCTCCAAACCATACACTCGATCGCAGCGAAACTATTCCGACTCAGTAGTGCAGCTTTGATAGATAGATGTTCAACGTTATATAAGTAGCTGGAGGTGTGAGAGCGTCATAGCCTGGAAGTAGGTGGTAGCTGGCGCCATCTGGAGAAACTGAACGATACCAAAAAGAAGCTTTTTGCCGTGACTTACGTTGTCATGCCCACTAACACGGCTCCCTTGCGAATTGTTTACGCCTCAGCCCATTCAGGATCTCACTGACACCGGAAGCCTAATATGTGCTGATGCGATGCATATAGCTAAACATGCACGCATGGACACATACTACGCATATTGTACGCAACAAGTACGCTAACATATACGCTATCAAGTACGTAACAAGAGCACAATCAACCATTCGCAGCAACGGCTCACACTTCGACGTGTTTACTTTTTGTGTGCTTTCTTGCCTGTTTATAGGCGCGTACATCAAACCACAAGCAGAACAAAAACAAGCAGTAACAGTCCGACAGAAATTGAAATTCCTTAAGTGCTGCCAAGGGCTCTACCTTCGACAACCACTCAAGTAAAATCTCCTGAGTTTTCTGCAGTTCAACAAACTTGGCTATACATTCACGGAAATACATTCGTGCAGGCCGTGCATCATGATTGCGATGGAAACCCGCCATACGGGCCCTCCATAAACAGTGAAGTCCACATAGCATAATCAAATCAAAAGGCATTCCCGCTTCATCCACAATTGGCAGAAATCTTATACCATATGAATTTAGAGGTAATTCTTTCTGTAACGTCCTTTGAAGTACATCCCAAAAATATACTCCCTCCCAACAATGTAAGAAAACATGGTCAATAGTTTCCGGTTTTTTTACAGATAAGCCAATTTGTCCCCCAAGGTAAGTACAAACCACGGTCTGCTTGAAATGTCCTGACTGATAATGTACCTGTGTGCAGCTTGAAAAAGAAAGACTTCGCGGCAGGAGCCACTTGCATTCTCTTCACTCGTTTAAGCACATCTGTCCCTTCACCTCCAGCGTACATGGCACGGTAAAGCGGTTCAGGTAAAACAACATCGCATACATCATTGTACAACTTCTTTCGAGTCACTGAAAACAAATATTCATTGCAAAATCTAACAGATAAAAACCGTACACTTAGAATAACCTCTTAAAAATAACCGCGCACAGCACCGGTCATGTCATTCGTGCTAACCACATATCCAGGTAAAGCCCGCATCAGTCTCATTTGGCACGCTGTACGTAAGAAAGGGTCCCTTGTGTAGCGAAAAAAAGAACCTATTTACGACTTGGCGTATGAAAAGATGTGTTAAACCAAGCCCTCCGTGTTTCACTTTTCGAAACAGATTAGTTCGATTGCATCTCTCCCAGTTCGAAGCCCACACGAACACTGCGAAGATGCGATGGAACTTCTGTATGTTTGCCCTTGAACAATGCAATACTTGCATCGCATGCCAAAGTTTTGAGGCAAAGAAAAGAGAACAGACAGTCGCCCTAGAAAACACTGACAGATGATTACCGTTGCTAGTATTAGCTTTCGTCCGGATTTCTTTCGCTTGTTCTTGCCAGTAGTGCTCATTATCTTTATAAAATTCCAGTGGCACCCCAAGGTACTTGACAGGTGTGGTCACCCATTTAACATTGGCAAAATAGTCTGGTTTTGACGACCACTCTCCATGCCAGAAACCCAGACCCTCTCCCCGGTTTACTAGACTGCCAGTTGCATTGCCGAACCTTTTAACCACACTGATGGTAGTGGTAACACTATCTTGATCGATACAACAAACAGCCACATCGTCGGCATATGCCAAAATTTTAACTTGGGATTCTTGTAATCGAAAGCCACGAATGCAACTGTTTTGAGTTATTGCTAAGCACAACGATTCTCTATATAAACTGAAAAGTGCTACTTTTCAGTTTCCTGCTTATCAGTTCTACTTTTCAGTGCCCGCTGAGTTCCCTAGGGGACTCAGCGGACAGCCCTGACGGACAGAACGCTTTATGTTAATTGTATCTCCTAGCCTCTTATTGATTACCAGTCGGGTCGTGCAGTTCCGGTATGCCATAGTTACTCCATCTCTGATTACAAAACCAACGTTGACATGGTCAAGAATGGCAAGCAGAAGGTGGTGGGAAACACAATCAAAAGCTTTCTCAAGATCAATCTGTAGAATGGCTACCCCTAATTGATTGGCATCGCTACACTCGAGCACGCAGCGCATCTTGTGTATACTGGTCACAATGGAGCGTCTCATAATCCCGCATGTTTGGTGAGGCCCTACCAATCTTTTTATTACCGCTTGAAGTCGCCGTGCTAGTACTTTTATTAAAATTTTGTAATCACAATTAGTTAGTGATACCTGTTTATACGAAGAAACTAATTTTAACTTCTCCGAGTGTTCTGTCTTAGGTATCAAAACTGTATGTGCTTCACTAAAAGACATAGGGAGGTCATTAAGTTTATAAGCTTGATTGAAGACACCTGCAAGTACTTGGGATAATTCATTTTTGAACTCCTTATAAAACGAAGCACAAAGCCCGTCCGGCTTCGGAGATTTACGAGGATTCATTTTATCTGTAGCCCTTTCTACTTCCGTTGGCGTTAGAGATAGCTCTAAAGCTGATTTGGTGACATCTGACAACTTCGGCATTCTGCTAAAGAACTCCTGTTTAAATGCCTCTGAATCAATGGGCGTGGCAGTGAAGAGTCCTTCGTAGTGCTTGCTAAACGCTCGTCCTACGCTCTCATTGTCTGATACTTCAATACCGTTGACTTCAAAGGCATCTATATGATTTCGTCTGGCATGACTCTTCTCTAATACAAGCGCTCGCTCCGTCGGGCGATCTTCCACAGTCATTGATGTTACTCTGGCTCGCACTAGCACTCCGCGATAGCATTCCTCCTCATATACCTCTATCCTCTGTTTGATACTCCGCAAATCGTCACCATATACTCCAGGTTTTTCACATTCAAGAGCTGTTAGCCTCTCAAGTGTTCATCTAAGCTCTTTCTCATTCTTCTTAGATTCAAAAGATAAAACGCTAGATCTCTCTATTGCTTTTATTTTGATTCGCTGCTTGAATAGCTCCTATTCTTCTCCTATTTTGTTCATACACTGTATGTTAATATTACTTATTTCGTTAATAACTGATGCGCTAAACGACTCATCCCTTGAGAGGTTAGAGTTCATTTTCCACTGTTCCCAAGAAAAGGCGTTCCTTTCTTTTTTGACACGATATTTCATTTTACAAGACAGTGATCAGAAAAGGAAACAGAGAAAACATTATAACTGCTACACTGGGCTATCGCATCTGCAGTAAGGTAAAGTCGATCCAATCGGGCATTACTTGTGCCTTGAAAGTGGGTATACTTCACATCTCGGGAGCTATGCAAACACTCCGCTACATCTACTAATTCGTGTTCAATAATCACCAGTGCCATGACATCATTGCTTCTGTCTTTAACGTTGTGCCTGCTTGATCTATCACTTTCATTCAAGACACAGTTGAAATCACCCACCAATAAGAGTTTCCTACCAGTACACATATGTTGTCGTAAATTTGAAAAAAAACGATCGTTCCTGGCCAATAGTTGGAGCATAAACACATATAATGTGCCATTCAGTGTCACAATAAACAATACCACACCATACTACTCGGCCTGAAGAGCAAGAAAAGACAATTTCTATGATTAATCCTGACAGTTTTCTAACAAAAAGAACACATCCCCCTGATGTGCCTATGGCCTGGCTCACAGTGGCAAAATACCGTGATGTAAACTTAAGCACCATGCTCCCAGTCTCCTCCTCGCCTTCAACTTTCGTCTCCTGCACTGAAAGCACATCCAGACTTTCTTCCAATAACAACCGATAGACTTGGCTTTGCTTCTTCTTTGAAGCCAAGCCTCTAACATTCAGCGTGGCAAAGCTGAATGATACTTGAGGCGCCTTTACAACCATGTGGAGGAGTTAGGCCCGGAGCGTGGCGCTTACCTTGCACGTCTAGCGCTACGCTAGACGCCTCCAGGACCAGCCGATCGCCCGGTTTCACTGCACAGTAGAATTGAATTGTTCACAGCTTTCTTGTTCGTGGTGCCACCAGCTCTTGCTCTAGTGCTGGTGCGTCTGCCAGTCGGCGTCTTTGCCGGTGGTTCTTCCACGCTACTTGCACTGTTCTTGTGTCCCGTCTTCACAGGTTCTTCCAATAGTCTTTTAATGGCTGGAACGGCACCGCTAGGCCAGGAGACGCAGCTGGCGTTGCACGTGTTTCCGTCTATCTGCATGTCAAAACCAACGCTACAAGAGGCACCATCGACAACTTGGCCTTGTTCCGACGCATGGGCAGACGCTCCAGTTACTTCACAGCCTACGTCTGTCACTGCATTGTCAGCTGTCTCAGTCGATACAGCTGCAGAACCTGGTCGAGTGTCCGCAGATGCCGGTGTAGATTCGTCTACTGATGTTGCAGATGTGCAGTTCAAATTTTCTGCGACTTGATCTCCTCAACCTTCAGCCGCGTCCTCTGCTTCT
The DNA here is from genome assembly GCF_043290135.1 of Rhipicephalus microplus. NCBI lineage: Eukaryota > Metazoa > Arthropoda > Arachnida > Ixodida > Ixodidae > Rhipicephalus > Rhipicephalus microplus. Next base: position 128,597,322 of record NC_134708.1, read on the forward strand.
GTCACGCCCATAATGTGTTCTGACGCATCTTCGGCCTCCGCTGACGCGGTCACTGCAGCGTACGAACGGACGCATTCCGCATGCCCGTGCCCGAAACGCCGGCAGCGAGAGCACCGTGGCACATTGCACTCGCGACGCACATGTCCTGTTCCGCTGCAACGCAGGCGTTGCATAGGCTGACCTGGGGCTACCACTAAGGCTAATTCACCGGCGACTCGTATCTGATGAGACAGGTCTTCAACTTTTTGATATCGCTTTTCAGCTTAATGAAAACAGTGCGGGTCATCGAATTCTTCTCATTTACTCCTTCCACTCGCCAGCGTTCCCGAATCACTTCCGTAACTTTCCCGAACGCTAGCAACGCCGTGCAGACATCTTCGTCCGAAACGCCGTGTAACAGCCAGTGAAGCCGCAGCCTCACCTTCTGCTCCTGAGGGTCGATAACGAGGCAGCGGCGTCCCTTGACCTGGAGTTCTTTCAGGTCAGTAAACCTCTTCGTCACCTCCTGGCTGTTAAAAGTGACGGCCCACACATGGTTGATCTAGTAGGCGCCCAATGCAATTACGTCGGGAAGCAGTCGTTCCTTGTCCAGGGCATCCCGGAAATCTTCGACCTTGAAAGGCCTCACTCGAATATTACCATGGAAAAACACTGTGTTCACAACAATACGTCCTGTTGGCAGATTCGGCAAGATGATCTCAAAATCCTTGTCACTTTCGTCTGTAATCCTGTTTCCGCGGCCACGAAGGACCACCTTTGCCGCTGCGCGGGAGCCCATGATTCCTGCGTCCGACGCGTGCGAGTGCCGGCGAAAGAATGCTTCGACGTGTTTACTCACACCCTACTGTGAAAACGCACCAGCTTATATAGCGATGAATTTCGACTGACCATAGTGGCACAAGTTACAAGTAGGTTTTCTTACACTTCTTTTACGTTTTGTATCAATACCACAACATGCGCACACGTAAGTATATTGTATCTGATGCTTAGACAAACGTAAGTTTATCAATGGTTGCATAATATAGAACGGAATATTTACTAGAGCTTATCAGGTTTTCACAAAAGTGGATACCCCCAAACTATGCATAGAATGCCCACGGCATTCCGAACGCTGCGCCATCTGTCGACCACTGCCACAGTTACTTTTTTTTCTTGTAGCCTCCCAGAGTGCGAACACTTGCCGTGTGTTAGCCATTTCGGAGGTCACGTTTTTTTTTCTTCTTGTTACTGGGAGAGGGCGCAGCATGCAGACCAAACTTTGTCTCCGTCGTGGTAGGTGTTCTGTGGTCACGTCGACCTCGTTTAGTTGTTTCGTCTTAACGTTTGCTTATATTCTTTTTACGGGCGTACCACAAGTGTGACCGTTAGCCATAAATACAGTACACCACTAGCCCTTCAATGACAATGTTTTTGATGCGGTAATGACCGTCCTATCAGTGTATAAGTACGTTACAACGCGGGTCTTGCAAGAGAAATAAGCGATGACCTTGCATCCGACAGTATTTTTTCGTGAGCTCTTACAGTGGCTGTTGGCGTCGCGGTAGCTCTAATACTTGAGTGGAGGAACTATCGCTGCAGTGCGAAAATTTACTATAACGTTATAGAATGTTGTGCCTACATACTTTTCTGCTTCAGATGCCTCTCGCTATTCGCCTCGCGTGTCAACTTGCAATCATAGTGCGTGCCACAATTTTGTTGTTAGCGCTGTGGCTGCGGTGGTTATTACTCTGGATTTCACAAAAGTGAGTGAGTGTTAGTACTTACCTGCTGTGCAAAGCTGTTACTAGAACTGCATGTTGTGTTGAGTTTCTCGCGACAAAAGAGAATCATGGACGAGAAAGGCATACGGCCCGCGTGCATAATTCTGTCTTACCTCTCAGTGCTGGCATGGACAATTCAAAACACATGCCATTGAGAATTTCGTTTAACTGACAAAAGTCAATGGTTTCGTTTCACAAAAGTGTAGTTATGATGATGTTTAAAACGTTTCTGATGGTTGTAACCTAGCCTGGCGAATAAACACTCGGTTAAACTTCGCAGCCTGTTTCCCTTTGTGCTTTCACCTGCCGTGGTAACATAGTCTTATTGGGTGTCGTGCGACTATGCTGGAGGACGCAGGTTTGACTTCCGGCCACGGTGGCCGTATTCGAAGGGGGGTAAACTGCAAAGAACATCCATATGGCGGTAGTGGCACGTATAACTCTATCAATTGTATATGATCGTGCTTTCACGCATGAACTGTATTGTGGTATCAGGTTTCCTAGAATGTTGAAAAATTAAGTGTGATGCTTTCTTACGCGCCTCGTTGAATTCATGAGTGCTGTTGGTGCAGTGCGAAACTAAAAATGCGTGGGCTTACCAAGTATGTCGACACCGAAAAAAAATCATTATTTTTGTACACTCTAAGGTAATCGATAAAGCAAGACGGCTTGGGAAGCAGAGCTCCTTGTATTCGTGACAAATTGATAGTATGAAACAACACTAGACACACATGAAAGTGTGCGGAGCATCGTGCGAGTGCCTGACAATAAAAAAAAGAGAGGCTTTTACTTTACACCAATCAAACAAAAGAAAACGTGACTCCTGCATTGCTTACAACAATCTTAGGTAAAAGCAATTGCTCGTGACTGGCCGCGGCCGTCTAGGCTTGGCGTGCACATGCGCGCGCGCAAAACCCCCGTGATTGAGGAGAAACTTGAACGCTGAAGAAGAAACGTTGCTCCTTTGGTCCTTGCCGCGAGAGGGCGCTACTGGTTGATTTGATTGATTGATATGTGGGGTTTAACGTCCCAAAACCACCATATGATTATGAGAGACACCGTAGTGGAGGGCTCCGGAAATTTAGACCACCTGGGGTTCTTTAACGTGCACCCAAATCTGAGTACACGGGCCTACAACATTTCTGCCTCCATCGGAAATGCAGCCGCCGCAGCCGGAATTCGATCCCACGACATGCGGGTTAGCAGCCGAGTACCATAGCCACTACACCACCGCGGCGGGGCAGGGCGCTACTGGTAAAGCGCCCGAAAGGGAAGAAGTCGCTGCGCCGAAGGAGGAACGGAGCCCGTATCTCCATTCTCGTTCCCCCTCTTTTTTTTGTGTGTGTAGCAGTATGTAGCCACCTTTAGTTTAGGAATTGCTAAATGAATGGCGTTGAGTGTTTATATTCTTGTGAATATTATAACTAGATGGTGTTAGTGGCTTTCCTAGCATGTCCATGGAGTGAATGATGATGAGCGGGGTGAAGTGTCCGTCCGTCCGTTGGTCCGTGTGTCAATTCATCCGTGTGTTCATCCATTCGCCCGGTCTGCCCATCCGTCCACGCTTCTGTCGGTGAGTCCATCCGTGCGTCCGTCTGCCTGTCTGTCCAGCCTTTCGTTTGTGCTTCCGTCCGTCTCTTCGTGCCTCCATCTGTCCCTGTGTGCTTCTGTTTGTCCACCCGTTCATCTGTCTGTTCGTCCATACTTGCGTTCGTCCGTCTGTCCATCCGTCCGTCCTTCTGTACGTCTGTCTGTATGTCCATGCTTGCGTCCAGGAATCCGTCCGTGCATCCGTTCGTTAGTATGTCTATTCGTGCTTCTGTTCATCCATCCATTCGTGCGTCCATGCGTTCCTCCGTGCTTCCAACCTTCCGTCTGTCTAGACGCACGGACGGGTGAACAGATGCATGAACGGATAAAGACACGGGCGCATGGACGATTCGTCTCCTTCATCATCATTCCCTCCGTGTAAACACTGCGAATATTTTTCAACCCATTTGCGTGGACGAGCTGATAACGAGTACGCGTGGAAAAACTTCCGGTGAGAGTAGCGCCTGGCTGCGAACACCAGGGAAATCCCGCTTGCTCACACAGTGAAGCAAAGGCTCACTGCAACACAAGAAAAGAAAGGCCTGGAGCTTTCATTACTTGCGATGAGTTTTCAAAAGCTATAGCCAACCTTGACGCTGTGGAAGACAGAAAGAAACGTGCCACTAGTTAAAGAGCCCGGGCTCTTCAGCAGTTAAAGAGCCCGGGCTCAACCATAAGCCGAAAGCACGATAAGCCTTGTTAACCAAGTTGAACCTAGTTTGGTTACGGTGAACACGGCTGGTCACGATGCTTGCCAGACACTCCCTGCGACAGGTAGCGTCGGTAGCCACGAGCCCTGCGTGCACTTCGCGGTCAGTTGCCCATTGCAAACCGCGACCTCATTTATCTATCTATCTATATATGTCTATCTATATATCTATCTATCTATCTATTGATCTATCTATTGATCTATCTATCTATCTATCTATCATCCATCTATTTATCTAGTCACCTACTTCTAGGCGTTCTCCTACACGTAAATTTTATTAGAAGGGGAACAGTTAGTGCATGAAGAGCATGATAAGCACGTCATTACGCTAAGGGCATGAGCTACCTTTAGCTTTAATTCATGAAACCCTTTCCTTCAGTCATGTGCGGCACATAACCACAGGCCATGGCCCATGGAGTACGTGGAGTACGCCCATGGAGCCACACGTGATTAAAAGTGTTTAACAACCTAGGATCAGCAATCACACTTTGCTCTAACGTTGTACTGCAACTCGGCCCTTTGCGCGTCGATGTAACTGACGTGTATGATAGAGCTAAAATCAATGCTGTAGCCAGGAGGTTGGGTCCGAAAACCTCAACCCATCAACTTGTTACTTTGACAATGACATTTGGGGACCCAAGCACGATAGCGATATCTGCGTGCACACATGAACGCGCACACACAATTACACACACCATCGCTTTTGTTTCCTTCGCTAGCCTACTTCTGCTTCTCGGTGGAGAACTCAAATGTGTCGCAAAGAAAGCCGAAGTGCAAACGCTTCAATCTTTATTTGCATCTACCTTTAATTTTCCCTCACGGACAACGCTGCTTTTTGTCTCAGAAATTGAGCTTCCGACCCTAACACCGGAATTGCAGCGAAAGGTGCTGTTTGACGCTATCGCGTTGATAGATACCTTTCCCAAAATAACTTATTACTTAAATTATTCTAGCCCTTCAGCAAGTGTCCCCCTCCCTCCCCCCCCCCCCAAGAAAAATTGTTTTCTACGGCCCTGTCGACGGTAACTACTCAAAGCGCACAAGTCGGTTTCCTAGCTAGGCTTGACTCAGAGCAATAAAAAAAGTCGATGTGGGCCACTGCTTGCCTGCCTCTTCGCATCACATCGGCACCCAAAAAAGTAAGATCTGTCAATGTTTTTACACTACGGATCGCAGTTTATAGGATATTTCACAGCGTCTAAACTGCTTTTGAATCATCCTTCAAGATGTGGCTGCGAGCCTTTGTATCATTACTCCAGTTTTCTTCATGCTTCGATGTACTTCCGTTCACCTATAAGTGTGGCAGTTTGGGCTAGTTGGTATGACATGATGATAGGTATAGCGCGAGAACACAACGAGGACAAACAGCGCTCGAGTCCTTTTCGTGTATTTGTCGTAGTTCTGTTCTCGCACTATAACTATCGTTCCTTTCACTCTTTTGGTAACATGGAAGCGATTTCATGGTAACATGGATAGCGATTCGCACATCGCGAGGAACATATACTCGTTATATGGTGCCATAAGCGGTTTTATTAATAAAATCCCATTAATATTTCCGGATAGCGATTCGCACACCGCGAGGAGCATATACTCGTTATATGGTGCCATAAGCGGTTTTATCAATAAAATCTCGTTAATATTTCCCGTCCTCAATCCTTCGCGATAAGATTTTGCTGAATATTGGCATCGTACCTAGGGTACTGAAGATTCTACTTGTGGTGAAGGAACAGGCCATGCTTACCGGTACGATAACTTGGCATGTGGCCACAGAATTTGTGCGCTCAAAGACAAATCACTGGTACTTGATTGAAAACAATCATCTTGGCAGTGGAAGCACATAAACTATCAACATTGAGGGACGGCAAGAGTAAGCCGCTGAGCATCTCACCATAGATGTAAACGACGAACACGATCTCGACGAGTGGTATAAACTGATTCATGACGGCGTGGATGGTGTGGTCTTCGAGCAGCTTGACGATGTACGTGCCCCCCTGGGTGACAGTCGGGAAGCCCGACACGAACATGGCGATGCACACAAAAAAGGCCACCTTGTTGATGTTGTTATTAGCACGCACTTGCGGAAACAAGTCCTCCGCGCACGCGATCACCGTGCACACGTTGAAGATCTGCGAATTGCGCACGGTGAATGATAACATTGGCAATTATTCCTAGAAAACGTTATTATGCACATGAACCCACAAATAAGGATGATTTTACACTCTTTGTCTATTGATTCGTTGAGTGACTTATTGAACTAATATTTTATTGTCATCAGAATTCCAGGTGAAGCGCGAAGTAGGACCAAGTTTGGCGAAGGTGTTTTCAGAGAGAACCCGAAAAGCAACCATATTGCTGGAGCTACTTGCAGGAGCTACATAGCGTCCCACCTTCTTAAGCTCCGGGCCATGGGGACGATTCACGGCCACGGCGACCGCATTTCAATGAAAACGGTATACCAAAAACAACAGGGTACTTACGTTTACGTTCACGTTAAAGATCGCCATGTGCTCAAAATTTATACTAGAGTCCTCAACCATGGCGTGTATTATTAAAATGTGGTAGTGTTGGCATGTGAAATCTCCGCGATTAGTATTTTTTGCCGGAAGGTCTTTCACCTGAACTATTATACTTACTTATACTCTTTTCACGAAAACAATGTAAACATCCGCAAACAGGAGCTGTCGGGTAATTAGTTAGGATGCCATTATTTAGCCAACATGCGGTAACGCTATGGCCCTTAGTCGATTACAGCCGTTATTCAGAGGACATGAACCAAAAAAAATCTTTATGGTATCGTTACTTGTTGCACCAGCTGTCACTTACGAGTCCTTGCTGAACCGTGTGCGTGACATGGTTAAGTTGCTGCAATAATCGTGTCGCTTCGTTTTGGTTGCTGTTCATGAGGAGAAGTGCCCGAAAAAGACCGAAGCTGTAAGCGACGTCGTAACGAAGGGTTGCAGATTATTTTCACCAACCGAGGTTTTTTAACGTTCGCCAATATCGCACAACACAGGGGGCATCTTGCCTTTCGCCGGCATCGAAATGCGGCTGCCACGACCGGGATCGAACATGGGACTTTCCGTCCAGCAGCTGATTACCATAGCCATTAGGCCACCGTGGAGGCCCTGTTCTGATTTTTTTATTGCGAAGCATTTCTTAGCGAACTTCGGCGACTTTGAGCGTATCTATCTCTCTATCTATCTATCTATCTATCTATCTATCTATCTATCTATCTATCTATCTATCTATCTATCTATCTATCTATCTATCTAGCCGCCTACGACTTTTCGCTGTGCTGTCCGTTTCGATAATGGTATCGATACAAAACTTGGTATGACATAGCATGACCAAATTAGACACATATTTAACTAGTCATAACATGAAAATCATGATATGTATTTCATGAATGTCATCATTTACATTTCATGGTTCTGCAGCTATTGCGGTGGTTTCATTGACACGGCATGTTGCAAAACTGGTATGGTATGACATTATTGCATTGGAAACACAAGCAACTAACCCTAACATGAAAATCATGATATGCGTGTCATGTAGCAACATGACTACACGCCACGCTGATGATGCACTCGCGGCCGTTTCGCTAGCGTCACATTTACCAAATTTGACATTACTCTGCGTGAATGGATGTCGAAGGCATGTGACTGGTGCAAACATGATAACGATGAGATGCGCGTAATGTTACAACACGACTACATGCAACGCTCATGATGCGCTGGCGGCCATTTTGCTAGCTTCACTTATACCAAATTTGGTATTATGGGACATGAATGGATGACGAAGGTCTAATACTCGTGCAAACATGATAAACCCGAGATGCGCGTCATGTAACGACATGACTACATGTTACGTTCACGATGCGCTCGCTGCCATTTCGCTAGTTTTACATTTGCCAAATTTGGTATTACGTGACGTCAACAGATGACGAAGGTATGTCACTGGTGCAAATACGATATTTATTAGATGCGTGTACGTCATGTGAGAAAATGGCTACATGCAACAGTCAAGGTGCCAATACATTCTGACGTGACGCGGTGCGCATGCTCGCCGGCGCTCATTTCGTTACGTCACGCCGGCGTTGCTATGCCAGGCGCCGGTCCTGCCATACAGTCGCCGGCGCGCGCCACATTGCGTTGCTTTGACCCATGCGCGTTTCAGCGCGTCCGGCGTGCCTCCGTCACGAAAAGAGGGAGACACAGTGTTGTCAGGATAACGCATCGGCGTGAAATGCAGCATGTCGCATTTCGTGCCGGTTGCCGTCGGGTCGCGCTGATGGACACCGGTCGCGCCGGTCACGCCTGGCGTCAGAATATAGAGTGCTCGCGTTTTGCTAACGTAGCGACGCTGTTCCCAGCGTGCACGCGCTTCAACGCTACATGAGAGTATATTGGGCCCTTCATGATGCTCTCGCGGCCTTTTAATAGCCCCACATATACCAAATTTAGTGTTACGTGACGTCAGTAGATGACGAAATATACGACTGGTGCAAATATGATAGTCCTGACACGCGTGTCATGTAAGAACATGACAACGTACCACGCTGATAGCGTGTTCGCGGCCGTTTCGCTAGTTCCACATATACTAAATTTGGTATCACGTGACGTGAATAGATGACGAAGGTAAACGACACATGCAAACTTGATAATCGCGATACAGAAGTCACGTACGGTATCATTTTCTTCCACCTCGTAACTTTGTGCTGATTTTAAAGTGACATATCAACATGTCTCATTGATTCTTCGCATATCATGGATTCCCACTGTACGTGAGATCTGCCATTTTTTATTGTACGACATTGTAATAGACCGCTATATACGATCTCATGTATTTGTATAAACTACATGAAGGTACCGCATGAGAGAATATCTGCAGTGAGAACTATTCCTGAAATGTTTATGCATTATACTTGATTATCGTTGCACATGTAGCAGAGCAGCAGTGAGTGTCTTATGCCACTGTCATAATGAATGTTCGACTCACCATCGAGTCAATCGACATGATGAAGAGTGCAGAGAAGAATATGCCGGTCCAGAGACGGGGCCAAGACATCGTCTTCAACACTTCGGGGAAGATGACGAACGGGAACACGTAGGCTGCACAACCAGTATCTCAAGTTTACTTTTACGAGTGTCACTACTGTTGAAGTACTCTGAAGTACATACGCACCGCTCGAATCTCGCTAAAACTATCAAAGCATACAAACAAAGAAACATAGTTGGCGTCAAACAATAGGTAAAATGTTAGGTGAAAAGAGCAGAGGGTTGGTAGGTATTTATTCTAAAAAGCGTACGAACACAGACAAAAGAAGGAAGTCAGGACATCACAACCAGAGGCTGCGCACAACGGCGGAAAAGAAAGATGGATGAATGGAAGAACTTTATTAATTATTCGCAAGACTGATGGCCAAGGATCAGGTCTCCCATATCAAGGCCTTACCTCTTCGCCACTACACGGGCCAGCTGAACTGCCCAGGGTTGTTCGGCGAGCTTGGAGCTCCACAAGGCGATTTTCTATCTCACTAAAAGAACTTCCCACCTCGCTGAATACGCTTCGTTTTAACATCGGATTCCAAGTGCATTTCTATTAGCGTATACCTGTGTCTGTGTGGCAGACCTGACAGATGCTGGTCCTATAGATCTCAGGGTATATTCGCTAATATAGTACTGCATTCGTTGGCAGCGTTCACCACTATATGCAGAGCTTGGGCTCTGCATATAATGGTGCCTTAAGGAGTGGCTCCCTGAAGGCAAAGCGCGTGGACTGCTTTACTTCATACTAGGTGCTGATAATCACGCTACGTACGTGAAGAAGGCTAAAACTTTCTTTGAGAGCCTGCGGCGATATAAAACCAACGTCTGCAAGCTCGACTGACAAAGGAGTACAGTCGCTGAGCACAGCGTGGTGAACGAACACAACAATAAATCGACCAAGGTCGGCATCGTAGACTTGAAGCCCCTATAATAAGCAGCTTTTTATGCCATCTTAGCCTTACACGGAAAGATTAAGCTCCTCACCAGTCGTTCTGGAAAGTTCATACTGATGTAACGTACAAATATTGCCGTTACAAAGAGGATGCCTATTGTATATAATGTGTGCAAAATGAAGAGTGAAAAACATTGTTTGAAACGTGTAGAGCGAACAAAACTATTTTTTCAGGTATCTAAAAATGAGTGACTTTATTATACTTGCTACAATATAGCTGGTGCACGGTTGGTCAACATAACCATCATCATCATCATCAGCCTGACTACGTCCACTGCAGGAAAAAGGGAACTTCCTTGTTCCTACAGTCAACTCGGTCCAGCAGTGTGCTTGCCGCTGCCATTTGGTACCCACACACTGCTTAATCCCGTCTACCCATTTACCTTTCTGCCTCCCCTAACCCACTTTCCTTCTCGTGGATCCAGTTAGTTACCCTTCTTACATCGGGCACCTTACGCTTAACGATCAACTTGCGCATACCTTCTTACATCGGATACCTTACGCTTATTAACCTCGAAAACTCTGCAAACTCTATTTTGTGTGTTTTACTTGAGGGTTTCATGCTTTGACGCATATCAATTAGGCTGTTCGTTTCCTACAGCAATAACGTTGTGGTTAAAGCATCAGCGATACAGCGATGGCGCAGTGGTTAGAGCATCAGTCCCGCATGCAAGAGTTCCGTGGTTCAAATCGCGGTGCCACGCCGTTCTCAACCGATTTTAAAAAACGCGCGTGACGATGTAACTGTATTAGGAGGCTTGGGGTGCGGCCTCCTCGGTGACCGCCGCCGGTAATGCCCTCCCTCACCAGAGAAGTATTGGCCACCCTGTTGCCGTATGTGGCCACAACCTCTCATATGCATACGTCAACTAACTCACGGCCCTCAGTCCCCAGCGACTGTGAAGCAACTGACCACGGCGGCGGTCAGATCTAGAACGCAGCAGAGGGGGCTAAGAATCTCGCGGGTCCGGATAGGCCGCCATTTGATTCTGAACTTGGCAACGTTTAACGCTATAACCTTATCTAGTAAGGCAAGTCTAGCTGTACTGGTCGATGAGCTAGAGGGTGTTGAATGGGATATAATAGGGCTCAGTGAGGTTAGGAGGACAGATGAGGCCTCTACAGCGCTACAGATTGGGCACATCTCGTGCTATTGTGGCTTGGCTGACAGAAGAGAACTGGGAGTGGGGTTTCTAATTCCCAGAAACATAGCTGGCAACATAGAGGAATACTATAGGATTAATGAAAGGGTGGTAGGTATTGTAAGTAAACTGAATAAGAGATACAAGACGAAGGTGGTGCAGGCTTACGCGCATACGCCCTGCCTTGATGACGCGTCAGTTGAAAGCTTCTATGAAGATGCGCAATAGGCAATGAGTAAGGTGAAAAGGCAGTATATTATACTGACGGGAGACTTCAATGTCAAAGTAGGGAAGAAGCAGGCTGAAGACCAGGCAGTAGGAGATTGCTGCATCAGCGCTAAAAATGCCGGGTGGGAGCTGTTAGTAGAATTTGCCGAACGCAATAATTTACGGATCTTCAATACCTTTCACCAAAAACGAGGGAGCCGTAAGTGGACATGAAGGAGCTATAATGACGAAAATAAAAATGAAAAGACTCTATACTGAATGCACACCCAGTCATCGTGATGAATGTGGAAGTGCTTGGCAAGTACGATGCAGTGACCGTAGAATGATAAGGTCTCGAATTCATCTAAATATTAAGAAGGAATGACAGTAATTGATACTGAATACTCCAATCAATGATCTAGCACTGAGAGTGAAAGTACATGAATTAAGAGTCTTGCTTCAGAACAGGTACTCGGCTGTTATTGAGAAAATCAGCGTTAGCGTTGACGGAATGAATGATAATCAGACCAGTATCATTACGGGGTGTGAAGTGGAAGTTTGAGGTAGGGTAGTTATACAGGAAACTGGCAGGCTGTCCCAAGAAACATCGCTTTACGTGCATGCAATAACATGGAGGCACCTTTTTGCTAAATACCCCTTACATACATTCTTCCTCGCGTGCTTTTTTTTGCCCCTCAGGTAGATATTTTTGGATTCATCGCACACGCCTCGTGATCATAGGCCTTTATTCAGTGTACTCCACCTATTACATGCTATGTTGGTACTCCTATTGCTAAAGGACGTGCTGATTCAAAAGACATTATGGACTATTTGGTTTCGTCAGTTGGCTAATGATGAGCTCACGAACACAACTTCTCGCACTCGTGTCTAACTAGGTGAAAACAGCTGACAAGTATCTCCTGAGGTAATAGAGCCTCCCCATGCAAATAACAATATTTCCATGGATAAAACAGTTACAACTATTTAAAACAAAGCACACAAATTATTGTTGTCAATGGAGACAAATATTTCTCATTGACAAATTTCTATATAAACTAAAACTTTGCAACAAAAATTATTGTACACTACTTCATTGCCCATTTGTAATCATTATGTAAAATTAAAGGCGCTTCTTCGTAACCATACCTACGTATATACAGCAACACAGGTAGGAAACCGCATTAAGATTTAGCTTTTTGTGGCCAGTTATTTAAAATTTAACTGGTTTGAACAGATAATCCGTGAAGCGTTCCTAAAAAATACAAACATTCTGCATTGCATCGTCTGCAGTTTGTTTATTGAAATACGCGCGCAATATGCTGCAAACAATTTTGCTTCCGGCGTAAACAAAACGAAACAAAAAAAGTATGGTGTCCTTGCTCTGGATAAGTTGGTGTGTATTTACAAGGCAAGTGTGCACTTAAAACGTGCAACAAGATAATAAAGCGCATCGTTAAGCAACAATTGAGCAACTGCTTTACAATAATTCTAATTTAACAAAGAAAATAGGTTACAAGTAGGCTGAGAAAGGCGGATAAACTGAAGGGTATAAAATGTACAACACACAAAAAATCTTACACCCGCTACATTGCGAAGTAAAGTGCGCCCATCATACGATGCTACTAACTTGGCATGCCTCTTACTTTATCAACTACATCTTATTACTACTCTCAAGTTATTCAATTTGGCAAAATTACCGCTTCAAAAAGATTGCAGACTTTTTCAGAGTAAGTTTTAACACTTTGTGACAATTCAATTTCAAAAAATCTACGGGCCGTGCCAGGACTCAGTCAATAAACAGAGCTCTTTCTAAGATTGTTTTTCTGAAACGTTGCAGCGAATTTCCTCGAAACAATTGGTGATGTGCCAACCCTGAGAATTGCGATGCAGTTACTGCTTGCGAGAAAACTTGGCCGATATTGTCATGATGTATCTTTTTTTAATCTTTCGACATCAGTAATGAGCCTTGGCTTGATTTAAAAAATTACAAAGCAAAATATGCGTGAAAGAATTTAGTATTGATCGACCTACCTCAAAAAGCTTCCGTTCGATGGAGCCGAATTGCTCGGCATTCGAGGTTTTCCGTTCCACGAGGAACAGAAAAAGTTTGTCCCCCTTGGTGAAGCTGTTCGAGCTGCCAACAACGCAACGTGTTGGCATCTCGCTGCGCTCAATAGCATCTTAGAAACTTCAAGAAGCTTTAAAAAGGCTATGCCAGATAACAGAGCGCACGTGTATCATTTCTTCTACGCCCTTTGATGGCGTCGTTTTCGTGCGTGATCGCCAGTGGCGAAGGAAAGCAGTGGCAACAGTAAAGGCGTCATATGGGCTAACTAGTCGCGTGTGGAATTTGTTCTAATAGGAAAGCACAAGAGGACGAAGAAGAGAGGAGAGACGTTGAGGCGGGGAGAAAATCCGCCCTCTCCTTTTTGCACAGGGCTTCGCGCTATCTTTGAAAAATAGAGGGGCCTCACCAATGGCATCTAGATAAACTCAGACCTGCTCACAGTGTCGGCCACAGACTATGGCGTCACTCCATTTTGACCAGCGTGTTTAGCTTCCCAGTCGTGCCTACGGTTTCTCTCGTCGCCCAATGGACATGTATTGCCAAGCCCGACGAAAGTTTTCAGGGCATGCTAATGTTCTTGTTCGCGACTTCAGAATACCGTCTTTTTCCGGGTCCTTGAACTGCAGCGTGAATATGTGATGCGTTTTTTGCGCTGGTTATTCGCAATCTGTTTGACTGGAAATCCGAACGGTTGGGCGATGCTGTGTGGTGAACTGTCGTGGCAAGGGGACCGATGCTGCGACTGTTCTTGCTTCGTAAGGACAACTGAGGAATGACACAGGAGCGTGTCGTTCGTCAAGCTGACGCCCACATACGTTTTCTCTGAGACCTGAAGGTACGTGTGTCCATGCTACATATTTTTTTTGTCGTTCTTCATCGCCACCATGTTTCGTTCTTGCTCCGAATTCGAGGTATCATGTGTGCTCCCGACTTCTTGGCGTAGGCTCTGGCAATAAATTAATACATTTAAGAGCGTTAAACACATTGTAACAGGCAATAAGCACCATGGACTTGTGTTAACTTTGTTCACTTGGTTAATAAAAATAAAAGAATGGCTGTTGCATTATTTAGTGCATTGTTTTTGTGCATAGTATTTTTTGCCGGTGTTCATTCCCCGTTTTGGCAATAATATTGCGGTCAGCCGCTTAGTCTATTATGTTTTCTTGTAATTTATATGCATGTAGACGCTTAGGGTAAAGCGCTTTCGTAATTAGTTTTGAGGTGTGTAATAGCTCTACTTCAAGATATAGTAATTGAGATCCACTACTAAAATATACCTATCCAAGAACAGGCAGAGAAGTACAATTGCCCAGGAGGGCCCAACGGTTTAATGAAGACCTGGTACTAACAGTTTTCCCAGCCCGCAAGTTATATGACCGACTACGCACCACTGCGAGGGGCCAAATCAAAAGAGGGAACGCCGCTTTTTGTGCCGGTCACAAGAGATTTTTGTGAAACAAGCCATTTTGTTTTCTCTTGCAATGGTCATCACTCCGATATTATGCTGAATACCATACCTGTGGCAGCGGCACACACTGCCCTCAAAAATTGTGTGTCTATGAAGACATGATGTTCAAAAGAGTACAAATAAAACTGCAGAAACTTTGCAAATGAGTTAAAAACAATCTCTCTGCATGCTCTAGATAGTGTGTGTGAGCGTGCGTGTGTACGTAAGGAAAAATGAATAAAATTCACCTTATTTATTTCTTGACTTTGTCGGTACATTAAACTTTGCTCTTATAGATCGACCATGCGTTCGATGGCGTCAACCTTTGGCTTTTTCCTTGGGGAAATGACTAACAGGTGAGTCTCCAAATCCTTTAAAGCTCAACACTTTACCTAAACTCGTGCCTTTTTTTATCCAAAAGGCAGAATAAAGCTGGTAAGCTTGTGAAACTCGCTGGGAACGCTTTATCTACACTCTTATGCCTATTTCACACTGAAATATCCGCGCTTTCTACCGCGACCGAAATTCCCCTGCCGCCGAAACACAGCGTCGTTCGCACTCGACGCGCCCCGCGCCGCCGAATATGCCATCTACTACGGGGCGAACGCGGGATGGATGCGCTGTCACCCGGTTGTTGTCGCGGCTCGCAAACGCTACTACGCTATCCGGTGGTGTATACTTCGACGATTCTCGTACGCAAGAAGCAAGGAAAGACAGTACTGCTTACTTTGCTGGCAAGTGGCTGTCTTGTAATGCACGAAGAGCAGAAAAACCACCGACGCCAGCGGCGTTGGTGGGTTCGTTTTGCTTTGCAAGACCGCAACAAGCACGCCAACAGCAAGCTCGGTCACCTCTTTCACGAAATACGGAGGCGAAGTAGGCACAGAGTAGGTTAAACTCCCGTTGGTTTCAACATTCGGTTACGTGCACTGCAGCATAACAAGTGAGTAGGGCTTGGCCGCCATTTTTCAAAATTCCTTGACTAGCGCTCCTATTGGTCCGCGGGGACCGATTCGGCGGCAGACGCCGCAAAAATCGGTCCGAGAGCGATCGGCGCGGAGAGGGCCCTTTCGGCGGATCTCGCCGCCGCCGAACCAGATTCGGAGCACTTTCGGCAGCCGGTATGCTCAGTGTGAACGCGGCCTTAGGCTGGTGCACACTGGCGAATAGCAGCGGTCGCGCGACCAATCGCGACTGGCGACCAAAAAACGACTGATGTTCACACCAGCAGAGGCTGCATGCAAGCGACCGGAAGTCGCGAAACCGGAGAGTCACGTCCGGATCTCGTTATCAGGGACAACTCTGAAGACCGGCGCCGATCAGCTAATCGCCGCCAGCTGAGTGAGCGGAGCAAACCGAGCGCGCCGTGTTTATTGTTGTCGTCCGCTCTTGCACAGCGTTCCCAACAGCGTCAAGCTCGATTAAAGCGAAGAACAAGACATTGTCATGGTGCAGGTGCGCTGTGCCGTGGTGTCAGCGCTGGCATCACAGATGCCTCAAAAAAAAAATACCGGTAGTAAGTTTGACCGTTCTTTCGATCGCGGGAGTTGGTCGGCCGCCACGGGCGCAGCTCGGGAAGCCGCCGGCCTCCCGAGCTGCGCTGAGACGACGAGGAGTCTGTCCAAGATTCGTACTTCTTCAGAAACGGTCCTCGAATTTAACTTCACTTGTCACACTTTACAATGCAGCACAAACGTGTCTCGAACGCGGTGTCTTTATGTCGTCGCGAAGGCATGAAGCACAAACACGTTTCAAACGCGCTGCATTCAGGGCGGGAACAAGTCAAGTTCAAGACAAAAAAATGGCAGCATATCCACGGAGTGAATGATGCAGAGTGGGGCGAAGCATTCGTCCGTCCATGCGTCCGTCTGTGTGACCGTCCATGCGTATGTTCGTGCGCCCGTCCCTGCGTTCGTTCATGCATCCGCCCTGCGTCCGTTCATGCGTCGATCCAGGCATCTGTCTGTGTGTCCGTTCGTCCATCTATTCAGTACTCCAAGTCCCACCATCTCGCATCTTTTAGATGCGGAGCATCTTATACTCGCGCCTTGTAGTGCGTCGTCCGCGCCGTCCGCGCCGTCCGCACCGCTTCTCGAACATTCGACAGCTGACGCGCGCGCATGCGCCGTCGCCCACTCTTCCACCATCTGTGCATCCCTTCCTCCTCTACACACCGCGCGCGCTTCACTCCTCCACCGTCTGTGCACCCTTCCTCCTCTACACACCGCGTTCGACATCTACAATTCTCCTGATTCTCCAGTGGACGCGCATGTGGCGTCGCGCTTCGAGAACATTCAACAGCTGACAGTGCATGCGCCGTCGTGCTGTATATATACTCAAGGTCGGCGCTCGCTCGCTCAGTTGCCGCTCGTTGGTTGGTTTGTACGGCGCGTCGACGTCCAAGGTCGCGATGAAATGAATTCCAACGAATCCACAAACACAATGGTCGACGTCCCTTCGACCAGCGCCGCCCTTTCGCATACGTGTGTACGTGTTCACTCATTTAACACCCCCTCCTACAACCACGTTAACCAATTTAGCCATCGGCCCAAGTAAGTCGCAATTTAACACCCCATTTCACAACCACGTTAACCAATTTAGCCATCGACCCAAGTAAGTCGCACTTTAACACCCCGTTAACCAATTATATGGTCCGCATCCTCCTCAGTGTTCCCCCGAGGGAAGCTGCGGGCAATTTTTTTATCATATATTCCCCATATAGAAGCACCGCCATTCAGTGGACATTCCAAGGACTAAACGAGAGGTGGCACACGCACACTTTCTTACGGCTTGCGCTTCGGGTCTACTTCCCACCTTCAACCACCTTGAGGTCATGGTATATACTAGTTCTTTCTATTCATGGCACTGCGGCCCAATGCTCGCTAAACCTTTCTAAAACCAAGGAGGTTACGCCCAGCGAATATAACGTAGCAACCTTTTCCTGTCAGATAGTGCTCAATGTACATGCCAGTGGCTGCTAATGTGAAATGAGAGACAGGAGGATTCAGCGTTTAATTTCTTACGGCTTGCGCTTCGTATCTGCTTCCCCCTTTAACCACCTCGAATTCATTCATGGTATATACTAGTTCATTGTATTCATGACCTTGCGGCTCAACGCTCGCTAAACCTTTCTAAAACTAAGGGGGTTACATCCAGCGAGTATAATGTAGCAACCCTTTCTTGTCCGATAGTGCTCAATGTACATGCCAATGGCTGCTAAAAGCCGAATGCTCCTGTCTCTCATTCCCTATTAGCAGCCAATGGCATGTACATTGAGCACTATTTTTATTGTTAAACAACGCACAGAAGAAATCTCTCACCGGCACCACCTTGGGGGTCAAATGTTATACCTATTTCGGGTATGTGCCACTAGTGGTTACGTACTACGAGGGACGCACAAGCCACGCCATAAGGAGCTTCGTCCTAAAAACGATTCTGTATACGGGGAAAAGATAGTGCACAATTTATTTTCTCTTCACTTTGACGGTATTTAGCTTTTTTCCAATGCCGCCACGTGAATTTGACACTTTGCTTGAGCGGCTGCGCCCCACCATCTCCGAGCCAAGTATTCCGTGGTGGCCACGGTGCCACAGACCCAGAGGAACGCACTCGCTTGCATCTGGCGGCTAGCGCAAAAAACAAAACAAAAAAAAAACTAAACTTCAGCATCGCTGATAGGTTCCAGCAGCTTTGCGACGGCAGTCGCGCGACTGAAAAATCGGTCAGGAAGCAACTAGCTAAAGCAGTCGCTTTGCGACCGTTTGTGACCGTTCGCGACTGTTTGCGACCAGTCGCAAATGGTCGCGTGACCGCTGCTAGTAGCAGCTGTGCAACAGCCTTTAGTCAAATCCTGGCTAGACTACACGCCCGCAGGCAGGAAATCAAGTCAAATTATCGCCGCTTTTTGGCGGCCCCGTAGCCGTGTTCCAAAGAAACCGGCCCGATTTGAAGTGGCCTTCAGAATAGGCACCCGGCAATGCAGTTTACGGGATCTGATGGTAGCGCCAGAACTTACAGCCTAGCGAGTAGGCGCAGCAAAACCGCGTCTTCCAATGCATAGCCTAGCGAGTAGACGCAGCTAAACCAAACTCGCACGTGCATATCAATTTCTTTTTAGTTTTGAGCATAGGGGTCACGGCTGGTAATGTATGCACCCAGGAAGGGCTCTTTGAAAACGCGCCAAAAAGGGCACTGACACTTCAGCGTGTCACTTTGCCTAGCGAGCGTTCCATTTTCTTGGTATCCCTGATGGCCGGTACCAACAATGCTGAGGCGGCCCAAAAAGCTTCACCGCGCCCTCTGTCCACTGTCGGGTGCCTATAGCCGGGAGTTTGGGTGAAATTTTTCCTCGCAATATACGGCCTGCAGATAGGCGTGGCTTGCCGTAGGCGGCCCGGCCCTGATGCGGTGACTGAAAAAAAGTTCTATTTTACGCTTTTTCAGTACAGTTCCTCGCCGAGAATACAGCGGATATTACGACTACTGGTAATTAGAAAATCATTAGTATCACATTCACCAATATTTGCGAGATAAACATGTTAGGCACAGCAGATGTTCTGCATGTTTGCAAATGAACATGTTATGCACGTGAAGCATTTTTCGTACCCATTGCGCCACAGCGCCACCGCATGAAGGCGAGTCTTTTTGCGGGGGTATATATCTACCAAGTGGGTTTTGGCAAACCGTCTTCGGAACCTTGAACTGTTTTTGTGCCATGTGAATGCATTTGATCAGCGAATAGTTTGTAGGGCTTCATGAATGCGAGACAACCACGGTGAGCGCTTTCGGCTCCGACTTCGTTTCATCGTGCGCCGTTCCGCAAGAACGACTGACGTGTGTTTGTGCGTCGTTTCAGTGCTTCCCCGTGAACTGCGGGTGTTACGCTTACCGAAATTCGCGGACGAGGCTGTGCTCGGCTGTCGAAACCTGCGTATGTTTCTCACAAGTGCGTGTGCTGTGAGAAATTTGGTTGATTTGTGTCGGGAGGTACACGCGTGTCAGTGACAGCAGCCTATTCTCAGCTGTTTAAAGACAAAGCGCACGTAAATGTTGCATGGGTATTTTAGCGTGCCTACTCTAACAATTGCATTTAGTACACGTACACTGCCGCGGGCTGCACGCTAGGGCATCAGCGCCTTCTTAGCATTTCGACGATTACTCTTTCTGCAAGTAGAATTTACGCGCATTATTTCGCTATATTGAGTGCTTTTTACTCATTTTCAGTCTTTAACTGATCTTATTTATGGGGAGTGGCTACTCTTATCTTTAATCATCATCACATCGCTGTTCAAGTAAATGCCGAAACGCGCATCAAGGTCAAGTATGACGTACACAAATTTGCGACGGGCAGGTCGGTCTCCATCCAAATAAATAATGCCTCTGCACATCTCTTACGCGAACGTCAGCGTGCAGTTGGGGTCAAGAAATGGTGCGCAACGAACCTCAAAATATTTATTCTTATTGCTAGCAAATGCTCTTTAGAAAATGGGGATTTTTATAGCTGGTACATTATCTCCACAGTGGTACACTGGCTGCCTTGGTCATGGTTCACTTACCAATCCATGCTGGAATATGAGTACTGTACCTAATATTCAAAAGAGTGAGCAAATGTCGGTGACATACGCTCTGTTGCTGACTTCAATTGATTGATTGATACGTGGGGTTTAACGTCCAAAAACCACCATATGAATAATAGAAACGCTGTAGTGGAGGGCTCCGGAAATTTCGACCACGTGGGGTTCTTTAACGTGCACCCAAATCTGAGCACACGGGCTTATAACACTTCCACCGTCATCGAAATGCAGCGCCGCAGCTGGGATTCAAGCCCGCGACCTGCGGATGAGCAGCCGAGTACCTCAGCCACTAGACCACCGCGGCGGGGCTCTCCTGCTGACTTCTGCACCTGATTTCTGTACTTGATGTTCATCATCAAATTACGCAACCACTAATCAAAGGTCGACCAATAGAGTTTCAAATTTGATCCTTTTCTATCTCGCGGCCTTCGGTTTGTTTCTTTTTTGCCATGCTTTCCTAAAATCATCAGTTCAATATTTTTGGTAGAACATGAGCATCGACATACATAGGTTAGTGTTCAGAAAGCTGTCACGCATTGCACTAGTACTCTTTTATTTAGTGCATGACACAGTTTCATACCTCGACAACTGATGAATGGAAAGTTGTTTGTACTCTTTTATTGAATTCAAAAGTGTAACAATCGAACCGCACATGCCAGTGCATGCCCAAATGCAGAGAGATGTATGATATCTTGAATAAAGTGTGCCATATAGCACTGGAAAATGTTTCCGTCTCAGACCACCTTGTAGAAAAACTACCGTCACAAGACAGCGGGACGAAACGCTGCCGCACAAATGCCACCACGGCATGCAGGCGACGGTGAACGTGACGCGGACGCCGGGCACCCAGCTGAGATGGTGACGGCAGGGAAGGGGGGCACTGTTTCGTTTTTGTTTTTTCGCGCTCACGCTTGCGGCTGAACGTTTCTGCGTAAGTTGATGCCGGCTCCTAGCGCCTGGCTGGCGCGACGGAGACGGCGGCTCTCCCTTTTTTTTCTTCCTTCTTGCGCCTGCTCTTACCACCTGTATGCGTGATTTCCGTGCCACGCGGATGTTACGGGTATTTTTAATTGCTACGCTCCCTATAGATAGAATTTTAGTCAGTACGCAGGAACGCGCCACCTAAGTGCCGTTCGTTATCCGGCACCTGACTTGAAGTGTATTTACTGGAGACGATTGTGGCGATGATTTCATAGATTTAAGTTTGCGTGCTAGCTCAGGCAAAACGAGTGACGTCACGGCGTCAGTGAGCAGGCCTGATAAACATTTAGGTGGCATTGGCCTTACACAGTAGCTCGGCTGTAGGGCCCTACGAGAATGTCCACTCTTAGCGTAAGTATGTTTTTTTATGACACTATTGCCTCACGTGCCCGGCTACCGCTAAAGGGCGCCGATTCCAGCGGTGGTAGAGCCCGCAGCAGACAAAAGAGCCTTGTGGTTCCAGCATGCACATGTTTTTTAAATACGATAGCCTTTCTTGGGCACCTTCGACGCAAAAACTTTGGTCTGCCTGTATGTACATTAGTCTGTTTGTCCACCCTTACCGCAAACCGGGTATTCTAAACAGCACCAGCCGATACGCCGAACAGCAGACCTCATCCGCAGCGCCCACCAATGTTGCTCAAGGTTCAGCCTTCATACGTGTGCGATTGTCAATTAAAAACAATTATTGCGCATATCTGAGGCACCATAACAACACGTATATATTCTGCATGTGCATCTTTTACTCGAAAAGGCATACAAAATTGATTCTAAGGACTGCAAAGTTTATCACGCTGCGCTGACCATGCAATGCTTGCACGAAGAAGCGAGTGTTTCCAACGCTTTGCTAAGACGACACGGTGGTGGCACCGACCCGTCGCATTGCATTATACACCTCATCACCTTTAAGACGGGCGCACACCCCCGTCTCAGGGCCACGCGCTTTGTTTTGAAAACAAAAACTGCCGGATGGCACTCATGTCTCACGTGTGACGTGACGATGTACTCATTCGCCTCCGCTGCCCGCTTGAGGCACTCTAACGCAGCGACTACGGAATACCGTTCACCAATTTTCTTCCAGAGAACATCAAATAAACGTTTCGTTCACTCTCTCCAGATGTAAGATTATCGTCTTTCGACGACATTCGCAGTTTAACATGCAGATACGGGGTCAATTATCCTTTTCGCGTACGAGCAGAAATCCCCGCCAGAATCTTGTGGCTGAACAGAAGGAAAGTATCTATATCTGTCACTGCATTTATGTTGGTCCAGTTCACCATGGCAACTGCAGAACTTTCCTGATAGGTAATTGTAAGATAATATCGATTCCTCTGTAGTAGTAGCTTTTTCAATGTGGTCCGTTTTTTCTCGGTGCTAAAGATGTCGATTTGAGAAATATAAAGGCATTCTAGCATTCTAAGCTTATTTTCAACTGTTGTATGGAAAAAACTGGGCTAATTATGTTCATTTATTCCTATTGCTCTTCTATCTTTCCTCATAATTTACTATTTTATCGCGTACGGTTATAGATGAGGTGGCCAACCAAAGCGCAGTTACGCTCTAGTTAATTGAGTGCTTTTTACATGTGATTGAAATGAGGTACGTCAGGAGTACCTTCACCGAAATATTGCAGATGGCTTCGATTAGCCGACCTGGATTTACTCCCTATATCTTTCACATTGAAAATGCCTGACTTGTCATCGCCTCCTTTTTCTTCAACTGAAGTTTTATTATTATGTCTTGGTAGCGCAATGGCAATTTAACTGTCGTGTTCACTTACAGTTTTCTCGTCTTCATTTAAATCAATGGGTCACACATGTAGCATAACGGCGTCTTTAAGGTGAACACTATGTATTCGCCGAGGTAGACTACTACAGAAAGAAAAACGTGCAAATTCTGTCTGCTATATAACACCAGGTACATCAGACACTGAATGCTTGTTGCGTACTTCTTAAACAAGTTTTTGAAAACATTTCGATGTTCGTTCTTACATTGCTCAACTTATCTATTGAACATCGCAAATTTACAGGCCAAATTGGCAACCATTATTGAATAAAACGTGCCTGTAACCAGTCCGTTGTCGTTGCAAAACCATTGAGGTTCAGACTAGACATAGTGTATAGACGCATGGCGTCCTCCTGCACCCTTCTCCCTGTAGCTTCTGCGGCACGGCGGAAGTTTCTCGAAACGGTGTTACAACGAAAAACAGCACTAGTTCCATTAAAGGGTAGAAAAAGCAACCCTTTGTTTTGTGTAACCCATGAGCGTAAAACACAGCACTCTTCTGACTTCGCTTGTTGATCGTTCTGTCATGTTTTTTTTTTCTTTTCCAGTGCCTTCCATGCTCTACAGCCTGCAAACTTTTAAGTACAATAGGTTTTCAGCACATCAAGATAACTAGCAGATGCATAATTATATAAGTGTTCTAGTATAGGCAGCGCAAAAGTACTGCCAAAAAAGCCCGTTTGAGAATATATATAAGCTGAAGTATTCACTTTGCCTCTCGTACACCTTGGCTCGACATTCCCAAACAAACGCGTAATTATATGAAAGCACAAAACCATTTCTTTTTCTCGCCACATGCAAGCTTTCATAACAGCGTGGCAACCTTTCCTGATGCTGATAATGATAAATTGCTGCTGTTGCCTTTTTAGCGGGTGGTTTTACTTATAGTATGTTCGCTTCACTGCTGATCAATAATGCAGGGTATTTGCATGTGGAGCTCTCGGCTGTGCGCTTCGTTGGTTTTCTTTCATTGTGTCATTTGAGAACACCCGCAAACTTTCGTTTTTCGCGTTGTAGGCATCGTGTCACGTTTTTAGAAGTTATGTCGCTCCTACCAAAGGACAATAAACTTTTCAAGTTATTGGACTAAATGTGTATGTATGGTACGGTGTGCACTCGCTGTGTGTTAGTTGTGTGCGCACTGAAATTACACACTTTACGTGCACGACCGCGTATAGAATACAGTGGTGTCTTCTTACCGACGTAAATTACGTCAAGTACTATAGCCTGTCATTGCGCGGAATCGCTACGAAGCAAGCACTCATAATCATGCATTGCCACATTGACACTACATACAGGCAAAGAACTGCTAATCGGCTTGTAGATCGGGAAATCTGGCAGACAAAAAAAAAGGCCTTACGGCGAGCAGAATGCGTAAGTCGATGCTGAGTGAGTTCGAATACGATAATGCAGAGGCTGAATGATTTTGATTACGAGACGTACCGGTGCTTTCTGTGCTGTTCCACAAAAACACTCCACAAAGTACTTCAGCACGCCGCGCTCAGGCCTGCCACGTACGAACAGTCTCGGTAAGGTGTGCTCGCAATATTTTACTGCACGCAAACCATACCACAGGCGTTAAGCTTACGCCACGGCCATAAGTCCACGCAGAAGTGAACCAGCGCTGGGAGTGCACCGCGGAGCGTCTGGTGTTTTGTTTGCTACATGCCGGTTTGTTTGCCCTATAAATTTGGTGTCATTTCCGCGACACTTCTCGCAATGCAATGGGATAGGATAGGGCCTCTCCTCAGTTTGTCCTTACTACATGCACTCCGCGCCGTCAGAACGAGTGATAAAGGAGGAAAACGTTGGTTGCCAGTCAGGTTCTCCTCGCCCGAAGAAACGGTATGTAAATAAACCGTCTCTCTGGAAGACGAGCATCTTTCTTGATCGCCAGCTGGTTGACCCGAATTGTGGGCGTATCATAGGCTACCTCACTGGTGATTGCCGTCTACGTAGTGTGAGGCTCTGTGGTCAACTCCTACTTCAAGCTATACAGCTCCATCCTGTACCGCTGAATTTACCATCCTAATGGTCAAGGCTTGGTTGCCCTTCTCTCCCACTCTGTTCGCTATCGCGCTCTGAGAACGTTTTATCTTGGTTCAACTGCAAATCACCTTGGTTATCATAAAACCTATGAACGCATTCCAAGTGCTTCTTATGAGCCTAGCATTACTGCTATTGTAGCCAGCTATGTCGGCTCCTCCGGTATCTGCCTATGTCGAAAACTCCCAACATCCACTCCCACCGGCACGCTATACACCTGCACTGTGCCCAGCAGCTCGAACACCAGTGTTGTACACGTCACCAAACAATGTAATTGAATGCGCTACTTGTTACTCAACAGGCGATGTATGAGTTACCGCCCAACGTTACCTCCAAACGCCCTATGTTACCTCCAAAAAAGGTAAAATATATTCGTTACCGTAAAAACGTAACCGCCATTACCTATTACCTTCGCCGTTACTCTGCCATGATATGATTTTTTTTCACTATTATTGATTGATATGTGGGGTATAACGTCCTGAATCTATCATATGATTGCGATAGACGCCGCAGTGGAGTGCTCCAAAAATTTCAACCACCTTGGGTTCTTTAACGTGCACCCAAATCAGAGGATTTATTCTGTTGTCGTAGCAGAAACCCACAATGAGAATTTTTAGATCTCAAAGGTATGCGTCACAAAAATGTGTAACCCAGACAATTACTATACCGAGAATGCTAAATTGAGCACAAATATCCATCGAGATTTTATTGTAACTGACCTTAGCGCTGTTACAGAACGATGCCGGTCAAGTTACATGTGATGTCATCTGACTCTGTGGCACATGGTGAAGCCATTCTTCTGATGGCGACATTATCCACAAGGTTAGATGCAATCATGTGTATTCTATACGTAAACAAACCATCACCAAACTCGCATGGAGGTTACAGCGGTTGGCCTTTAGCCGTCCGAACAGGAACTCTAGTGGAGATCGCCCTAATTAAAACTGGAGGTCACTGGAGCCTCTGAAATTACCCGCCACGCGCCAATAGGCTATTGTGGGGGCCTGCATTGGCGTTTTGTTTTTGTTTTCTTGAGGAAGGAGGCATATTTGCTTGATCATGACACCAGATATCTCTTCTTCCGCATCTGCTGTCACGTTCAGGTCACCAAAAACCATGCACATATGCCCAGACTATACCTAAGGTATGGTATGCTGTTGTTACTGCGTAGGCCAAAGTGCCCTCAGCCGTGGCTTCCGTTTTGAGAGTCATACTGAGCGCCACTCTACACACACCCTGGAATGAAGTATTGAAGCATTAGTTGAAGAGAAGAGTAACTTCAACGAAATAACTATTGAGGCACACATTGAAAACGCTACGACGACCGGGTCGCTCGGTATGGCGTGTTTCGCCAGTACTTACAAGAAGCGTTATCTTGCATAATGCCTTTCGAGATATTGTAGCCGCCGTTGAAGACATTCGAACTTGGTGAAAGTCCGTTTCAGCATTGTGAAGTTTCTCGTTAATAAGGTCGACCTTTCCTCGCTTACAAGTTGCACTTCCATTGTGTTACATCTTTCTTTTAAGAGGCTGTTTCTGTGAGAGCTAAGCAGGCACATTTGAAAATATCATGGCTATCACGCTCGTATATCAGCGTAGGAAATCATTGGAGAGTTCCTTCGATGGACGATGATTCTCTCGTCTAAACGAGAGATTAATCGAGAGTCTTGTTCATAACGCAATTGGTCACCAGTGGCTTGTCAGTTTGACATGTCAGTTTGAGGAATCGCGCGCTCCCACTCCCTGCGCCATTCATCTTCGACGGGAACAGTGATGACAGAAGACTTATTCGCTTGTTTGCGGGCCGAAGGTATAAACTAGTGTTTTTGCTGTTAAGAAATCACTTCGTCGTGTCTACGTCGGTGTGTATAGATCGCTAACAAGTTCAAACCAGCACACTGTTACAACTCGTGCCCGTACTTGTTTGAAAACGACGAAACGCGTGGCACCGGCGCTCAGCGAGTGCAAGGAGGGCAGGCAGGGTTGCTCCCGACCATGACCTTCTGCAGTTCGTGCTCCCCACAGATCTCGGTAGTGAAATGCGCGCCGCCTCACGGTTGCATTTATTACCAGCATGTCTTCGAACACGGCACGCCCCTAGTGATGCCGACACCTCTCCTTCGAGCCACTATAAGCATGGCTAGCCATAGTATTCGTGAGAAAGTGGCATTAATGGGCTTCAGTTGACATAGGTAAACTAGTTAAGGAAGCGAGTAGAAACTTTTTTTTCATGCCACAAGAAAAATGTTCAAGGTTTCGCATACCACTCGCAATCTTAATTTTCTCCGGCCGTGGGGCTATGCATATCTTCCATCATGCACAAAATGCCGTTTAGGCCGACTCTCAACAGGTGAATATCAAAATGGCACGTCGTATGCTACAGTACTTCCAGTTCGAGGCATAGCCTTTCACTGCTTCAAAGTACCTGCTGCTCAGTGTATTTGAGGAGGAGGAACGTGTGATTCTGTGAAGCTTTTGTTGGCGCTTGTCTAGTGAATGTGCTCATGAATACTTTTGCGAAAGAATACATGACATTTCATGCATTTTGTGCAATCAAGAAGTGGAGATGAGTGAAAACGAGGAAGGATGAGAGGCGGGTTTCGAGTGCGTTCATGCTTTGACATACTGAGTAATCTTTTGCAGAATTATCTCGATGTGGTATCGTCGACCACAAACGGCGGCCACGTCAATATCAGCTCACCTTTATGAACACACGCTGCCGAATGCCAACGTACGTTGACAACATAAGTACGCGTACTCTGCCCGATCAAGTAAGTCAATGCTGCTTATATGCACAGCCTATTCTACATTCTCTACTGTCTGTCAAATTTATGGAAACAGCTGAGTGTGTAAGGCCCATGGCACAAGGGGACCGCTCAGTTAAAGGTATCGTGAGACGTAAAACGGTCGAATTCTCTTTATAATCGAAGAGTTGGATGGTATGACGTCTCCATTAGGTGATATGTTATGATCGACTCCAGAGCTGATGAGGGAGCGGCGATCTTTTAATCCTCAAACAAGTAGCCGACCGGCTGGCTGCCTATGCCCGCCAGGTATTGTCCCTCCTAGCCGGAGGGTGAGACGTCATGTCGCCACGACGCCGTAAGCCGTTCGATAGAGCACAGCAAATACAGCATCTTCCTTGGAAGAGACCACGGCGGCCACCGCAAGTCGCCCCGCTAATTAAGCGAGCAGTTCGGTGGACCCTTTGAAGTATGCTGTCATCAGCTTGGGACCCCTCGACCAGCGGCACACACACGACGAGGAAGAGCGCCGCTGGCACTACCTTGGACTGTAGATTCACGCTTCAATATTGGACGTTCACATAGGCCGTGCATGCTCGTTCCTATCGCCAGTTGTGTGTGATCTGTGATTGGATAGTAACCTCTGCACGTGTTCCCTGGTCTAGGAATCTCGGGAGAACGTACCCTTTATAGTGAGCCACCCGGCTCATTCGAGGAGCGCCATGCGGGGGAACACAAGATGCGAAAGCTTGTCATGTAAGAAAGAGCTCGTCATGTACGAGAGCTCGCCTTGTATATAATGTAAATTAACCCTCTTCAAGTCTCTCTTCCTTTTGCCTCGACAACTTCATCCCGAACCTCCGGTTCCTGAAAACACCGGTCGCAACACATACTAACAAGCTTTATGTGCTGATAGGCTGTGTTTTGCTCTGACAACTGTATGGTGAGCATGGATTGCAACACCATGTTCGATTGTGTGTAGGAACGACATCTCATGTAAAGGGAGATTTAGATAGTAAGTCACAAGACTGTGAGAACATTTGATTTTTAGAATAATACACAGGTAATTGTTGCCATTCACTATATGACACCCTAGAAATAAATATTCGAAGAAAAATGGATGGATGTTTCTTGATGCTACGATGGGCTGCAAATATTTGTATGCGAGAAATCACGCGCGAGAACACCTTTTGCTGCAAAACAACGTGCATATGTCCGTAGGTGCATTCTGCTTGAATAAGAAATGACGACTCGTACCACTATAACTATCTCACAATGGCTGCATTTGTAATTCATCTAAGCCGCACAGCACTCCAACGTATAATGCAGCGAAATGTGAAAAAACGTTCTCCACGAGCGCTAGGTGGAACAGTTTGAAAGCGACGGCATTGACAAGAATGCCCGTCGGGCAGCATGGCTTATCCAACCGGAACTCGATGCAGATGAGCACCATAGCCCCCAATCCTTTGCATGGGCCCTGATTTCGCTATCCACCTATTGGCAGCACAACTGCACACCGGCTGAAGTTGGCTGTGGTTTCCTCCTAAATGAGCCAGACTTCCTAAAAAGTTGCTCATGGTAATTAATTTCCAAGTGGTAGACCCCTCAAATTGTCAAATTTAATGCCGTGATCATTCGCCCCTTTCTGCTGTTCGAGTGTGCTCCTTTTTCAAAACCGGAACTTGTGGAAATAACTTTCATTATGACGCAGTCTATTCGGAAACTTTTTCGCTCCCACTCCCTCACGAAAGAAGCATCACAAAGAACACGTGGCATGGAGTCAACCAGCCCATGCGCTTTCCCTTAGGCCAGCCTGTCTCCTAACACACAAAGGCCATCCGTCAGCAAACCACCTAATAAAATACATTTCCACGAACATTGTGTATTCAGCTTATAAAATAGCGCAAGAAAACACGTTGGTACAGCAAGAAGAAAACACGTGTTTTTTTAAACACGATTGATTTTCTTGGGCACCTTTGACGCAAAACTTTGGTCTGTGTGTCTGTACATTTGTCTGTTTGTCTACCCTTACTGCGAACCGGGTACTCTAAACAGCACCAGCCCCGGTACACCAAACGGCCGACCCCATCCACAGCGCCCACCAATATTGCTCAAGGTTCAGCGTTCATACGTTAGCGATTGTCGATTAAAAAGCAATTATTGCGCATATATGTGGTATCATAACGACACGTATATATTTTGCATGTGCATCTTTTACTAGAAAAGGCATACATAAGTAATTCTAAGGACGGTAGCGTTTATCACGCTTCGCTGGCCATGCAACGCTTGCACGAAAAGGCATGGCTTTCCAATGCTTTGCTAAGACAACACGGTGGTGGCACCTACCCGTCGCCTTGCGTTTTAGACCTTATCACCTCTGAGACGGCGCGCACCCCCTACTCATGTTTTCCAAAAAAAACTGCCAGACGGCGCTCATGTCTCACGTGTGGCATGACGATGCACTTGAAGCACTCTGATGAAGATGAGTGCTTTTTAATGGCGCAAGGGCCAATTGATGGCCAAAGAGCGCCATTTCAATAGTCTAGAGATATGAACAAAGATATGATGCGTGGCTGTAAAGGGGCCTTAAAATTCCTCGCGCTAACGCGGGTTAAAACATGGAATTATTAAAAGCGTGGCAGTGGTGTGAAGTATGTGCTGTGAAAGTGGATGGCAAATTGTCACGATTTTATTATCATGAAGAAAATGTAGTTACCACAGCCACGACCAGGGTACAGAGGTCGTGCTACGAATGACCTCGAAATATCGGGTGAAAGCTATGCACATCTTTTAAAAACGAAAGAAGTGTATGCGTTTTAAAAGCGCATCCCTACCGATGAGCATCCCAGGGTGTAGTGGGAGCTGCTGTCGGTAGGGCAGCAAAAAATGCTTTTTCCTTAGAGCATCAAGCTCATTGCACTGGAGGAGAATGTGGAGAACCGTAAGTGGTTCTCCACATCTCTCACAATACGGTGGATTGCCGGTAGACAAAAGGTGTGAATGTGTAGATTATGTATGCCTTGATCTAAGCCTTGTTAGTGTTACTTCTGTGTGTCATAATTTTGATAGTGGCGGCCAATAACCTAGTTGCGGCTTAATAGCATGGAGTTTACTGTCTGTGTGTTTATCCCACGTGCTCTGCGAATACCCCCTATGCTTTCGTTTTAGGGAAGGTTTTAGGTCAAGTGCAGGAATAGACATTGATGCATTGGGAGTGGGGTCGTTGGCGGAAGCAGCCAGCTTGTCGGCAAATACGTTCCCTTGTATCTCACGGTGCCCTGGACCCCAGCAGACAACAACGCGCTGTTTTGATGTGTACAGTGGGCACAGAAGTGAGTATAGTGACACCAGCACAGTGTTCTTGTGTTTTTTAGGAGTTTTCAGGGCTTTGACCACGCTTCGGGAATCTGTGTATATTACCGCCTTTTGTAACTTTATCTCTTTGATGTGTTTTACGACCGCCAGTAATGCGTAAGCTTCTCCTGTGAAAATGCTTGCATCAAGATGAAGAACGCCGGCCTCGAAAAAGGATTTGCCAACTGCTGCTTATGACACAGAAGTGTTTGACTTTGACGCGTCGGTAAAGAACTCAGGACATGTGTATTTATGTTGTAGTTCTAGGAAGTATGTATGTATGTGTGCAAGTGGTGCGTGCTTTCTGACTTCAGCAAAAGATACATCACAGTCTATAAGCTGCCACTGCAACGGTGGCAGATATGTTGCAGGAGCCATCAAAATGTGTTCAAAAAGAGGCACACCTGTTTCTTCAGCCAGGCCCCTTACATGGAGCACGTAGGGCTGCCTAAACGAAGGACGGTTCTCGAACAAGCCAGAACAAGACAAATCCTTCATTGTGAAATGGGAAGAGTGTTTCTTGTTTGCCTTCACCTTCAAAAAGTACAAAAAGGACAGGAAACATCTTTGTAGGTGGAGCGACCATTCATTCGAATCCATGTACAAGCTCTCCACAGGGCTAGTTCAGAGAGCACCCGTTGAGAGGCGAATGCCTAGATGGTGGACGGGGTCGACAATCTTCAAGGCTGATGGTGTTGCCGACTGATAGATTATAGCACCGTAATCTAGGCGTGTCCGTATGAGGCTTTTTATATAAATTCATTAGACAATTCGTGTTACTACCCCATGTAGTGCATGACAACACTTTCAAAATGTTCATTGTTTTTAAGCACATGTCTTTTAAATACTTGATGTGTTGGATGAAGGCTAGTTTAGTGTCTGATATGATACCAAGAAACTTGTGCTCGGTCTTCACTGACAGAGGTTGACCATGCAGGTCAATGTCGGGGTCAGGATGGAGGCCCCTCTTTCGGCTGAACAAGACACAAGTGCTCTTTTGCGCATTGAGTATAAAACCATTCTCCTATGCCCATTGAGATAGCTTGTTCAATCCTAGTTGAACTTGACGTTGGCACATTCAGATGTTGCACGATTTGTAACTAATCTGCATCATCGACATATATAAAAAATATACGTGTGGTAAAAAATACTACGTCGGAGAGACAGGTGCATGGAATTCATTTTAACTATGAAATGTGTGCAGCTCAATACACCTCCTTGTGGCACTCCTGTTTCTTGGACAAATACTCGAGATGGGACAGTGCCAACTCGCACATGGAATTCACGGTTGGACAGGTAGCTTTCGATAATTCTCAGCATCCTACCCCACACACCTAAATGTGACACGTCTCGCAATATGCCAAAGCGCCATGTAGTGTCATATGCCTTTTCCATATCGAGGAACAAAGAAAGAAAAACTGCTTATGGACAAAAGCGTCGCGAACTTGTGCCTCGATACGGACAAGGTGGTCGGTGGTGGACCGAGCCTCTCCAAACCCACACTGGTATGGGTCAAGTAGGTCGTTAATTTCAAGGAAGTGCATCAGGCGCCTATTAATCATTTCCTCAAAGACCTTGCAAAGACAGCTGGTTAACGCTATTGGCCTGTAGCTGGAAACTGAGGCCAGGTCCATGCCTTGCTTTAAAATTGGGATAACGATAGCCTCCTTCCAGGCCCAGGGTAGCTCGCCGGAAAACCATATCGCATTGTACATAGAGAGGAGAGCTTTCTGGGTTTCAGTGGGCAGGTGTTTTAGCATTTCATATGACACATGGTCCGGGCCTGGAGTAGATTTATTGCAGCAGGTAAGTGAGGCTTGTAGTTCAGCCAAACAGAAATGTTCATTGTATGTCTCATGTGTTGTAGGTTTGCGCTCTCATCTCTGTTTTTCTATTCTGGTTTTGTATCGTTGTAACGCTTTAGTATAGTGTGATGAGCCTGAGACCTGCTGGAAGTGCGCCCCAAGATTGTTTGCCTGGTCTTCCAAGCTCTCCCTTTGTGTGTTCACTAGAGGAAGTGTGTGTACCTGTCGTCCTGCTACATTACTAACCATGTTCCAGACTCTCGCCTCATCTGTGTAAGAATTATTGCCCGATATAAATTTATGCCAACTCTCTCTTCTCGCCTGTCGGCGCACCCTCCTTGCTTGAGACTTTATCTTCTTAAAGTTTATTAAAATTCTCGGCTGTAGGCGAGTCTCTATGCAATTTCAATACCTTATTTTGTTTTTTGCGCGCATTACGGCACTCATTATTCCACCATGGGACTCGTCGTTTGCCTGACCGTCCACGTGTTTTTGTTCTACAGCAGCTTCTACGATTAACCCTTCTATGTCAGTCCAAGTTAGGAGAGCCATTTCTTGATACTGTTCCCAATCGGCTTTGTCGGTGAGCCATTTGGGAACCTGTGAAGGACATATATTTGTTATTGATATGCTGATAACGATAGGAAAATGGTCACTGCCGTATGGATTATAATTACACTCCATTTAACTAGAGGCAGGAATGATGGAGATGTTATGCTGAGGTCTATGGCTGAGTACGTAATGTTAGTGGTTTGTTATTATGTTGGCTCTTTGCAATTCAGAAGGCACGCACCGGAAGAAAAAAGAAACTGTTCATTCAGGCGACCTCACGCATCGCAGCGAGAGTCACCTCATAGGCTACTATGAGCATTTAGGTCCCCTAGGACGAGATACGGTTCTGGAAGTTCAGCTATCAGCGACTGAAACTCGTGTTTTGTCAGTTGATGGTGTGGCGGTATGTATATACTGCAAATCGTTACCAGTTTGTTGAAGATGACAGCTTGGACAGCTACTGCTTTCAGGGATGTCTGAAGGGGTAAAAGTGTACAGACTGTTCCTTGATTAACGATTATGGCAACACCACCGGATGAGGCGACAGCATCATCTCGGTCTTTTCGAAAGATAACGTAATTTCGAAGAAATTTAGTGTGCCTTGATTTTAAGTGTGTTTCTTGCACACACAGCACTTTTGCTGTTTGTTTGTGTAAAAGTTCTTGGATATCATCGAGGTTCCTCAGTAGGCCTCTCACGTTCCAAAAGGATCGCAAAAGGATCAAAATGTGGGCCAGTTGGTAATTCATTTTCTTCGTTCAGCGAACTGGGAGCGCAGAGAAAACACAAAGGACGAAGCGAGGAACCACACAACACGAGCGCTCGTGTTGTGTGGTTCCTCGCTTCGTCCTTTGTGTTTTCTCTGCGCTCCCAGTTCGCTGAACGAAGAAAAAAAAAACTCTCACGTTCCACTGTATTATATGTGTCATTTTAAAGATGTGTGGTGCTGTGTGTACAAGATGTGTCAGTTCAGGTTACAGGACCTTTTGGGGCCCCGTAATTGGACGTTTTTCTTTCTGGGTGCGTTTCAAAGAGTTGCGCCTATCCTTCGGCGTCTGAGGCGCCGAAAAAGTGGGACTTGTATCCATCACCTCCTGCGAGGTGGCGGATGGTGCCTGATGAGCAGGCACATTCACAGAAGGTTCGGACGCAACTGCAGGTGCAGTGGTCCGGGGTCCGACAGACTCTGAAGTCTGCTGAACCTGTTTGGCAGGAGGTGGAGCAGCGCAGGCTACTCCAGCCTTGGGCGCAGATGCTGCGACCGCGGTCACACTTCGTTTGACATTCGCAGACGCGGAAAGTTGTAGCGCGGCGCCCTGGCGCGTCGCATCTACAAAAGGAGAGTGCTTGTTATGGAGGGAGAAGCGCTGGTGCGCCTCTTGTAAAGACATATTGAATTTAACTTTGAGTTGAAGAATTTGTTTTTTCCTTTTTCCAGGATGGGCACGTTCGTGAGTAGGTGGGATGGTCTCCTTCGCAATTTGCACAGCGGCCTGCAGCAGTACAATTGTCCGATGGGTGTTCGTTGGAGCTACAGTTTGCGCCAGTCGCACGCCCTCTGGAGTTTTGCGAACCGTGTCCAAGGCGCTGACATTTGAAACACCTACGAGGATTCGGTATGTAGGGCCTGACTCGAAGCTTGCAGTAGCCGGCTTCGATTGAATCGGGTAAATCGCTAGTACCAAAGGTGATAATTATAGGTTTCGTTGGTGTTTCTTTTTTTTTCTCGTCGTATTACTATTCTTTGAACCTTCATTACATTCTGGTTTTGCCAGCCTTCCAATAATTCACTCTAATAATCCAAGAAGGTCGTCATCAGAGATGACGCCGCGGACTGTGTTCGAGGACCTGTGGGGGACTACGGAAACTGGGACATCCCCAAATCCTACCAGTTTAGGTAAATTGTCATATTGCAGCTTGTCGCGAACCTCCAAAAGGAAGTCGCCGCTTCCCAACTTGGTTACACGATATCCTGGACCGATTGCTTCTGTGAGTGTTTTTAAGACAAGAAAGAGTGAGATTGCTCGGACTGTTTTGTTTTCTTTCTGGCTATGTGTGACATGAAACTTAGGGAAAGACTGCTTTGGATTTGAAAGGAGGAACGGGTCTTCGGTGCGCCACCTTTTTGGGTGGCGAACAGAGAAAGAGGGGGGGGGGTAGTTAGCCATACAGATTGTTTAAAGTTCGGCGGCGATGGTGACCACCCACCACCGAGGCCAACAAGGGTACGCTACAAGGTTGAAAAGTAAACACTTGGAGACGCCAGCCATGCATCGCCGCTATAACCGAATATAACTACCCAAGGTTGGGTAACTACACAAGGTTAACCCTTGCTGCCTGGAGAATGGAAGTAAACAGAAGTGAGGAGATGACAGAAAATATTGAAATAGATAAAAATACGAAGATCAGGGGAGTGAGAGAGACAGAAAAAGGCGACTGCCGATTTCCCTTGGGTGGGTCAGCCCAGGGGTGCCGTCTACGTGAAGCCGGGGCCAAACAGGTGTGTTGCCTCTGCCGGGGGGCCTCAAATGTCCAATCACCCAGCGTCAGCTCTACCCCCCGGATCTCCTGTTCCCCGGACACGGCAAAGCCACGCACGGCTAGGCGAGGGAGGAGGTCGAAACCCCCCGGTAGCTCGGGTTTTCGGTGTCGCTACACACCAAACGTCTGCTCGCGCAGACGCCCCTGAGGGGGCTCGACGCACTCTAACGCAGTGCCTACGGAATACCATTCATCAATTCTCTAGCGCAGAACATCAAAGGAATATTTTCTTCACTCTTTCCACACGCAAGACTATCGTCTTTCGACGACATTTGCAGATTACATGCAGATACGGGGCCACTTTTTTGCGCTTTTTCACAAAGCGTTTATAACTAGCTCGAGTTTCTGTGCTCATGTTTGTACAGTTTCTCTTGGTGGCTTCTGCGATTTTTATTTCAAGCTTTGTGTGGTGATGACTCTACCTTCCGCAGAGGCATTCGGCGAGTTTTAGAAAATTTTCACCAACAATTTCTGCAGACAAAACCATTTCCACCATCGCACTCTTTGTCTATGCCTCACCGGCCAGCAGCTGCCCGATGCTGCGTCAAAAGAATTTGATCGGGCGAGCTCTGGGAAAACATCACCTACTAGACAAAAAATAGTGAGTAATGTGACACCACACATTAGCGAAAAATGTTAAAGCAAGTGCGTTACCCGTTACAGTTCCGAAGTTTTAACGAGTACGTCACTGAGTTACCGCAAAAAGTAAAGCGCTACCGGTAATGGTGTTTTTGTAACGAGTTACCGCCAACACTGTCCAGCAAGTATGATATGTGGGTTTAGACGACAATTATTTGACCCTAGGAGCTGGCAGCCAACAGCTAACCCCCAACAATGATGTTGAGGATGCATAACGAATGCATTATGATTTTGATATATATGTATAGATGAGAATGATGGACGTAATAAATACATAATAGCAGTTTTGCTTAGCAAACGCACGACCGAGGATACCTTCGCTAAATAGTTGCCTGCCACAAAGTCAGGGTGACTTGCCTTTATGCAGATTTTAATTTGGGTGCCTCAATTTTAAATAATCTCTCCAAGCATCTCCTTGTTTGTGTAGCTTAAATATAATGTCCTTGCTTACACTCGCCTGTCGTGGTTTCTTTGCAGACATAGCCTATACCCATTTTAAGAATGTGGCTCTCGCATGATCGGCTTTTTTGTATGCCCTCCGTGTGCGGCTTGTCTCAGTTCATGTGCGTCAGCAGCCACCATAACATGTCGGTGTATCCTGCTTGACAGTGTCGTTTCTCCCCTAAAAAACAGTCCAGCCTAAAATTCCCTGCAACTTCCATCCATTTCTGCCCGTCTATTCAACTACAAATACAATAAAGCATTGGACTAGCAAGAGGCTTATCTGATTCAAATGCAGCTACCGCTTCGTTTCTGCTAACGAAATACAGCAGCCACCTGCAGCTTCAGAGAGTGAGAGTAGGCAGAGAGACAGAAAATGTCAACTTCGCACTCCGCTTGTTAACATTACAGGCCACACATTCAACTATAAAATTCGTCGGAGTTGTTCATGACTGTCTTTTTTTCTTGCAGAATGAGTTTTTTGAAGGTTTTCAAGACGTGAGTATGGACGTCTTTATTCTAACTAAACTCTCATTGCACAATTGAAGACCCATTGTTAATCTTCCGTCAAATATGTCACTTTGATTCCTTGCTCGATCACTTGCTGGCTTACATTAGCAGGAAGTGGCCTTTGGAGCTACTTATAGAAATACACTGAAAATGGGTAATTCAATTGAATATTAGGGTTCATGCCGTTGTCTTTCTCGTGCAAGCCTGCTTGCGCTACTACGCCTTTTGGTCATTCATGCGGTCTGCCGATTGTTTTGCAGTAAAGCGAGTGTACTTACAGCGTACCTCGCACTACATCGCAAACAAAGTATGGCTCGGTGGCGCGCCTAAATTGACACGTGGCACTGCATTGCGAAACCGAGTGAATCAGCGAAAAGTAACCCTGAAAAGAGTGGACAGTATTGTGGATCACTTGTTTCGATATTAAAAACCTGTGTTGATTGTGATTTTCACAAACACGAGAACATCGTCGGTGTCAAAGCTTTTCCTCGTTTCAGCAATACTCATGGCAGCTCAGACCTTCTGAGCTGGCTTCCCATGGAAGAATTTCGAGGGCTTAAGAGAACGACTGTTCGTTGCGCTCGCTTCGTCCTTATTTGATTTGTGCGCCTGCAAGTTTCAT
Organism: Rhipicephalus microplus; assembly: GCF_043290135.1. Classification (NCBI taxonomy): domain Eukaryota; kingdom Metazoa; phylum Arthropoda; class Arachnida; order Ixodida; family Ixodidae; genus Rhipicephalus; species Rhipicephalus microplus. The sequence continues at coordinate 128,635,838 of NC_134708.1, forward strand.
TTTCAGTCGTTTTCTATAGACATGCGCTTTATCATCTACTAATATCAAGAAAAGTATACGCCCCACCCTTTCCGCGGAAATCGTTAACAATAACCTCGGGTATGTTGCATTTCAAAGGACTTGATTGGCGGGCTAGTTGAAATCTATATTCCCAATTGCTTGCGTTGCGCATGTTTGTGTGCCTTCCTGCATTATCAGAATTCCTCGCTCACAAGTGCGCAAAATTTTTTACACAGGGAGCTGGAAACTTACCATGTCGTGTGCACAAATCTCTAGTAATATTAGTACAAGCATAGATTACCGTATGTCTCGAAGTCTTCGAAACAACATCCCAGGCGTCCAGCCAAATATCCACCCGCACCGAAGACCAGAGCACAGCCCAGCAGATTTGACATTGTCATGGCCAGCGGCAGCAACAAAAAGGACCTGAAAAAACAGACAGTAATATATATATATATATATATATATATATATATATATATATATATATATATATATATATATATATTATTTATTTATTCATTCATTTATTTATTTATAATGAATCTGATTAACGGACGCTCTGCTGGTAATGAAGAAGACGATGATAATCGGTGGCTGTAGTAGTAGCTCGCGCACGCCGCTAGCAATTAGCCAGACCTGCCTGATAAAGCACATTTTGCGAAGCTGCGTCTGAACCTTTCTCGATGAACAACACCTCTATTTTAAGTGGTGGAGGAGCTGGGGTTTCCATCAACCTGGAACTTCGCAATGAGACGCTACCTCACCGTTCACCATGACTGCTCCTGGCCCTTCTCAAGCTGCCTTACCAACGATAGTCTACTGTACTTGCGTGCCTCGGCAACGCGACACACCAATTTTTCGCGGCCACGACGAACAAGACGTCGAGGACTGGCTCGTCGAGTACGAAATCGTAAGCACTTCCAACAAGTGGAACGCCTGCGACCAGCTCACAAACGTGCGCTTTTACCTCGCTGATGTGGCCAGCCTCTGGTTCAAGAACCACGAAGGCGAAATCACCAACTGGTCCGCCTTCAAGTGCACCATCGCCGTGGTCTTTGGTCGTCCCGCCGTGCGCCGGCTTCGTGCGGAACAGCGTCTCCGTAGTCGTGTCGAGCGCAGGGACGAGACCTTTACAAGGTACATTGAAGATATCTTGTCTCCTTGCCAGCGCGTCGATGAATCTCTAACCGAACGCGACAAAATCAAGCACATCATCAAAAGAGTTGACGACGATACCTTCCAGAAGCTCGCCGCTAGGAATCCACAGACTGTCACCGATGTTGTCCAGCTCTGTCAGGAGTACGACGAGTTTCGAAGCAGCGTGTCTCGACGCGCAGGGCCGCTGAAGAATCGGCTGAAGTTTCCACCCTCGTGCACGAAGTCGCTGCTGATCACACCGTCTTACTGCCCCGCATCAAAATATTCATTCGTGAAGAAGTTGCGCGTCAGCTTTCTCTTGTGGACGAAGCATCCGAGCCAGTGACCTCGTTAGACCCACGTCTACGCCAGGTCATTGAGACACAGGTCACGCAGGCACTGCCTCCATCGCCATCTGTCCCTACGCCGCTGACCTACGCTGCCATCGTTGCTAGACCCCCAGCTCCACCTGTCTCCGGCGCATACCGGGGCACCGGGTCCTCCTACCTTATGACGCTGCCTACATACACAGCGCCCCATCGTGTTTCGCCCCCTGCACCTTCTGTCGTTAACCTATGGCGCACCTTGGAAAATTCACCCATCTGTTTTGCCTGCGGTTTCGTGGGACATATAGCACGCTACTTTCGCCGTCGCAACTTTCAGCCTCCAGACCATGGGAATTCTGCAAATTACCAGGCTGCCCAGAATCCCCAGCGACCATCTACTCCTATCACCGACTCATTGTCTCCACGACGCCCTGTCGATTCTCGCCGGTCATTACCAACCCGTTGCCGATCTGTCTCTCCGATGCTTCGGCACACGAGCCCTGCTCAAGAGGAAAACTGACAACCGCAGTTCCGGAGGAAAAAACTGCGTCGTCATCGAACTCTCCAAGACCTCCTCTTTGTCCGCCCAACGAAATTGATGTGCTAGTAGAAGGTGTTGCTGTACGTGTACTTGTCGACACAGGCGCCGTCGTTTCTGTAATTAGTGAAAAACTGTGTCGCGATTTGAGAAACGTTACAACGCCGCTTACGAATATTGCTCTGCGTACAGCCGCCTCCCATTTCATCACGCCGACGGCGCAGTGCACAACACGCGTTCTTATTCAAGATGTTTGGTACGCCGTCAACTTTGTTGTTCTCCAACGTTCATCTTACGAGGTCATACTAGGATGGGATTTCCTTTCTACCCATCAGGCCCTCGTCGACTGCGCTCGTGCTGAACTCGCGTTGTCGAATTCGTGCTCTAATATCGACCACCACAGTCCCCCGAAAGTGTCTGCCGCAGCTGACGTCCGCATCGAGCCGTTGTCCGCTGTCCTAGTGCCTGTGTTGTCCCCTGCTGCCACTAACTCGACGCTCCTGTTCCAACCGACTATAGCTAGTGTGCACCACCGAACCATCGTCCTCCCGTTTGCCGTCAGCAACTTTTCCAATGATTCGGCGGTACTTTATGGGTGCAACGTTTCTGTTTGTCCGTACATCCTGCTACGCGGCGAGTGTCTGGGAAGCCTCGAGCCCTTAAATTGTATTTTCGAAGACCTGATCTATCCAGACAAGCCATTTTTACCGACTTGTGCCATTACACCCGCAACTGACGCTGACGAGCCTATGGATGTATTCCGCAAGTCCATTGATTGCAACTTCACGCCTGGGCAGCAGAAACAACTGATCAAGCTCCTCCAGCGTTTTCGAGGCTCCTTTGACCACAATCAGCCTTACTTAGGTAGAGCTTCATCTGTTGTTCACCGTATAAATACCAGTCAAGAGACACCATTACGGCGGCGTCCATATCGTGTGTCAACTACCGAACGCCGTGCCATCAATGAACAGGTTGACGACATGCTTACACGTGGCATAATCGAACCGTCGAGCAGTCCCTGGGCCTCTCCAGTTGTGTTGGTGAAGAAGAAGAGCGGATCCATCAGGTTTTGAATGGACTACCGACGTCTCAACCGAATCACGCGCAATGATGTCTATCCGCTGCCATGCATTGACGATGCCTTGGACTGCCTACAGTGAGCCGAATTTTTCTCTTCTTTGGATCTGCGCTCTGGATACTGGCAGGTACCCATGGCAGATGCCAATCGCGAAAAAAACAGCTTTCGTCACGCCCGACGGGCTTTACGAATTCACAGTCATGCCCTTCGGCCTCTGCAATGCGCTAGCTACCTTCGAGCGAATGATGGACTCTATCCTTCGAGGCCTCAAATGGAACATTCGCCTTTGGCATTGTCATTGTCATGGCATTGTCGTCTTTTCAACTGATTTCACAACCCATTTAACCCGCCTCGAGAAAGTCCTCACGTGTATTTCTGCCGCGGTGCTGCAACTGAATCAGAAGAAATGCCGTTTCGCCGCTCGAAAGCCTACGATCCTTGGCCACATGGTTTCCAAAGACGGCATTCCTCCTGACCCTGCCAAACTTACAGCCGTTTCAGCGTTTCCATAACCGACCACCATGAAAGAGCTCCAAAGCTTCATAGGCCTTTGCTCTTACTTCCGGCGCTTCGTCCGCAATTTCGCGACGATCATCGCTCATTTGACCAAGCTCCTCGCCGGCTCTAGAGACCTTTCAGCCTGGTCTGCCACCTGTGACGATTCTTTCAATGAACTACGCCGCCTCCTCACCTCGCCGCCTATTCTGCGACACTACGACCCATCGGCACCCACAGAGATCCACACCGACGCGAGTGGTGTCGCGCTAGGCGCTATTCTTGCACAGCAGAAAGACCGCTTCCAAGAGTACGTGGTTGCCTACGCAAGCCGAACTCTTAGCAAAGCCGAAATCAAGTATTCCGTCATTGAAAAGGAATACTTCGCCATTATTTGGGCGATAGAGAATTTTCGACCTTGCGTGTACGGGCGCCCTTTTGACGTCATGACTGACCACCAAGCCCTCTGCTGGTTGTCGTCACTGAAAGATCAAAGCGGTCGCCTCGCCCGATGGGCATTACGCCTCCAAGAATATAATATTCGCGTGGTCTATCGCTCCGGCCGGAAACATTCGGACGCAGACGCCCTATCCCGTTCGCCCCTACCCCCTGACCCGGACTGCAGTGAAAGTCTAACCTGTTATGCCACTGCCGTCACCATCGCCAACATGCCATCTGAGGAACGCAAAAACCCTTGGGTTACTTCGATTCTAGACATCCTGGCTGGGCGGACGGCTTCCCCCCCCTTCTCGCACGTTGCGTCGGCAAGTTGAGCACTTCACCACTCGCGACGACGTGCTGTGCCGACGCAATTACGCACCTGGTGGATGTCAGTGGCTACTCGTGATTGCACGCCATCTGCGATCTGAAATTTGTTCCACGTTTCATGACGACCCCCAATGTGGCCACGCAGGTTTCCTGAAGACTTATTCTCACATACTTCTCCGATATTACTGGCGTGGCATGTACCGTTTTATACGACAATACTTTCGGGCCTGCTCGACGTGCCAGAGACGAAAAACTCCCGCTTGTCGCGCCAGCGATACCTTGTTACACTTACCATGAACATCCCGACCATTAGATCGCATCGGCATTGATATCTTTGGTCCCCTTCCTAACACTGCTGACAGTAACCGCTGCATCATAGCTGTCGTCGACAATCTCACGCGATATGCCGAAACTTCATTCCTTCCCTCGTCTACAGCAAAAGACGTTGCGACTTTCGTTCTTCACAACATCGTATTACGTCATGGAGCACCCCGGGAGTTACTGAGCGATCGTGGTCGCGTATTTTTGTCAGACGTCATCGCAGCATTGCTGCGTGAGTGCCATGTCGTTCACCGCACTACAAGCGCCTATCATCCCCAGACCAATGGAATGACAGAGCACTTCAACCGCACCCTCGGTGACATGCTGTCTGTGTATATCTCGTCAAACCACTCCAATTGGGACCGAGTGCTCCTGTTTATCACGTTCACCTATATTACCACCATTCAAAGCACTACTGGGTTATCTCCTTTTTTCCTCCTTTACGGACGCGAACCTTCTTGCACTATGGACACCATTCTTTCGTACAAACCTGACTCCTCAGAGTCCACGACTTTGTCTCAAGCCGCTACATACGCTGAAGAATGCCGCCAACTGGCAAGATCATTCACAACCCAAGACCAAGGACGCCAAAAGCACCACCATGACGCATCAAATAACACTACTTCCCACGATCCAGGTTCACTCCTCTGGCTGCATGTCCCTTCTGCTACCCCTGGCCTTTCTACTAAGTTAGTCCCCAAGCCCCGCCGTGGTGGTCTAGTGGCTAAGGTACTCGGCTGCTGACCCGCAGGTTGCGGGTTCAAATCCCAGCTGCGGCGGATGCATTTCCGATGGAGGCGGAAATGTTGTAGGCCCGTGTGCTCAGATTTGGGTGCACGTTAAAGAACCCCAGGTGGTCTAAGTTTCCGGAGCCCTCCACTACGGCGTCTCTCATAATCATATGGTGGTTTTGGGACGTTAAACACCACATATCAATCAATCAATCAAGTTGGTCCCCAAGTATCACGGCCCATATCGTGTGCTACAAAAACGTCACCGGTGAATTACCTCATCGAGCCACTGGAACCATCTTCTGACCAACGTCGTCGCGGCCAGGAAATTGCCCACGTCTTGAGACTTAAGCCCTGCTACGACCCTCCCGTGTTTACTTGTCCATAGGTCGCCACGATGACTCCTTATTTCGCGGGGAGTATTTGTAATGAATCTGAATAACAGACGCTCTGCTGGTAATGAAGAAGACGATAATGATCGGTGGCTGTAGTAGTAGCTCGCGCACGCCGCTCACCATTAGCCAGACCTGCCTCATAAAGCACATTTTGCCAAGCTGCTTCGGAACCTTTCTCGAAGTAGAACACTTCTATTTTAATATATATATATATATATATATATATATAGAGAGAGAGAGAGAGAGAGAGAGAGAAAGAGAGAGAGAGCAGCCTCGAGCGCATAGTGGAGGCGTGAGCTCGTAGACTGCGGCCGGAGAACTGCCTGACAAGCAACAACCTTTCAGCTTAATAAATCTCCTTGAGGAGCCATGCTGTGTACCATCCCAAATATCTGCCCCCTACCATCCTGGAACTCAGCTCTCGACGGCTACCTTCTGCTCTGCCGTACACCGATCAGCAGACGCTTCCATCTCCTCGACCACCTGTCCAGGCAGTGTTCCTCAGTGGGAGCTTCGAATCATCAGCAGGACAGGCGACAATGACATTGAGGATTGGCTCTCGACTTTCAAACGGGTGAGCGCTTCGAACAGATGGACGCACGCGGACAAGTTGACATGCTGTCATTCTACCTTGCGGGTGTGGACAGCCTTTCACTTAGAAACCACGAGAGAGACGGTCGAACGTGGCCGCCATTCAAAACGTCAATTGTGGCAGTCTTTGAATAACTCGCCGTCCGAAAACTTCATGCCGAGCAGCGTTTAGGCACACACGCACAAGAAAGGAATGCAATCTTCACACTGCAGACGTCGTCGATTTATGCAGTCGCGTGGATGCTGCGATGACGGAAACTGAAGAATCTAAGCACATCACGAAAAGGATTGACGACGACGCTTTTCAAATGCTCTTGGCGAAAAGTCTGTCAACAGGTAACGACGTCAATAGCTTGTGCCAAAGCAATGATGAATTTTGGAAGCAGAGAGCTGTGACAAGCCATCCTCCAACACGCGATTTGGCATCACTATCTAGCGTAACCAATGGTCATGACCAAGCGTCGTTGATAGCCGAAATAAAAGCGTTGGTCCGCTAAGAACTCGCACGACAGCTTTTTTTGGTGCTCTTTAAACCAGAACACTCCACAACCCGACCGTTGTGTCTCCATGGCGTCGTTCAAGGACAAGTCGCTGAAGCGCTATACCAGCTGCCCGCGAGCATAATTTTGTGGCTGCTCCACTCACCTACACCGCAGCTGCAATCATGCCAACTCGCAAGGCACCTGCACTTTCGTTTCTGCCTCGTACGAGCTATCCCCCACCTCTAGTCTACTGGACCAGCACTAACACCGCCAACCAGCGGCGCACCCTTGACAATCGCCCGATATGTGTCATATGTTGATGCCCCGGGCACACCACAAGGTGTTGCCGCCACCAGACGCAAGTCACCGATGAAAACCACCCTGAGCCCTCCTTGCCGCTTGACTCCAACGTGCATTGCAGTTCCTCCACTCCAACGCCAGCCCGCTACCAGGATGACCTACACCCTCGGTACGGACGTCTTCGCTCGCCCTCTCCACGCCGCCGCTCGCCTTCTTCTATGCGTCGACGGCCCGTGCCTAACGAGGAGGACAACTAGACGCAGTTCCTAACGCAAGTTTTGGTTTGTCCAAGTCTTCATTTTTTCACATTTTGCGTCATTTGAATGGTAGACGGTAGCCGCTCACGCGTCTTCTCCTCTTTCTTGCGTTCCTCCTCCCATATTCCAATATATTTCTGAGTTAGCAATAAAATGACGGACTATATCTGGAGACGCTGTCTTATTTACTTCCGGTTGCATGGGCGCTCCACCCCTTTCGGCTACAGTGGCGACGAGTACGGGATTGAAACCACAGAAGAATCTGGTCGGATCGGACAACAACTCGGAACCCACGTCAACCATGGTCCACATGCTACTAGACTTCGATGATACAAGAGAATAATTGAATTGAACTTTGAAGCTAACAGTATCACTGAAGATGCGAAGAAAAGAGCCTAGCTTGATGCCGTGCTCGGAACTTCGACTGTTGAAGTCTTATGTGGGAAAGTGGTGCCAATAGTACCAAGTTCTTTTACGTACAACGTTGCTGTGTCTACCCTAAACAGCTAATATAACCCGCAGCTGATTGAATTTCCGCGCTGTTAGAGTTGTATCATAGCTGTCGGCAAGAGGGCGAGCCTATGCACGCATTCATTGTGGGCGGAGAACTGCCAATTTGCATCAATGTTGGACAACGTTATACGGGACCGGATAGTGTGTGGTGTAAAGTGCATGAGCCTGCAGAAACAACTTCTGGCGAAAAAAAGTGTTGTTTTTGGCTGACACTGAGGCCCTCACTCTTGACGTGGAAACCGCAGAGTTCTCAACGCATATCAGCCGATAAAGAGCAGGCAAATGTGCTACAACCAACGCAGTGAAGTGAACTAGGTTCGAAGAAAAAGAAACCATTACCATTGCATGCACTGTGCAAATGCTTTGGCAGTCATGGGCACAAAGCGTCTGTGTGCCGGCTGAAGAAACTGTGGTGTTTCAAGTGTAGGCGGCTGGGTCACTTAGCGAAAACGTACTCTCCCGAAACCACTACCCATACAGTGCTAGCAGTAACTGCGCATGCGAAGGTGGGCTCGGTGGCATTGCCACAATACGGTCGACTAAGCCGATCCTTACATCACGCAGATTATGACGTCCTTCGACATGCGAACGTTGCTGCCTCTTCTCGTGGTATCGATGAGCGCTCCTTTGGCACTGTCGCACTCGTGCACCAGCTGCGTCATGAATTGGCACATTGGAGTGAACAACCAATCGTCCCGTTCAGCGGCGCCACAAGTCCAAACATGGATCTACGACGAGATGCCATTCATCATACCGCCATCATCAACAGCCAGCCAGCTGCCTATAAAAAAACAGCGACTACCCCCCACGCGCTGTGGGCTCGGTGGCATTGCAACAATACGGTCCACTAACCGATCTTGTTCATCATGCAGGTCTGTCAACCACATCCTCTTTTCGCTAAGAAAACAAGTAATTATTGTTTCTTGCAGCTACCGAGCCCGCAGTGCTGCTTTTACATTGATTCTGAGTGTCTTTGTGTGATTAGATCTCTATTATTGCTCGCTGGGGATATCGAAAGTAATCCTGGTCCAGATAATGCCGCTCTGCTTGCGAAATGAAAAAGCTTTCCGCTGGTCAGGCAAAGATGATCGCTGAGATGCAAGATCTCAAAAATTAATCTGTGGCTACGACCGCATTGCTGGACACTTTGATTAAGAGGCTGACGGACCTGGAGGGTAATTACCAAAGTGTATTATCCTTGCAAGCCGACATGCAATCCGTACGGACAGACAGCGAACGTATGGCGCAGCTGATTCATAAACTGGAAGCGCGTGTCGACGATGCTGAGAAACGGTCTAGGCAAAATATTTTGGTTTTTTACGGCCTTCCAGATCCGTCTGCATCACAGCCTTCATTGGATTCCAAAACAATTATCTTAAATCACTGCTCCGACTGCCTCTGCTCAGATTTGGGTGCACGTTAAAGAACCCCAGGTGGTCTAAATTTTTGGAGCCCTCCACTACGGCGTCTCTCATAATCATATAGTGGTTTTGGGACGTTAAACCCCACATATCAATCAACGCTCCGACTGCCTCAGTGTACGACTTAAGCCTAAGAAAATAGAGTGGGCACATAGAATTGGTCGGCATTCCTGTAATCGCAAGCGCCCAATTATAGTTAAATTTGTGTCCCATAAAACGAAAGAAGCTGTCCTTTCAACGGGTCGTAACTTCAAAGGCCGTGACTTTGGTGTTGCCGAAGATCTTTCACCAGCGGTTAGGAACGCCCATAAACACCTTGTTGCCTTCGCTAAACAGAAATCTGCGCCCTATTCCCTGCGTTTTAAAACACTATTTAGGGGCACAAAGCACTACATATACGACGACGCTTCTCAGACGGTAAAAAAAGCGTAGCAACAACTTAACAAGACAAAAATAAACTGTTGTTCGAAAGTAACAGGTGTTTCACGTCTTCCTGACTCAGTAATCTTCACTAACATGCACAGCTTCATTTAAAAACACGAACAAGTGTCCAACCTTGTACTAACATCTAAAAGCAACATGTTAGTTCTCACCAAAACTTGGCTTGGCAACCACATTTCAGACTCGGAAGTTCTGGCTGATTTGCCTAATTTCAATGTGTTTCGTGCTGATCGTACGGATGCACGGGGAGGAGGCGTCCTTATAGCTGTCAGTCAGCAATTATCATGCTCCGTTCATAGTATCAGGTCCAACTTAGAACTACTTTTCATTCATTGTCACGCCGCTCCACAATCAGTACTTTTGGGCGTTTGCTACAGACCCCTTGCGGTAGCGAAGATTTTGCCCCGGAGCTAAACAATGTACTCTGTGATATAACATCTAAGCACCCCAAGGCTGACCTTCTCCTTTTAGGAGACTTCAATTTTCCAGATATCGATTGGTACAATTTAGCTCCCCACTTAGTAAATCATACATAAGTGAAACATTTTTTGATGTCTGTCTTGACTTTAATCTTACTAAACTTGTATCCCAACCAACGCGCATTACACAAGATACAGCTAACGTATTAGATTTAATACTAACAAATCAACCTGACAGATTATCGTTGATCACCTATCTCGGGGAAATTAGTGACCATTAGGTTATTCATGCATCCTTCAACTTTGTGGCAGTTCCAGGCTTGACAGTTAAAAAAACTATACACCTTTTTAACAAAGCGAACTACGAAACTATCCGTGATAACTTGCGTGAATTCTTGGCTTTATTCAAAACATCTTTTAATGAACACACCATCCATACGAATTGGCAAAGGTTTAAAGTAAGAATAAACAGCCTAGTGGACAGGTTTATTCCAAAAATAACATTACGAACGCAGCCAGAAAAGCCATGGTTCGCCAATTCTTTAAAAAAGCTGGATAACAAAAAAATGTTTATACCGAGCAGCAAAAGGCAGCACAAACGGATGCGCATGGAATAGATAATACACAGCGGAACGCGCATATTTATCAGCTGTCCGCGAGGCGAAAGAATCATTCTTTCACGAAGATCGACCCAAGATGCTGGTCAACAATCCGAGAAAATTCTAGCAGGTGGTTAACCCTCGAGATATAAACAGCAACTAACGATAACGACGAAACGGTTGATGATGTGGAGCGCGCTAACATTTTCAATGCAGCTTTTGCGTCAGTCTTCTTCAAAGAAGCTAACTTACCGTTTCCTTCTACAGCTACGAGCACATTTAATTCAGTCGTACCCTAATCTGAATGGGCTACGCCTATAGAACCCGTGTTAAAAAAAAGACGGAACAGTGTGGATTTGCGTTGACTTTAAAGTGACCTTAAACCCTGTGTGTTAAGTAGAACAATACCCTCTACATATCGTAGAAGACATATTCAGCAATCTCTGCGGGGGAGAGAAGTTCAGCATGCTAGACCTACGAGACGCTTACAATCAGATCCTGCTTGACGAAAATTCGAAAAAACTGGCGGTCAATAACGCGAACAAGGCAATTGTTTGCTACAACCGCTTATTCTTTGACATTGCCTCGGCACCCGCCATGTTTCAACCTAAAATCTAAGAGGTCCAAAAGGGTTGGTGAGGTACCCAAGCGTATCTTGATGATGTGCTCATAGAATAGTGATCAATTCTTCGTATGATCATATTTTACAAGTTCCTGCCGAATATGTCTACGTTGCTCGCGATGTTGTATCATCTTCTAGAAGAAGGAGCGGAATAGGTTTGGGGTGAGAAAGAGTGAGCTTTCGAACAGGCCAGGAACGTTCTGTGGGCTGCACTGGCCTTTACCTATTTTGATCTAAAAAGGAAGCTACTCTTTAATTGTGGCGCTTCCCCGCATGGCGTCGGAGCAGTGCTTTTCCATCGCATAAATGGAGAGAACAGGCCGATTAGATTCGAATTTTCAACAGTTACTGTAGCAGAAAAGAAGTACTCTCAGATTCAACGTGAGGCCCTAGCGCTGGTGTATGGCGTTAATCGGTTCCGGGATTGTTTCCTAGGGCGCGAATTCACGCTCATCACTGATCATCGCCCGTTGCTTGGCCTTTTAAGATCATATCGCTAGACCACTGCTATGGTTGCTTCCAGAATTCGAAGAGGAGCTTTGTTGCTGAGACCATATAAGTATAAACTGCTGTGTAAACCAGGTAAACTGATGCTGAACTCCGATGCACTGAGTCGTTTGCCACAATGTTTGCAGGCGCCGGAACAAGCCGTGGAAGAATGCGAGGACATGGCACTTTCTATTGACCAATGGGATCATCCCGATGTGTCCCGCCAGGAGTTGAAAGCACTGACAGCCGGGGACGAGATGCTATCTAGGGTCTGCCGGCATGTTATTGAAGGTTGGCCGTCCGCGCGTCCTCTACATATTCCTATATATTTCCGAGACGGGAATAAAACTACGGACTCGGCCCGAAGAGCCCTCCCTCTGCCTTTTGCTGCACTCGACCATGTACAAATCTCTACCACAATGCCAGTTTATAATCATGAGTCATTACTTTACACCTGCTTTGCCACGAGCGCCATGGCCACTTCGAGGCGATCAGTTCTACCAGAATTATATCCGTTCTTGATGAAGTGCCTTCTACCTGCGTCTGTGAGTAGGCTGTCGTCTCCCCACCTAATCCAACATCGGCGCACATATTCCCACCATTCCTCGCTCAAGATTTGACATTTTCGCAGCGTTCACAGCTTGTCATTAACCTTAAGCGCTACCGGCGTTCTTCCGACGTTGCACACACATCTCTCGGCCATGTTGTGGCAGTAGAATACCACATCGACACTGTGTCCCACTCACCGCTGCGACAACGACCTTATCGCGTGTCCGCTACAGAACGCCGCGTCATTACTGACCAAGTAGACGACATGCTTCGCAGAGGCGTTATTCGTCCTTCTCAGAACTCATGGGCGTCTCCGGTAGTTCTCGTCAAAAAGAAAGACGGTTTTATTCGCTTTTTGCGCCAATTTCGAGTTACTGAACGAGATCACGCTGAAGGACGTCTATCCACTGCCGCGCATTGACAATACTTTGGACTGTTTACAGGGTGCCGAGTTGTTTTCCTCATTAGACTCGCGGCCAGGCTACTAGCGAGTGCCGATGGAGGAGGCTGATCACCCCAAAACCGTTTTTGTCACGCCAAACGGCTTATATGAACTCACCGTCATGCCTTTCAGACTTTGCAACGCACCCGCAATGTTCGAACGAATGATGATAACAATCTGCGTGGCCCTGAATTGAATATTTTCTGGTGTTTCCTCGATGATATCGTGGTCATCGCCCCTAACGTCGACCCACTTTAACGTTGCATTCAGCACGGCCTTACTTGCTGGAACAACGCCGGTCTGCAATTAAACCTAAAATTGTAGATTTGGCATGCGTCAATTGACCAATTTGGGCCACGTTGTTAGCAAGGAAAGCGTCCTCCCAGATCGCGAGAAATCGCGCGCTGCTACGGCGTTTCCTAAACCCACCACCATTAGAAAATTCAAAGTTTTGGTTGGTTTAAGTTCTGATTTTCGGTGGTTCGTTCGAAAGTTTGCGTCGATATCACCTCTCACGCAACACCTCGGCGACCGCAAAGACCTCTCACCGTGGTCTCCTGCCTGCAAGGAGGCTTTCACCGCCTTGCGACGGCTTCTCACGACGACAGCCATTCTACGCCATTTTTATCCTCAAGCTCAGACTGAAATCTACACCGACGCCGGCCTAGGTGCTGTGCTTGGACAGCCTAAACTGGAGCACACGGAATACGTCGTGGCATACGCTAGTCGCACGCTCACCAAGGCAGAGAGCTAGCAACTACAGTGTCAGAGAAAAGGAGTGGTTGGCCATTGTATGGGCGCTTGTCAAATTTCGCCTAGATCAATATGGCCGTTCTTTTGACGTCGTGACCAACCACCATTTGCTGTGCTGGCTTTCTACGTTAAAAGACCCGGCTGGCCACCTCACTCGCTGGGTATTGAAAGTACAAGATTATGACATGCACGCTTTTTATCGTTCAGGATGGAAGCATGCTGACGCCGACGCCGTTTCCCATTCCCCTCTTTCTCAAAACGTCACAGCTGACTCCACTTGTGATCTCACATTGTCATCTCTAGAATTTGACACTATTGCTATCGAACTACGCAATGACCTGTGAATTGCGTCTTTTCTCAATCATCTCTCTGACACTTCTGAAGTCCCAAAGAAGCGAATGCTCCGGCGCTAAGTTTTATACTTCTCGATCCAGACATGCTTCCCTTTCAACGCAACTACGCATCAGTGGCTGCTCGCCGTTCTACGAGCTCTGAGGTCAGAGATCTGTTCCTCTTTCTATGCTGACCCACAATGTGGTCAAGCCGGGCTCTTCAAGACCTACGGAAGGCTTCGACACCGTTACTACTGGCGTAGTATGTATGCCTTCGTCCACAGTTTCGTCCGCTCTTGTGCCAAACGTCCGCGCCGAAAATCTCCACCGCATGCCTCCACCGGTAAACAGCAGCCTTTACCATGCCCTTCCAAGCCCTTCGAACGGGTCCGTTTAAATTTTTATGGGCCGCTTCTACTGACTCCGATTGGCAACAGGTGGATAATAGCTACTATCGACCACCTAACGCGCTATGCTGAGACCACTTCTCTTGAAACCGCTACAGCACAGGAGATCACGTACCACTTTCATACTGCGTCGTTTTGTGCTGCATCATATAGGCCCTTAAGAACTACTCAGCAACAGTGACCGCGCCTTTTTGTCCATGGTCATTGAAAAATTCCTCGCTGCGTGTAATACTGTACATCACACATTTACCGCTTACTACCCTTAAACCAATGGCGTTACTAAGCGCTCTATTCGTACTCTCGGTGACGTGGTCGCTATGTACGTAAGGCCTGATCGCTCCAACTGGGATTTAGCTCCCCCATTCATTACATACACCTAAAATACGGCAACACAAGCCACAACACGATTCTCGCCTTTTTACCTCCTCCACGGCCGTCATCACTTCCACACAATCGACACCGATTCGCCCCGTCGACCGGATGCGTCTGAGTGCCTACCGATCTCGAACGGCGCTAGACACACAGAATGTCGCCAGTTAGCTCGTCGCTTGACCTCTGATGGCCAAAACCGCCAAAAAGGAATCCACGATGCCCATGCCGTAACTTCCGTTTTTCATCCAGGTGCCCTTGTGTAGCTGTCAGTGCCGCACCGCACACCTGGGCTCTCTTCCAAACTCTTGCCAAAGTATGATGGGCCATATCATATTCTCGAACAGGCTTCTCCAGTAAATTACCTTATTAAGCCTCTTACGCTACTGTCTGGCATGCGACGTCATAACCGATAGGTTCGTCCTGAGACTTAAGCCTTAACGTGGTTCTATGCCGCATACAGACGACTATGTCGATAACAGGCTCCTTTTTTTCGAGGCCCTTGTAAAGAGGAGGGAGTATACTCCGGCGCAGAAGCAGCAGCATTGAGCATGCAGTAGGAGCTCGACCTCATCTACTGTAGCTGGTTCATTGCCTGTCTAGCAACCTCTCCACTCAATATATATATATATATATGTATATATATATATATATATATATATATGGGAAAGAAGTGTGTACATAAGGGTTCGGTTTTCCGTGTTTTGACACAATATTAATGAGATCTAACAGACAATAATGCCAAGGAATGTATAGGGGAAGTTACAACACATGGAATGTAAATAAGAAGAAAGAAAAGAGGGCGAAAAAGTAACCAGCCGTGAGCAGGAATCGAGCCTACGACCTTCGAATAACGCGTTCGATGCTCTAACCACTGAGCTATCACAGCGGCCCTCCCTCCACCCACTTTTTTGGGTTTATATGTGGGTAGAGGGAGGGCCGCTCGCCCAAACAACCACGTTATCTCTTTTTTACGCTCTCCGGCATCTGACCAAGAGGTGACGTGCACATGACGTGTTCGAACAAGCCCAACTCCCGAGCACAGGACTGGCGTTTTTTTTTTTACCAGCGTTATTTTTGGTCTATTGACTGTTTCTGCGGGATAGTTTGGAAGCGCTGGGTTAGACGTGGTAGAATTGATGAGCACAATGAGTGCGCGAATGTGTAGGAGCGTTCCACGGCTGTCGTCTGCTCGCTGCGCTCACCGCGGGGACACAAACTCATGCAAGGGCGCTATTCTGGACATTGTCTAACTCTGCCATACTGTCAAATATTGTAATGGCGGCATTTTAAGCCAATTTGAGAGGTCGTAGCAGCTTACTTGGCCAATTAGCATCGATCATTGGCGGAATCATACAACAAGGCGGAATTCGACAATGTGCAGAATAGCACCCCGAAACGGCGGCACATCAGCCCAGAATTGCAATTCAAGGAAAAAAAGAAAAAAAGAAAGCTCACGTTTTCCTATTGCGTCGCAATATTTATCTACACTATAAAAAATCTTACACCCTAAAAGGTGTAAAACGGGTATACGCATTAAGAGCACTCATACGAACACCCTTTTTATGCCCTATTTTTTGAAATTTGAGGTGTTCGTAACTAAAACACCCTTAAAACACCCCATTTACACTCTTATATTTGGGTGGTAATGAGCAAGGCTACAAATAATTGATCGATATGTGGGGTTTAACGACCCAAAACCACCATACGATTATGAGAGACGCTGTATTGGAGGGTACCGAAAATTTCGAGCACCTGGGGTTCTTTAACGTGCACCCAAATCTAAGCACACGGGCCTACAACATTTCCGCCTCCATCGGAAATGCAGCCGCCGCAGCCGGGATTTGAACCCGCGCCCTGCGGGTCAGCAGCCGAGTACCTTAGCCACTAGACCACCGCGGCGAGGCAAGAGTCTAGTAATGAATCGAAGCAGTAAGTAATGTGACAGAAACGCAGTTTTCATCGATAAAGCACGCAAACTAGTAGAATGTGGAAGATACAATAGGAACGACGCTTGTTCAATAGAGTAAGGGCCAATTCTCCTGTACCTGTTTCTTTCATCCATCTGTGTCATCTGCGTGATTAGTCAACACTCACAAAGTACACTGATTTACCTCAACAAGCTAATGTTGCGCACATTGGTGTAGCCATGCATAGAACACTCCCCCCTCCCCCCGTCCCCCATAAGATCGAAGCTTTTAAAGCTAGAGATAAAACAACCACCACCTGCAAAAAAAAAACAGCACAGTTGTTTAGCCATAACCACCGCGTCAGCAGGCCATCAGGTCCCTTAAAAACGAACATTGACAACATGTATTTTAGCAGGCACGTTTTATTTAATTACTGTAGCGAATATTCATCTTCATGTGTCCTCAAGAGTGCGTCATGGAAATTAGGAAGAGGACACCGACCATAAAGAAAAATGCAGAATAAGGACATTTCGGTGACTTTGACGCAGCCTTGCTCACAATGACGGGAGCCTTGTGATCTAAATTGCGAACAAAGCTCTCCTCAGAGGAGCCGGAACGCATTTTCAAGGTCTCTCTCTCTCTCTCTTCGTTCTTTTTTTTTTGTGGATCCCCTTCTTTTAATTTATGTAATTTACCCAGCAGACGTCCTTCGGTCAAAGCCTTGACTTTGTAGGTAGTGAGAAAACAGCATTGATTAAATATTCTCAACCGTGATCTTGTTCCAAGGACTGCGAGCTAAGTACTAATGTATTGCCGCAACGTGAAGACAGAAGTATTAATTAACAGGTTGACAAAGTAGCAGCAGGTCAGTATTTTTATTTACTGCGTGCCAGAGCGTTCCTCTTCCTTCTTGTTATTGCTTGCTGCATAAAAGCGTGCCGACGCGCGTATGCGCTGTCGTCTTCGTCTTCCTAGCAGTACGCACGTGGCAATATGTTCTCATCGAATAGTGTGACGGCCGATGCATGCAATGTTGCAATGTCTTTACCGAAATGAGAGTGCTGATAAAATATCGCCTGCGTGACCTTGAATGTGCAGTCCCTAAAGACCCATAGAGCTAAGCAAAAAGCATCAGCTTAGCTTTTTTACCAAAATTCACTACATTAGGTCGGTGAAGGTGCGCTAAACATTGCTCCGGAATATTACAAATGTGCGTTCAGACTAGTTGTTCGTGCTGGCCGCACTGCACCGTCACAAAGTTCACTGCGATTCAGAAGCACTGTTAAAGAACGAGTACAACGCAACAGATCTCTGCCGCAAAAAAAAAAAAAACAGCAGCGCCCGCGTCATCAGCAGAGGGCCGGAGCTAGCGTTAAACCGCATCTAGCCGGTTTGAAAGCGCGCCGATGCCATGAAGTCTCGTCGCATGGACGACCTTGGCTGCCCGGTATTGCTGCGCGCCTGGCGCACAGCGCGGGAAAGGGGTCGACATCGTCTTACCATAGCCTCCTATATTTTTTTGTGCCCGCGCATTAGCGCTAAATACATACGCGCCATCCGTCCCTTATAGTTTTGGCGCTCGCCGCCAGATGCCGCACCGATCCCATAATAACAGCAGACGACGCGGCCTATGCACGCTTGCGTTTATGACGGTCTAGAAACCGTCTACATTGCATTGGATTATGCGTATACGTTAAGAAGTGCGCACACACCAAATTTTTAACACAAGCACTGTATGCAGAATGCAATGTGAGCTTTGTTATTTGATTTCGCGCTCAAAGCTTGAGCACTTTTCGAGACAATGGTTTGACATGAAAATCTTTTGCCAAGTCGTGTTTGTCAGTCACACTCGTCGCGAAGTTCAGAAAAAGTGGGCGGAGAAACTTCACGAGCACAACCTCCAAAAGTTTTTTATGATGTCCCGGGGTCGAGCACTTGAGTTTGTCACGTTTCTGTAGTATTTGCGCGGCGTTGTCAACGGCAGCCTTCAGTGGCTGATTCATCTTTCTCGCTCTTGCGAGGAAAACTTCCGCGTAATTCTTTAGAGAATTTAGAACCATTACGAGCTCAGTTGACGGATACAGGAGTACACCTGGGTGGATATCTCCACATTCAATCAGAACATGCTCCGCCGTTTCCTTATCTTTCCCGCAGCATGTGCATTGTTCTTCTTCTTTACTGAATCTTGCTTTATAACTACGCGTTCTAAGGCAACCCGATCTCGCTTCAAACAGTAAAGCGCTTCCCCTTGAATTATCGTAAAATGCCTCCCTCCTTATTTCATTTTTGCCCTTTCGGTAGTTACTCAAAGCCGGTTTTTTCTCCATAGCTGCCATCCATTCTCTCGTTTTGCGCCTCGGCGCTCCGCCAGGAGCGCTCGCATCCCATAATAGCTCGGGGGACGGCGCTGAGGGACCGACCGCTCGGGCACAAAGTTATAGAGGAGGCTATGGTCTTACATGTCACTGCGTCTGCTGGCGAAAAACCCTCCCGTGTGTGTGCGTGTGGTGCGCGTGGCTTCTCGATCGGTAGAGTTTATTAGTCGGTGTTTGGTTTGAAATGTGCCTGCGCTCTGTGCTCCACCAGTGTGTTCTGTCAGTGCTGATTATTACGAAGGTGCACCATCCTGAAGACTGGACCTGTGGATTCATATTGTGGAGCACTCGAAGTTAAATAGTGAGTACCGCTCTCACGTTGTTCCGTTCAGCCATTTGTTAACTGCGTGAGCACGAGAATAACGCCTTTAAACAATTTTGTTTTTAACTAGTTGATGACAAATCAGCATATGTTTACTTAGCGAGAATATTTGTCCGAACTGTTTCACGGGGATGATGGCGAAGTGTGATTGTGGGCAAGTTTTTTTGTTTGTTTAGATTGTTTAGAGTACAAAGCAGAGTGAGCGTGTGCCGCTGAGGTTCAGCGAAGAAATTGAACAGATTTTTGCGGTGCCCTTTGTTGGCAGCCGTTTTTAACGGGGCCCGCTCGTGCTGCACTTCAATTTTAGTTCACTAAATAATACATGTGTGGGGACGGCACCTGTTAGCTCCAAGCATCAACCGTATTTAAGACGCATATGCTTGGGCGTGTCGGTAGTTCATTTACTTTCTTTTTCTTTCTTATTGCACAAAAAGACCGAGAGCGGAAAACAAGGGCGTGGTGTTCATCTCGTTCTTTTCGGTTCTTTTTCGTTTTGTGCGGTAACACTACCGTGATAACTCGGGTTGATATATCGGGTGACAACACAGCATATTGTTTCGCGTTAGGTGCGCCTCGCGAAGTTTGCCTACTTGCTAATATGTTCAATTTCATTAAATTTGTCTTCAGCGGTATTTTCGTTCACCCGCAACGTAGCGTGACACTGCCGACAGCCGTGCCTATGTAGCGGATCGAGCACTGAAGCTGGACTTTTGTTTGAACAGACCTTTAGTCTGTGTTTGTGGTCGAATTGCCTACTTGAAATGCGCAAACGCTTGTTTGAACATAACTGCTAACGTTCGAGCACGTTTTATTCAGATTGTTTTTATGATAGATGATATTAACGATTGGAGTAAAGGGGTGATCCAGTCGGTTCAGCACTCTACCGAAGAGATTGACGCTGGCGATGAGGAAGTTGTTGATAGACATCTTGTAAGCATGTGGAAGAAAAAGAAAAACCTAGGGCGAAAAATCAGTCAGAAAAGAGGAGACAGGAATCTCCGAAAGGAAGTTGCTGCACTGAATAGAAAGATCGAAGATTATGCATTGGAACTTGCCAAGCAAAAGTGGGGTGTATCTGTGATCAGATGGATAGAGAGATTGGCAGTGCTAAAACATGGCAGCTACTACGGCATCTATTAGACCCAGAGAAAACCAAGTCGGAGGCCCGACAGCAACTTCAAAAGCTTGTGTATCAATATGAACGTCAGACGACGGAATTATTAACGGAGGTTAGGGATCGATACCTCTGCTGCGCAGAATCTCAAAAGCTCCCTGACTACGCTGGTTCAGAAAACCCGGACCTAGACAGCCCCATCACGGTTGGAGAAGTCAGGGCTGAAATTAACCGACTTAAAACAAAAACGGCTGCCGGTCCGGACAAAATCAACAACAGAATGCTCAGGAATCTTGACGACGGCTCCATTCGTCAAATTGCAGCTTATATGCAAGAATGATGGGACAAGGGAGAAATACCGCAAGTTTGGAAAACGACCAATGTAGTCTTCATTCCTAAGCCAGGAAAAAAGCTCAGTCTTGAACATCTCAGACCCATTTCCATCACATCTTGCGTAGGAAAATTGATGGAGCACGTCATCCAAACAAGACTGACTAGGTTCATGGAAGATGAAAACCTGTACCCTGATACTATGATAAGCTTCAGAGCCCACCTATCGAGGTGCGATATTATGCTGCAGCTAAAGGAGGAGACAATAGACAAAAAGACTGTTGACACCAAAGTGATTGTGGGTCTGGACGTCTCCAAGGCGTTTGTCAAACATGAAGCCTTACTTAAGAACCTTAGTGCACTAGACGTAGGCGTCAAGACATACAACTACGTGAGGGGCTTTCTCTCAAATCACACAGCCACTATCAGCATGAGAGGGCAGTCGCTCGAAAACATTAAATTGGGGAATAAAGGGACGCCACAAGGGTCTGTACTCTCTTCGACTCTTTTTAATATCGCGATGATTGGACTTCCTGAGAAGTTGGAAGGAATCGAAAATCTGCATCACACAATATACGCAGACGATGTGACGCTGTGGATAAACAAGGGTAGTGACGGACATATTGAAAGCGCACTTCAGGCGGCTGTAGATACCATCGAACAATATCTCGAACCACTAGAGTTAAAATGCTCGGCAGAAAAATCAGAGGCTCTTTTCTACCATCGCAAAAAAGGAAAACGAACAATCCCCTCGGAAGGGGTTGTGACATCGCTTTGCGAGTAAATGGTAATGCTATTCCAACCGTAGACAGTATTAGAATTCTAGGGATGCTCATACAAGCAAATGAAAGAAAAAACACTGAAACTATCTGGAGACTCGAAGCTAGCGTGAACCAGACGTGCCGCCTGCTTAAGCGCATTTCTAATAAGAATGCGGGGATGAAGGAAGCCAATCTTTCAAGATTAGTTCAAGCTTTCGTGATAAGCCGTGTACTATACGTTGCCCCTTATCTTAAATTAAGTAGAGCAGAAAAAGATAAAATTGAAGCCATTATAAGGAAAGGCATCAAGACTGCGCTAGGGCTTCCCCCGAACACCTCTACGGTTAAACTTCTTGGGCTGGGTGTCTCCAGCACTTTAGATGAACTAATAGAAGCGGCCATGATGTCACAGCACCAAAGACTTCTGAGAAGTAGAACCGGGAGGAAAATCACGGAGGGCTTGGGGTTTGAGCCCACGGAGTGTTCCAGGCAGACCGCTAGCATACCTAAATCAACTAGGGCAAGACTGAAAATTATACCGCTGCCGAAAAACATGCATCCGGCGTTTCATGAAGGCCGACGCAAAGCTAGAGCTGTAGCCCTGCAGGCGAAATTTGAAGGTCGATCTGGCGTGCTTTACACGGACGCTGCAAAATACGAAAGAAAGGGAGCACACACAGCGGTAGTGGTTCGCGAGAACGGGGACCTGGTCTCGTGCTGCACCTCTAAGAACACAACCACCACAGAGGCAGAAGAACTAGCGATTGCTTTGGCAATAGCTCAAAAAGGCACACGACTGATTGTTAGCGACTCTAAGTCAGCCATTAAAAACTACGATATGGGCAGGATCTCTGCTACAGCTGCCAAAGTTCTAAGACAAGGACCAGTACCCGAGAGCTAATCTCAATAGTATGGTCCCCGGCCCATCAAGGTCTGAAGGGGAATGAGAAGGCGCACGCGATATGCTTTTAGGTACGTCCGCCAATTCCTCATAGAACGGCAGACATACCTGCGTATTCAAGACAAGGAGCATGGACCGTACCCCCTCGGTACGCGCGGAACACCACAGGGAGCAGTCCTCTCTCCTCTTCTGTTCAATCTTGCCATGGCTCACCTTCCCTCATTGCTAAACGATGTCCCAGGCGTGCAGCACGCTCTGTACGCCGACGACATCACGCTATGGGCAACTCAGGGTTCCCTTGGTAGCATCGAGACATGCCTGCAACATGCCGCGTCGATAGTTGACAGCTACGCCCGCGGCTGCGGTCTCGAATGCTCACCCACCAAATCGGAATACGTGCATCTTCGCCCCAAAGCGAACGACACGACACAAATTGAACTCACCTTGTGTAACAGGGCCATTCCGGAACGCGACGAAATCAGAGTCCTGGGACTCTTCATACACAAACACCGCAAAATTGACACCACTCTGCGCAAACTACGCACTGTGGGGGATCAGGTGGGCCGCATGATCCGCTGGGTTTCGAACAAGCGAGGAGGTCTCAAGAGCCGTGCTGCTCTGCGCCTCGCCAACGCTTTCGTGACCAGCCGGATCCTTTATTCGACACCTTACCTGCGTCTGCGTAAATGCGACGAGAATACACTAGACTGTATACTCCGCAAAATTTACAAACGTGCCCTAGACCTCCCCATCTCAACGTCGAACCAACGTCTCACAGACCTGGGCATGACAAACACGTACGGGGAACTTAAAGAGGCTCATCTCAATAACCAGCACCTGCACCTTGGTAGGTCTCAGGATGGGAACAACCTCCTACACCGCCTCCACATTTCCAACACCCACAAGGTGGAAGAGCGTACCGCGATCCCCGAGGATTGGCGTGGTGCACTGATCATTCCGCCTCTGCCCCAAAACATGACAAATGGAACTCACGATGGGCGGCGTACAGCGCGGGCTACAGCCCTACAGTAACAGTATGGCTCACGCCCGGGAGTCTTCTACACGGACGCATCCGGCCACCACCAGCCGTGATGGGCGGCGTACAGCGCGAGCTACAGCCCTACAGCAACGGTATGGCTCACGCCCGGGAGTCTTCTACACGGACGCATCCGGCCCCCACCACGGCGGGTAGTACACGGCCGCTGTGGTTCACCAAAACATACCTATTCAAGGGCTCACCTTTCGAGCACCGGACATCACACACGCGGAGGAGGTCGCCATAGCCCTCGCCGCAGCGGACCCCGCATCTCGGATAATTATTACCGATTCGCGGAGGGCGTGCCAAAATCTCACACGGGGTTGCGTCAATGATCGCGCCGCCGAAATCCTTAAGCGATGCTATTATCTAGATCGCCCAAATCCACGCACCGTCATCTGGACTTCTGCTCATACGGGGCTAGTTGGAAACGAGGCTGCAGATGCCTCGGCCCGCGCGCTTAATTACCGGGACCCGCCTCGCCCTCCGTCGCCTGATGTTCCAGAACCCAATCCGGCTACCTCTTTCAGAGAAATCACCGCTATGTACAAATCGAACAGGCTCCACTTCCCACCCCCAGCATCGGGCCTGCCCAAGAAGGACGAGCGCTGGCTCCTCCGTCTCTATACCAATACAGTATTGTGCCCGGCGATACTCAAACATTTCAATCCAGCATTCTCTGGGGAATGCCCGCACTGTGACCATCTGTTCGCGGATCCTTTACATATGGTGTGGGCATGCCCCTCAAATCCGGCGGTCCCGCCACTTCCTTCCCCTTCCCTCCCTACCCGAGAGAGCTGGGAGGCTGCCCTGCTCGGTTGCTCGACCCTAGAGGACCAGCGTGCCCTAGTGGCGCGAGCGCGTGCTGCAGCAGAAGCCACAGGGGTCCCGGACTAGGGACTTCTCCTAGATTTTGTAAGGGGCCGGCCCTTAAAGCCGTCCCCAACTCTCTCCTGTCAACTGAGTGAATAAAGTTTACTACCTACCTACCTACCGCCCGCGGGCTCACTTTCCGGTCGATTGACGCTGACCCGCCGCCTTCGCGCGAGCAGCCCCTCTCCACAAGAGACGAACTACGAATGTTTCAGGAAATCACCGCACACTATAAACTCCACCGTAAGATTTATCCAGAGACAGCTAAACAGCTCAGCAAAAAGGACGAAATTATGTGGTGAAAATCGCAAACCGGGGTGTTTCCAAACCCTCACCTGTACAGTAAATGGCACCCGGAAGTGTTCAGCTCCCGATGTGCGCACTGCAACAGCACTGCGGGTTTAGTGCACATGGTATGGACCTGCCCATCCTACAAAGATCCAAGTAGAAACGTAGAATCCTGGGAGGCATTATTACACAGCCGCGACGCCGAAGAACAGCGTCAAGTGATCGCTCTCGCCCTCACCGCCGCCGAGTCCCAAGGGATTCCGGCCGATGGCTAGGAGGATGATTGGGGGCAGAGGCCGAAGCCTCCTCCCCCGTCATTCTAGACGGGTGCAATAAACGTTATCTCTCTCTCTCTCTCTATCATGTGTAACTTTCAAAATATTCTTATTATTCAGAGTTTTATTGCCATCGCCTCGCTTTGGCGTTTAACTTCGCTAAGTACTTCAGATGGTAAAGGTATTTTCGCTATGTGAAGCGTATTATTAGTTTTCTTGTTGCACAAAAACACTTTAATGACATACATACTGCACGGTATCTAAGCATGTGTTGCAGCCAATATGTAAGACTGGGCAGCATATCTATCTGGGAACACAACACGCACATCCACTGAACAGCCTACGCTGCATCGGGAAGGAGTTATGCTTTCTCACCCTGACAGCTTGATCAAAACAAATGGCCTTAATTCAGCAGTATGCAATGGTCATTGAGTGAAGGTAGCATGGTCACTTTATTCGACATTTCCCAGCCAATGTTGCGGCTATGGCAAATGTGTTTGAAAAAAAAAAGCGTGCTGATTTAATGCACTGAAAACAGTGAACTGCTTGAATATTTCGGAGAGAAAAACGTTTTTGGTCACGTGGTTGCCTTTCAAACTTCCAGACTGTTGTTTGAGTGTTGTTTGTGAATAAGAAATATTTTACAAGTACCGCACCTTTTTTTTATACCAATTTTGGTACATGTTAAGTGAAGGAGCTTATGTAAGGTGTTTGAAACTCGGCAATATTGATACAAACATTCGGCCACATACGTCTGCAAGAATTTAGCCAAAGTGTGCTATGTTTGCATTTTCTCATTGCTATACTGCACTTTGTATGAATATCTGAGCTGTGACTACTTACTTCACAGAAAAGATATTTGATGAAAAATTATTTTTAGACATCTTAAGCTGTTAACCTCTACGAGAAAAGATCACTCATTTCACAGAAATGTCATTTTTGTCCGTATTGTGACGCAATTTGCACCCTGTGGTGGTCCAAATAAAAATCACCTTTTACCTAAATTGAAAGCAAATAAACAGTTCTTTATATGTGACAAGTTTTATCATTGCAATTTCTATTTCAAGGAATAACATTTTTTTTTAATTTCCCCATCAACGGCGATGGGGAACTTCGAGGTGTCGGCTGCTGCATGACCAAATGGCGAATGGGGAACTTGGAACTTCAAAAATCATTTAGGGGCAAAGCTCTTCAGGCCGTGGGTCGTTCCCTCTTCTGTAGTCGTACTAGTATTATGTAGCCACTTGATAAGTTGCACAATAGATAGCGTTAGTGGTTTCCACAGCATATACACGGACAAAATGATGATTCGTGGGGCGAATCGTTCTTCCGTACATTTGTGCTTTCGTCCGTTCGTCTTTGCATCCATCCGTCCGGGCTTCCGTGTGTCGGTCTGTCCGTGAGTCCGTCCGTCTTTCTGTTCGTCCATACTGGCGTCAGACTGTCCATCCGTTTGTGCGTCCGGATGGACGAACACTACGCCCCACTCATCATCAATCACTCCGTGGATATGCTGTGATCTTTTTCTCAAAACGTAAATTGCTATGACAAAATTTGGCACATGAAAATAACTGTTTATTTGATTTGATTTAGGTACAAAGTCTGTTTTAATTCAACCACCACATGGTGCAAGTTGCATCTCATTATAGACAAAACAATTATTTTGTGAAATTTGCGATTTTTTTCTCGTAAAGTTCGACAGCTTGAGAGGTCTAAACTATTTTTTTCTCCAAATATACCTTAAGTGGATTAAGCATTCACTCCTCAGATATTCATTCAAAGTACAGCATTGATATAGAAAAATGCAAATATAACACATTTCGGCTAAATTATTTGAGGCGTATG
Source organism: Rhipicephalus microplus (assembly GCF_043290135.1). NCBI lineage: Eukaryota > Metazoa > Arthropoda > Arachnida > Ixodida > Ixodidae > Rhipicephalus > Rhipicephalus microplus. The sequence goes on from NC_134708.1 coordinate 128,662,646, forward strand.
TGATCGAAAAATGGTGTTAATATTACTGAGCATCAAACACTTTACGCATCCCTTCACTTAACTTGTAACCAAAACTGGCACGGAAGAAGATATACTTATGAAATAATTTTTTTCACAAACATCCAGACGAGATTCCGGGAAGTTCAGAAGGCAGCCACGTGACCAATAAATTATGGAGATTTTGTTACTGTCAAAGTTGACGAGAGTTGCGATGTGGCTTTCTTGGTGATGCATATGAAAGAATTTCATGTAGCGCGAAGCGAAATACGGAGGCTTCGTCTGCAACTACGGAGGCTGCGTCTTGGATCTTCGAGGGCACACGTACCACCAGGAATGCTGGTGGTTCAGCCAGTGGGCCGGTCGGTGCTCCGCAGCCAGGGGCGCTTTCTCAGACCCCACTTCACCGGATCTCGGCAGTGCGGAAACAAGTTATGTGTTATGTACCCCGGTAGTCAAGTTGAACTTTGTGTTTGCCCGTTGTAGTGCTCGTTTCTTTTGTTCTCTTTTTGTTCTTTTGTTTCTTCAACTTCTTGTGTTAAGGGAGGAGTGTTATGTTGCTGCTTCAGCCTTGGCCGTTTCACACATTGACAGATGGCACTTTTATCGCTCTTATGATGAGTGAAATAAACTCGATGCTGGCCGCATACGTCCGTCAGCATTTAGAGCTGAGCCTCGTCTGTGTGCTATCTTGGGAAAACATGACATTACAGTGCATAGCGTGCGAGTGTGTGCCCTAGCATTTAGTCCCCTATCTTCTTCGGATGTGTGCCACGGTTCTAACATGGACAAGCCGTCTGTTTTACAGCTAAGCGTGTATATGGCAAGGAAAAACGAAAACACGTCTGGTAGTGGTGTCACCAGTGGTCTCCATCGGCTGTTTTATGAGTTACGTCGTTCGCAACGTCCTACCCAAGCACGTGCGTTATTGGCTTCGTTATGACCGACGTAAGCCCCCCATCCCAGTGCAGCTGTGGCGCTGAGCCTGCGCGCGTTTCTCCAGAAACCTTGCACATGGGTGTGCTACGGACTACTCTAGATGACCGACAGTAAAAATGTGAGATAGCTCGCATTAGTGGTGCCGATGGTGCAGTTCGGGCTCAAGAACAGGCCCGGGAGGCCGAGTGCCAACTGCATACCGATAATCTGGCAGCCTTCCATGCCGTGCTAAACCGCGAACAAGAATGCAAGTGCCGGTGACGGACGATTCTGCAAACTAGGTCTCTAAGTTAGCTCGCAATGTGAAACGCTTGCAACAACGCGTTGTTGCGGCATGAAAGCGATGACTGCGAGAGTGCGTTTGCCGGGGCGAACGTATCTTCCGGCGGAAGTTTCTACAGCGGCACATTGGCTTCGACTTGGACAGCTGGGACCGCGTGTGGCTCGAGAACATCTACTGTGATTAAAACATTGCGAAACGCGTTTAACCGCTCACTACACTTCTCCATGACCATGATGAGGCTAGGCACAAAGTGTGACATGTGAAATAAACACTATGGTAAAACCAAGACAATCGCGTGTCTAACCTCATCAAGAAGCACGAAGATGTAAGCAACAATAGTGAAACGTTTTAGTGCCACCTCGAGTTCAATCCGCTGCTAAACTCCCGGGCTGCACGTTTGAGCTTTCGCTAGATAGCCATTTGTATGGAGCGCTTGGGCGGTGATTTCTTTAAATGGTCACTCACTAGGTTTGACAATATTAAGCTGACAAGTGAAATGCGTTGATGAGGCTTTCTTGATCAAGTCTGTCAAAATTTACAACGCTAGACGCCACGGAAATGGGTCAAATTTCTAAATTAACGCTGCTCCCTCTTCCTTTTGCAGGCGCGCGTCCCAATAATTAGGGCATGACGTGCGCGCGTGAATGGCCCTACGTGCACGGCGATGCAGTGACGTTGGTCCTCTACGTAGACAGCTGAGCTCTGACGTTGCCAACAGTGGCACGTGACGGTGAAAATAATTTAACACGGCATGCGTAGTCTATGTAATTGTTGCTTGCAGGGATTAATAAATCTCTAGATAAATATTGCGACGCAATAGGGAAACGTGAGCTTTCTTTTTTTTCTTTTTTTCCCGTTAATTGCAATTCTAGGCTGATGTGCCGCCGTTTCGGGGTGCTATTCTGCACATTGTCGAATTCCGCCATGTTGTAAGATTCCGCCAATAATCGATGCTAATTGGCCAAGTAAGCTGCTACGACCTCTCGGATAGGCTTAAAGTGCCGCCATTACGACATCTGACAGTATGGAAGAGTTAGACAATGTCCAGAATAGCGGCCTTGCATGCGTTCGTGCTCCGCGGTCAGCGCAGCGAGCAGACGACAGCCGTGGAACGCTCCTACACATTCGCGCACTTATTGTGCTCATCTATTCTGCCACGTCTAAGCCATCGTCTCCAAACTATCCTGCAGAAACAGGCAGTAGACCAAAAATAACGCTGGTAAAAAAAACGCTGCTCTTGTGCTCGGGAGTTGGGCTTGTTAGAGCACATCATGTGCACGTCACCTCTTGGTCAGATGCCGGAGAGCGTAAAGCAGAGCTAACGTGGTTGTTTGGGTGAGTTGGTACGACATGATTCACATAAACAGCGCCAATAACAAAGGACAAGAAAAAAAGAAGACAGACAGCGGCACTGACCGCCAACAAACATTAATTTGCTAGAACCGCTCAATATATACTTGAGCAGTATCTAGCAACTAAGAGAAACGACAAATCAAAAATACAGAATTCGCTTAATAACCGAGTACTCCTCGTGATAACGCGCCATGAACATCACGTGTGCCAACGTTTTGAAAAAAATCTATTTTTTGTGATAGAGCAATCGAAGGCCTGCTGACACATGCACTGCCCAGCCTATCTATTTGTGCAGCCTCATAAATAGGAAGTAGTTTTGGCTTGCGAAGGCTACGTGGAGGAGCGGCAAGGGTTTCAAGCTCACCTCTTTTCTTCCTCATTTCACGCCGCTTAAAAAAAAGCTGTTTCCTAAGCTTGTAATTAGGCGATTTAAAAAAATGTGCCAAAATGTTCCTCATCAGATACCCAACAACTTCCGGTGTCCAATTAAAATATGGTATGGGTCTTTGTGAGTGACCCTTTAACGCAACTCAACGACCATCTAGGGAGCGAAGATTGCTTGCTAGGGAAACCGCGCAAGCATAGCAAGGGGCGGCGTCAGTATAGTGGCTAGAAAAGTTTCCGTAGCGTCGTGAACAGGCGCCTTTCCAAGCGGAAGCAGAGAAACTGGATTCTATGCACCACGATGCGGCGCTGTTTGTTGCTGGCGCACTGGCGAGTGACGAGGGAAGTTGACGACGGGGTGCAGCTGGTGGCATCGAAACAGTGTCCTTGTCGCAAAACTGCTTCCCGAAACACTTATTTTAACCGTAGATATTATCAATATTTATCTTCATGGCAGGAATAAACTGAAATATTTATAATTTTTACTATTCATATAGCCGTCTGATTCACAAACTTGAAAGTTTGACGTATTTTTGTCGCGCGCAGACAATTTATTTGTCTTAGGATGGCATCTGCCTCTCAATACATTTTTACCAGTGCCCCCCACCCCCCAAATCAAGGTGGATGTTTCAGCTGAGAAAGGCTGGAATAGTCAACAAGTACCTGCCAAATTGAGAAAGCACTAGCTGAAAAAAGTATTCAACAGAGAACGCACCTTTTTATTTAGGAGCTGTCTGTACCAATTGTTGCTACTTTTGTAAACATACCTTGCTCATTGAGGTCTATATATGCTCGCAGAAAGCGGCTGCGACAAAGTTGCTTGAAAATCAGCGTGTCATTTGCTTAGGTGTGTGCAACTGGGAGGAAGAGTGGGACAGCCGCTCTCACTAAAAGGGGGGGGGGGAGAGGTCGTCAAGTCTGCCTCTTACATTAGATTATTAGGGAGGGACGCTGCTGATATGAACCTCCGCCCTCCTCCAAGGTGGATGTTTCAGCTAAAAATGGCTGGAATGATCATAGTTACTGCCGGATGGATCAATCAACAAGACAAACCAAGTACACAGTCATAGAACGCCCGTTTTTTTTTTTTCAACTACGTTGTCTGTGCCAATCGTTCATTTGAGAGATGCACCTGCTTTATTGTGCTCTTCTGCGTACGCAGAGAAGAGCCGCGGCAAAGTTCTTTGAGCACCAATATCTGAAGCTTAGGTCGTTCGTGGAAGGGGAGTTGGACAGCCACCTCATTGGGGGAGGGGCGAGGCTCCAGTTGGAATTTGGATTTCGTTCTTGCAAAGTCTCGTTGCAAATAAAGGCACTGAAAAATTTAAGTTCCAATCCAGCTATTGTTTCGCTTTTACTTATTGTTCTTCCTTTTTTATTATTTCGTTTTTCGCAGCTTCTCATTATGTTGAATACCTATTCCCCACGAGTGCATAATTTTGGATTTTTTGTTTGCTGATGCTCGTGTTTAATTAATTCTTTATTATTTAGTGGTTATTTCACTGTGGTATACCTGTCTTTTTTTCCCACTGTGCACTCACGTTCGGCATCAAAGTGCTTGTCCTTGCATATTTTTATCTGGATGTTGTGTTTCTATTTTAAGTAACAGCTATGGATATATATGAACATTGATGTCTTTATACTCAAACGCAACTTTGGGAAAAAGAATGGTAATAAACTGGGACTGAAGCCCTGAATCTCCTACATCTTCGGTCCGTGCCTGCTACGCTTGTATGTGCTGTTCAGATGAAGATAACCTCGCAGCATACTCTTAAGGTCAGTTTTTTTCCTTCGTTTATAATTTATCGGTGCCCTGTGCGACAAGCATAGCAATTTTGTACCGTAACCACAAAGCTTGTTTCAAACGAGAGACGCCTCAGAGCGTGGACTCAGACGCGTAAATGTCGCGCGCCAGCAATTGGTGGTGCCCTGTGGACGCTGTATCGTAAACTCTTTCAGCTTTGCCGGCTCGTTCACAACACTAAGAGAACCTTTCTAGCCACTATAGACCTTTTTAAAAACGCCTCCCTGAGCGCCGCCACAGTACTTTTTGGGCTGCACAAATCGGCGTGACCCCTCAAAAATGCACTGACAAGGCTGCACCCTTAGCCTTCGTACTCCTGCGCGCAGCGCATCATGGCGGTGTTTTTTTTTTTCTCCTGTGAAAAGGTGTATAGGGAACCAGCGCTGGAGTTTCCTCGGCCACTCTGGCGGTGAGAGCGCGCACTTCTCAGCTGCTCCCGCAGAGGAGCGGCGTCTGGTAGAGGCGGTGCGTGCGCGCATCGCCGTAACAGAAACAAAGGGTGCTCGCGGTACTGCTGCGTATTCTGGTGCGACCACATATAAAAGGAGGGAGAACGTGCAGAGGAAAAAGAGGACGTAGAAAGAGGAGGCGGCGTTTCATCCAAGCGGTCAGGTGAGCCATATTCTGCTCTCGGTGTCTTGTCTAGTGCTACCGTGCTCGTTTCTAAACCAAATGGTGCGTGTCTGTTATATTTATTCGATAGTGAAGACAGTCACCTGTGGCAACCAAGGCCAAACAGCCGAGTTTGAATGATGTTTTGCCGGAAATAAGACGAGCTTATTATGCAACATACGACCCAAGTAAACTTATTTTTTCACCTGGCCCGCTGAACGTTGAGCCGTGCACTTCAGGACTAACAAAGTTTTTATACGTCCATCCATCTGACCACCACCGCTAAACTCCTATGCCACCACGTGAAGTGAATGATATGATAGGCAGGTAGTCTTCTTTTTTTTTTTGTAAACACTTGCGTGTAACGGAAAGCTGCCTTGTCCACAAGACTTGTGCGGGGCCATGTTAACCTACGCCTCTGAGCTATAGTAAAAGATACTCCCGCGGTGAATACTCGATGCACAGATGTCCCCTCTGTTTAACTTGACTTGTGCAAAAGACACGGTTATTGTTACCAACAAAGCAGTGGACTACTCAAAGCTTAGCTTTCTGGAGTCAGCCGATGCGGTCAAAGTTTTTCTCACTAGCTGCCATGGCTAAGCAACATCAAAATTTATGCCTTGCTAGGGAAGTATCAAATGTCTTCAATTTTCACTCATTGTTTGCTTTGCCTAACAACACAGTTTCCGTTTTTCTGCTTGCCTGTGTCGGCCTAAAATCAAGGTGTCTGTTGAACATCAATAATTACTTGGTTATGATGTGGCAAACACGATATGATTTTGAGATACGATGTAGTGTGCGTGTAAAGATTGTGACCACTTGGGGTTCTCCAATGTTCACATATATCTTGGTTAACGGGTGTTCATTTTATAATTCACCCCCATCGAAGTGCGGCCGCCGTTGTCGCTAATCTATTCCGCACCCTCAAGAATAGTAGCGTGACACCCTACGTTCTATGCTGCCACAGTGGTTTGCTTGATCGACGTCTACGTGCATATACACCACGGAGGGCGTACAAACGATGCCAAAAAATCGACGCAGCCACCGCTTGCTGTGCTTTTGTTTTTGTTTTGTTTTACTGCAGATGTTGGCAGCGTGGTATTGTTGAAGCACGGACCTATGAATGGAGGCATGTCGGCCAGTACTAGCATTAGCCCAAAACCCATAACGCAACCTGAAAATGAGAACGAGGGAGCTGTCATCACGGCACACCAATGTCCCTTGGCTACTATATATATGTGCATTCCGCTTAGCAGGGCTTTTGCCCATTTTTTAGTGCTTTTTGTGTGAGAGTAGCCTTCGGACAATTTTTTCTTCTAAACCACAGTGCAATATTACTGGCGCGATGGCTTTAGAAGCTGTTCGTTGAAAAATGAAGCGCGGCAGCGGTGCACGCGCGTGCTCTCAGAGGGGTACACTGCGGCCAGTCGTCTATGTGCGAGCAGCTGGGTTGTGCCGCGACTCTCCGCCAGGTGCTCTTTTTCGGCACGCCACCTATCCGGCGCTGGTCCCCCATAGGAGAGAGGCGCACAAAACACGACGAGGTTTTTTACGCCGCTGGTGGCGCAGCTCTTGTAAGGAGCGCGATTTTCTTCCTTCGTAGGAGCACTAAGGATAGCAGCATACTCACCAATCTCTGTCTGCACAGCGAGAGCCACTTGTATTAGGCACCACGTGCTATCACGAGCAACTACGTTTGTGTGACTCTTGGACGCCCTGTGATTGATTCCGAATAGCGACGCACTATCACCATGCCAGCAAGAAGCAGGTACAGGTTTTGTGCCTCACTGTAAAAGTGGCTGTAAGTAGTCTCTGGCAGGGGGGGGGGGGGGTCGTCGTTTCGAGCTCCCACAAATACATTGAGACTGGAGCAGTGGGCCCGTAATATAAAACAGGGTGATAAGAAACTCACGAATGACTACGTCGTTTGTGATTGTCACTTTGAGGCGGCATTTATACAAAGGACTTATTGTCATGTCATCAACGATGAAGTGGTCGCAGTTCCCCTCAATGACTTGTCAACAGAGCACGCCGTGGCTACAGTCTCCAGGAGGCACCAAAATACCTCACAAAGAAAAGGCCAACTAGAAGAAAGCAGGGAAACTCGTGGAAACAAGGTGAGCCCCCATCAAAAAAAAAAGGACGACTGTGAAGGAGCAGCCGCTATAATAAGGTGAGCTAAAAAAATCGCAGCATCCTGCAGAAACGGAATTTCCTGAAGTTTTGTGTGCTGCGCGCACCCTGACAGTGGAGCCGCAAAGTGAAGTCAGTACGAAATACCGTGATTGTGCAACATCACTAGACATCCTAACACAAGCTGGAACAGACTATCGTTTTCCAGTGAACCAGGGACTGCGAGTTAGAGAGTGCCGAGATAAATCGCCTTCCGCTGCCGAAATAGGTGAAAGTTCAGAAGGCAGCTGAGCAAGTGAAACATTAAGTTGTTCCGTCTTTCTGCACAATCGCCATCTGGTATGTGGGGTTTAACGTCCCAAAACCACCATATGATTATGAGAGACGCCGTAGTGGAGGGCTCCGGAAATTTCGACCACCTGGAGTTCTTTAACGTGCACCCAAATCTGAGCACACAGGCCTACAACATTTCCGCCCCCATCAGAGGCAGAAATGTTGTAGCTGGGATGCGATCCCGCGACCTTCGGGTCAGCAGCCGAGTGCCTTAGCCACTAGACAACCGCGGCGGGGCACACAATTGCCATCTAAAACGGAATGCTTCCTCACCCAATGATCTGCCGTTGGCGCTGAACAGCACACGTTCCCTGCTGTTACGCGCTAGCTGTGGTATGAAATTGAACACAGTCGAGAATTATTACCCTTTTGCCAGCTCGCACTTTTCTCGTAGGTGCAGCCTAAGCGAACACGCCAGTAGACTAGAAAAAGTGAAATTTGGTGGGTACTTTCACTCATAATTATGAGCGGTGAATTGCCGTGGTGAAGTTTTTTGTACTGTGTTCCACATTTTCTGACCACAGTGAACGAATGCGTGAGCGAGTGGAATATAAAATAAGTTTTATCAGAACCAGCTGCACGCATCATACAATTTTTTGTACATTGCACAAACGCTTGCTGAATTTACTTAGTAGAAGAATGACGAGAGTGTTGAAGTTTTGTGACATGCACAATATAAAATTTAGTCCCGTCTTCGAAAGCAGGGGCATAGCCAGGAGGGGACTTGGGAGATTCAACCCCCCCCCCCCGCTCCCTCGCTACGACTAAAGGCACTCCGAAGTGTTCTCTATTGACGAATGTGCAACACAGGCAAACGTGCAGGCCCATCACAACATTCCAAGCCTAGAATGACGTCGAGGGGAAGTGGGCTAGGACGGTGAAAGCAACGACAGGATAGGGGTCGAACCGTACACATGCCCATTACGCAAGTTGTTCCGCCGTCGGTGACACGAACAGCTTTCGTGGCAGGTGTTAGAAGCATTTGAAAGCGAGTGCGAAACTTCGAAACTCATTACAAATAATTGGGCGCACCTGTTGATGAAAGTACGAACAGGAATGCCGTCGGTGTGTTGTTCACTGAGGTTCGTAATGGTCGAAGGCTCAGTAGAGGATACAGCAGCGCAGGGCAATGCAGCGGCATTTCTGAGCACTGCAGCATCTAGTCTCCCTGTTGGGAGCATGCATTCAAGCTTGACAAATTAGAGCCACAGCACTGGGGCGCGGGAGACTGCGCTGACGCAGGGGTGAAGGTGAACGTTAGTGCGGCGGCTAAGAGCAACAGGTACAGTAGCAGCTTGATCTGTACTTGCTGTAGAGGGAAGGTAAAAGCCTGACCACAATCACCCGTGGCAGCACGTCTGCGCGTAGCCTTTTGACGCGGCGCCACGCCTTCTTCCTATTCGCGGCCTTTTCCGGCTATAGGCGGCAGCACCGTCCCCGCGCAAGTGCGGATAGGCGGTTGGCGGTGCGCATACAAATACACGCAGCAGCCCTTCGTTGTGTGCGGTTTGAGCCAATTGTCAGCGGGTAAGATACGTTGACTACAGTTCACTGTTATGATCTACGCTCTTTACTGAATCGGTTGACGACGCCTTGAAAACATTAACGTTACCTACGAGTAGAGCGCATTCTGTCATTCATAGCGATTCTCGCCCCGGGTGGCTCTCTTCACGCTTCCGCACCAAACCACGCCTTCGATGCGTTGTTTGTACGTGGTTAGCTTACGTTCCACCTGCGACTGCTGTAGCGTGACTAAACTACTTGTTTAGATTTTCGTCATCTGCATACTACAAAAATGTGAGAAAGAAAGATCGTGAATGCCCGCATATCTGTGTGATTCGTTCAGTGCCACCATTTGCCCTTCATGCGCATATGATTTTTTTTTCTTCTCTCATTCTGTTCACCAAGAAATGTGGGACAGTCAATAAGTCCAGTCAGGAAAGCTTAGTAGCTGACGGCGCTTTGCACTACACTACGTTTATCAATTGTATGCACATCTTCTTGCACGAATAAATATTTTATATAAGAGTTAAGCAGAAAGCGATGGATTACGTGCATAACGGTGCTACAACAAAAGCCTGGTTAATGAAACAAGCATGTCCTTTTTTTTAGACAAAAAGTTACCACTGCCTTCCATCGGTCACTAACAACGTCACACAAACACTGAAAATAATGCAAAATTTAAGAAGTCTTCAGTGAAATAATACGACAATAAAGATTAGGTATGCCGTCTCAATAAGTTTCAACAACTAGGCTCTTTAAAGTTTTCTTAAATCCAAGCACACGGTTGTGCACGGTAAATCTGTTATAAGTACAGCATAAGTACCGAAGTATCACAGTTCAGTTGGTAGTAATATTTCTATGTACTGGTACCACGGCCGGATAAACGGAACTAAGACTTCTCGCATGATCAATTAACTACAGTTTCGTAGTTGTATATACACCTACCAACAGCGGGCAAGTGCATAGCTTAGATCCTGTATTTTTGTTTTATTATTGTTTTTTTTGCAGCCGAGCAAGACCAAATGTGGCCGTACGTCATTCCAGGCATACGTAGAAACAGTTACACTCGTGCTGACATGACCGGACAAACCACACTTTGAGAACGCGCATGACATAGCGCACATAGACACACGAAGTGGCTAGCAGACGATGCAAAGAACCAATCCACACTTCACCGTTTCGGCCAGTTGCCGTGAGGTGGTGAATCTGGTTGATCTCGCGGCCATTATAGAGAGAGGGTGCGAGCTACGTGAAGCTGTGCGCCCACTTTTCCCACAGGGAGAAGATGCGACGGCACGTCGAAAAGCCGTGCGCTGACGCGCTGAATCGGGTGCGTGTAGTCAGGCCTTAAGTGCCATTGACGCGGTGGCAGCAGCAATTTTACGGGTTTTGTAGGAGAGAGCTCCAGCGATTGGGACAATGCCGAGATTTCTGTTCAATCCGGTAGCGTGTCCATCTAGAAGTACGCCATTCAGCTTAGCAGAAGGTGGTTAGAACGGGGGGCGGTCACGCAGGTGAAATCAGAGGATACGGCCGACAGCTAACATGGCTAATCGAGCACACAAAGTGGAGTTCCCTGTTGGAGATCTTTTAGCGGACAACTGCCCGAATCACGAAAAAAATCACAGCATATCCATGGAGTGAATGATGACGAGTGGAGCAAAGCGTCCATCCGTCCATCCACGCGTTCGTGCTTCTGCCCATCGGTTCGAGCTTCAGTCCATTCATTTGTTCTTGCTTCCTTCCGCCCGTTTCTCTGTATGTCTATATGTCTGTCTGTAAGCATGTCCGCCCGTCCGCACCTGCTGATTGAGTCATCGAACTTGGCGGTCACGATCACGATGTGCTAGGAGGTACAATCCACGACTCAAGGAGCTTCGCCCTTAAAACAGCACCTGTGTGCCCAGCAAAGGCTCGCAGGTGCTGTTTGCTCGCAAGTACATGGATGGGTGGCTTCAATATTGCGTCGCACAATGCGTGAAATATTTGCATCACTACTAGCACACCAGGGAGCATTGGCACAAGGTGGCGCATCGCAGAGTTAGGCAAGCCAGCGAACTGTTGAATTTCAGCATAATGGCTGAGTACCTAATTCAAAATTTGATATTTTCATAAACATGGTAATGGCCTGACAGCTGTGCAGCCCTGGAATGCTCGCGAGCTTTAACGTAAGAAGCTGCTTGCTGTGCGAGCGCCTACACTGCCAAAGAGACCTACCCAACCGAACACATTCATTCAAAATGTTAAGCGAATAGAGTGGGTGAAAGACTGCAAGCAAGTGCATTAGCGAGATAGTAGTAAAGCCCTTCACGCTAAGCAAGCGGCACACAACAAGCTCCAAATTGAATTCATCAATGTGTGCTTTTCCATAGCAGTGTGCTCTTCACAAACTGAATAGGTTGGCCGATTGCCTGCCAGGCTGTGCCATGAACCATATTTATGGCGCAACACCAAAGCTTGTGATGCTAGCGTGTTTTTGTGCTCATAGCACCTGTGCCATCATAATATCGGTTCCACCTATTAGGCATCAAAGTGCAGTTGATGTGCCTGGTCAGCCCACGTAACGCAATTTACTATACTCAGCGACAATAATTCTTGAGAACTTTGTGGAAGCTACAAAATTGAATACCACGCCTAGAAATAGTAATTTAGTTTACTGATAATGTGGTCATGTCGCGTCGCTGAAACAAATTCTCCTTTATTTTTCATGCGAGTTGAACTGTTGCGGGTATTCGTGGCTGAAATACAGTTATTTTTCACTTTGCAAGGTTGCATCCCTTTCCTTTCAATTTTTGAAACAGCATCACACTTTCAAATACTTACGCTTTATAAATAAACAAGGCGTCGATGACGATGCGGGTTAGTTTTCAGTGGCAGATGCATTGTTTAGTTCTTTAAGTAAAATATACTCGCATTATGACAGCAAATTGTACACTGGACCACCGAAATGTTTTTGTCGTTTATATTTTCGTGTATATAATATTCTAACTGCGATAAGGATGTCAGTGAACAAAACCGAAATCAGCCACATGCTTGGGGAGCTACACAAATGCGTGGAATCCCTGCGTCCATAGCTCCAGTGTCAAGATAATATGTCACCGAGTACACGCATACTTGTGTCCACATCGTAACGCTGGGCTCGAAGCCAATGGGCCATGACCACTTTCTTGGCGGCTTCATTGCATAACGATTATTCACGTGGGATCCACCATAGATTACTCTAGAAAACCATCGACCGGACCCTGCAGAGACAGCCTCTCCCATCTTTGTCCACTTTATAAGCATTCAAGAAAATGTAGCGGCGAGAGAAGAGAGACGTGAGATGACGTTGAAGGCGGCCGATGGGGCCGTGCCGATCTCGCCACTTTATTCCAGGCCTGAAGCGGAGCCACGTCGGCTACCAGCGTCCGCCACGCCAGGCGTGTCAGCTCGTTCTAATCCTCGCGCAGCTCGAGCTAGCATCAGCTGCGCGAGAGGCGCGGCGCGGTGATTAAGAAATGATGATGGTGATGATGGCGCTACTGGGCTCCCCCCCTAGCGCTTTGCGCGATTTGAAGGCATATGAAAAATAAAGAGAGCGCCAAATGCTATATACATGAACGGCAATCCATAAAGTGTTCATTTGGCAAGTCCAGGTTGTCAACGTTTATGGGCCATCAGTAGGCAGTGTGTCTCCGGTGGCCGACTCTGGGAGAAGCGCAAGGGACGAAGAAGGAAGTGCCGGGTCGCTGTGTTCATAGACACGTCCATCCCACAATTACGCGGCGGGACTATTCGAATGCGCACCCGCCGTTTCGAGTAGACGCGGCTGACAAACGTGCCCACAGCTGGAACTGTGGACAGGCGCTGAAGAGCTCGCGCCGGCAATGTGGGCGAAATAGTGTGAAGGATCGGAACGCACCCATGATGACCGAGCACTGAAGTTTCACAGCCACAGCGGGGTCTCGGACAGCGCACAGGGTGCCGAGCATGCTGTCGACAAGGAGCAGCGTCGCGGTCGTGCTGGTGCGGACGTCTCTGTCGATGAAACACCGGCCTCCGCGTAGCACTGCGACCGGCATGCCGGGGCGTGTGGCCGAGTCGACGGATGCGGAAACGCCGTGCATTGCGGCTAGTCATGTGCACGGCAAGTGGTTGGCCCTTGCGTCGGGAAAACCTCGTAGGTGTTTGCGCCGTCTTGAAGGCCAAGGCTGCAACACATGACTGTTTAGCGAAAGGCTTGAAAAAGGGCCTCTCTGTATTATGCCGAACGTGATGATTTCATTGGCATAGTATCAAGGACGGCAGATATGCAGTTGTACCGCACGTCGTCGCTGTTGTTACCAACGAGCCTGTGTGGCGGACTGCATCCGGCGCCAAATGCTCTGGGGAATAGTTGTGAAGCTCAGAAGACATGAGCTTTGATGGAGGATCGGGTGGCACACCTGAAAGACCATCGGTTCTCCGCGCATGGGGGTTGGTGTGCAGGTCTGCATGATCGATGACAACCTCTACAGCATGTGTGGCATATGTAGTCTGCAGTGCCATAGGCGCGCGAGGTACGTCGTCCTCAGCTGCGTCAGTCATAGTCGCAGCCTCTCGGAAGTTTGGCTGTGGTTGACGGCTTATGACATTAACTTCGGCTGCGGGAGACTGCGGGGCTGAAGATGGTCGCTGCTGGCAGGACGCGGAGAGCGTCGAGGTGGGTGGGGAGGCGCCTTCGGACATCGCCGACGCTGAAGTCTCCGCGACCAAGGAGCGAATAGTGAGCGTGAGGATATCCGTAGTCTTGGCAGACTCCGGGGCATGCGGCGATGAAGCCGTCGTGGAGTCTGACATGTCTGAGAAATCGTGGTCTGTGTAGGCCCGAGAAGACATGGGGGTGGCGAGAGTGCCCGAGGGACAATCGGCCGAGGACTTCGAAAAAATGCACCTCGTGGCGACCCGGTCGTTGGCTACAGGAACAAATTGAAGAAGCTCGTCGGATTTCGTGGCTGACTGGTCGCGTGCAGCACGAATGTTCTGAACCTCGTCGGATGGGCATTCGTGCGCGGGACTCGCGTTGATAGTGGCCTGACGAGATGTTGTAGGAGACGTAGTCGGGGAAGTTAGGTCCCGGTCAGTGAAGACTTTCGGGCCGGAGGGTACCGCACGCTGCGACGCAGACGAAACCTGTAAGTCGCGGGTGAACGGCAGCGGGTGGTAGGTGAGGCCATATCTGGCAAGCACCGCCTAGCAGAGGTCATCGTAAGGCTGCTGGCTGGAGGTTGAAGTGCCAGAGAGACGACGCAACTCTACCGGAAGGGCGTCTTGAAGAATGGCGTGCATCAGCGGCTAGTCCGTGACGCCATTCAACGCCAGAACGGTATCGAGCTGCATGAACCATACCTTGGGGTAGGTCGATTGGAACGGCGGCACTGGCGGGCAGAGTTGCGGGAACATGGCAGCGGGCCGCTCGGCGAAGGGCGTGTTCTCCGGGTCACCAATGTAGCGGCGAGAGAAGAGAGACGTGAGATGACGTCGAAGGCGGCCGATGGGGCCGTGCCGATCTCGCCACTGTGGGATCCACCATAGGTTACTCTAGAAAACCATCGACCGGACCCTGCAGAGACAGCCTCTCCCATCTTTGTCCACTTTATAAGCATTCAAGAAAATATAAAACTCAGAAGTACCGAGAAACATTCCCACGCCACACAGGAATCTGTGTTGTCCTTGTGTTTTCTTTCACCGTCACTGCGGAGTGCATGATTGTCGTTTACCAAGAAACATTCTTTTTGTTCGCAGATAAATCAGAGGGTGAACGAGCTTTGAACCCACCACTGTAACGTGTACGTGTCGAAGATATTGTAGGACGCCATAGTCTGGAGCTGCCCCACACCAATGGCCAGACCCGAGAGCACCGAAAACGTCGCATCACTCCACGCCTGTGCGGAAAGAGAAAACAAACGTTCAGGAGGGCATTCGCAGTTATTGTTGCAGTAAGCGATTAACTCTTTGGTTTGCGATTCATTAATTTCAATTCGCTATATTGGCCAATCGACGTACGCACACATCCATTAACTCAATGAAGCCAAGGGAAGGATAGGGCGGTATTTAAAGTTTAGTTTGCCATCAATTGAAGTGAAATAACGTTGATGGAAAAAAAGAACTGGCTACCGTTGTGGACCGAAACCACAAGCCAATGTATAGCTAGCGAAATTGCTGTTGCGATGATAACAAAAGAGAACTTTTTATAGACACGAACTTGAAGGGGCCATGACACCCAGTTTTTCATCATAATCTGTGTTACGTGGGTTAATCCTTGTGCGTTCACAAACAATCTGACCAAAGTTTAGCTGATTTGGTCAAGTACCTAATTTAAATATGAGTAGTTTTGTAAATACTCGGGCTGCCCTAGAATCGGGCTGTACTGGTACACTCGCGAGCTGTGACAAACCAAGGCACTAGGTGTGCGAACACCTCTATTCCAGCGAACGATATTGTGCCGCTGTCAAGCTGAACGTGAAATCGAGATAGCTCAACTTTTTTCGGCTTGCACTGACATTGAACAACTTGCAGTGGCCGAAACGTGCTTAGAAAAGCACGATTGGGCTCCTTTCATCTAATGATTTCACATGCTTCATGGGAAAATGGCGGTCGCCGGAGCTTGGCGGAGGTTTCCGGCGAAAAATTCAATGGCTTCTTTTGCACTAAAGTAGTTTTTACCACACACTTTTCATAGTTTTATAGACATAATAGACCTTCTACTTGTAGTCTCTGCTGAAAACCAGGAGTAGTTGTGCCACCATTTCATGAACCCTTGAACAGGGTGCAATGGCTATCAGCAAAATGAAGCAGCATTTACACAAACACATCGAGTGAACGATAATAAGCAAGGGTGCGCAGAAAAAGGCGTTGTATTGAATCATGATAATAAAATAAAAAGAACTATGTGTATGTATACATAAATATACATCTTTGCGTTACTGTTTAGACTCTAATGAACGACGTTGCTAAGGAACGCACTGACATCACCATAGCTTCCTACTCACACACCAATGCAACTAACATATTTTCTACAAGTGCCTGTTAGTTGCTCTACTATGAGCACCGTCCACTGACCAGAGGGAGCTGCGTTGCTCACACTATCCGTCTCAATGTTTCTGACTTCCTCTGTTTGCGGCATGCAGAAAATAGACGCGTGCAGGCGTCCTCCACGAAGGCCCCGGCTTTGTATTTGACAACCTTATGCCAATATGCCAGTGATTCGACAGCTTTGGGTTTGTTTCCGAACTACTGGAGCTCTCTGTAAACAGTGTAGGGGCTGACTGGGTAGACAGGCGGCATCTGCAAACTCGTGGCATTGCGACAATTAGTAGACGGACAAGATTTACGCGTTGGAGTGAGATGTACTGCCGTGGCCGTAAGTTTCTATCCGCCACGCGTCTTTAACTCATTCCTACCTTTTGATCCCCCCCTCATATTAAAAGTTTTAATTTCCACTCTAACGGCCGCATCTAACGGGCATACAGTTCCATGCATGTTTTGAGCAGCTTCCAGTGCTTCCTTAGACTTGCGAGTTTTAAGCAGGTTGGTACCGACTTGTCTAAATCCAACATCTGCCAGTGATGCATTTTCTTCTTCTATTCGTTGTTGTAGTAAGCTGCTGAGTATCGTCACAGTGATACACTTGGGAGCCACGCACGCATTTTTAAATCAGGTTATTCAAATCTGGCTCCCTGATTTCACTTCAAATGTCACCCATGGTCACCTGTAAGGTATAAATTTGCAGTATTTTGGAGAATGACGGCTGCACAAAATCCGCAAAACTGTGGGAGGCATCACGAACCGAAACTGCAATGCCAAATAACTAGGCAGCTTATTTTAAACAGGACTACACAAGTGGTTGAACAACTGTTTCACGTTTTTGCGCTGCTCTGGCTGCAGATAAAAAACCGATTGGTCCGTATTGAATGCGAAGCGTTTATTACGTCCCAATCAGTTTTGCGAAGCATAACATAAGGGGCACGGCATCGCATCAAGAATGGGGCGTTCACCGATGCTCTTGTTACAGGTGACGCTACAGCTTGCCTTCAGTTCCTGTCCTTTCGTATCCTGGCCGGCCGTTTCCACGGAACGCCAGCTTTGCCGCCATCAGACATGCTTTGGCCCGCCAGGTTTGGAAGAAAAAGAGCACATAATCTGGAAACAAGCGACGTCTTCATCTGCCATCTGCGCACCGACGAGCCTATATAAACGCCCACCGGACCGCTCTTCACTTGGGCACGGCATCGCATCAAGAATGGGGCGTTCACCGATGCTCTTGTTACAGGTGACGCTACATCTTGCCTTCAGTTCCTGTCCTTTCGTATCCTGGCCGGCCGTTTCCACGGAACGCCAGCTTTGCCGTCATCAGACATGCTTCGGCCCGCCAGGTTTGGAAGAAAAAGAGCACATAATCTGGCAACAAGCGACGTCTTCATCTGCCATCTGCGCTATAAACACCCACCGGACCGCTCTTCACTTGGGCACGGCATCGCATCAAGAATGGGGCGTTCACCGATGCTCTTGTAACAGGTCAGTTACCTGAATAGTAGCGCTGGTGTTGAAACCAGCAATTACTGTCTGCTAGCGGTGTCGTGCCCCCCTGATTTATGTGAAACAGTGAAGCGATACCTGTCTGTGCCGTCGCGAATTTGTGACAGTGTCATTGACCTGCTGCTACTCTGTTCGGCGGACGTTGAGCTAAACCCGGGACCCAAAGATAAGATTCTAGCGGACATCCTGGAAAGCGTGCGTGGGCTGAAAGCGGGACAGGCGACAATATTGACTGAGCTCAAAGGAGTTAAGGAAAAGCAGGCCGAAACTGACGCTCAAATTAAACAACTGAATGATAGAGTTGCATCCTTGGAAGCGTCTATTGCATCCCGCAGCCCGGGTGAAATCAGCCTGCCCGAGAATAGCTTACAGTGTGTAAATTACCAACTGCAGCACATTACATCCCTATGCGATAGTGCAGAAAATAGGATGCGCCGCTCGAATCTTCTGTTTTTCGGTATCGAAGATGACGTTAACGAGGATCGGGAAGCTTCAGAGAAAAAAACTAATTGAATTTTGCGAAGGAATTCAAATCACCCTTACAAGCCAGCAGTTTGAACGCGTCCACCGCCTTGGCCGGTTTTCTCCAGATAAGTGCCGACCAATAATTGCTAAATTCGTTCTGTTTAAAGAAAAACAAATCGTACAAGCGTTATCAAGAAAACTTAAAGGTACAGACTATTCTATTAGTAATGATTTTTCTGTTGCAACCCGCGAAGCGCGGAAAAAGTTGATCGAGTTTGCGAAACCAAGCAAGCAGACATTTAAACTGCGAGTAGACAGGTTAGAAATGAACGGCGTTTATCACAGCTCTACAAAATCGGTTGCTCTTTCTCAAAGGTAGCTAAATAAAAAAGCAGGCAAAAATAATCTTCCTAAGCAACAATGGCCACGTTCCTCGACCTTGGTACGACCACTAACAGTGACGTTGACTAACAGCCGTAGCCTGCTGCCGAAACGTGAAAATATATCTTCGATCTTGGACGATAGCAATACGGACATTGCTGTCTTAACTGAGACTTGGCTTCACCCACATACTCTCGATGCAGAACTCTTTTTGGGCGTGAATATTTTCAGTGTTTATCGGTGTGACCGTTCTGAACGAAAGGGGGGTGGTGTTTTGATCGCGATAAAGAATACACTGTCGTCGTTTCTGATTGATACTCACTCACCCCTCGAAATAGTTGGGGCTGCCTGCTTTTCCGCTTCATCAAAAATACTGATAGGCGCTTGCTACCGGCCACCCGACGCAGGTCCTTCGTTTAGCGATGAACTCAGAAAGAGTATAGCGGCCGCTGTGCAAAGCTATCAGTGTGAAAACGTTTACCTCCTCGGTGACTAACTTTCCCGATGTTGATTGGCCGTCTCTCTCTTCACCTAGTCGTGCTTCTGTAGAATTTATAAATTTAACTCTGGATTTTAACTTCTTCCAAACTGTTGACGCACCTACACGTGGATCTAATTTATTAGATCTAATTTTAAGTAATGCGCCTGAAACTATCGGGCCAATCAGTTATCGGGACGGTCTAAGTGACCACAAGTTACTCAATTTTCCTCTAAATGTGCCATTTAGCCACACAGGTAAAGATAGAAAGATTATACGAGATTATAACAAGGCCGATTACGCAGCAATTAACTCAGACCTTGAAGTATTCCTTGTTGAAGGGATGATGCCCTTGTTCGATACTCGCACCGTCAACGAAAACTGGTGTATCTTCCGGGACAAGGTTTGCGGGCTGGTCGATAAGTTTGTTCCCATAGTTACCATAACAAATGACAGGTTGAACCCGTGGTTCACAAAGTCATTCCGTCGGCTCAGAAACAAAAAAAAGCAGTTGTACAAAAACGCCAAAAATGGGCAAACTGAAGCTGCATAGAAAAAGTACGACGAGTGTGCGGCGAGCTACTGCTCTGCAATTAAGGATACGAAAGAAAAATATTTTTCCCATGATCTCCTGTCTCTTTTGAAATCAAACCATCGGAAGTTTCGGCAGTCGTTAACCCCAGGAACCGACCGCCAGCATATCTCGTTACGTGGTGATGACGACAAACCCCTCTCGGATAGTGACTGTTCATTCGCATATAACAGGTTCTTTTCTTCAGTATACACAACAGAAGACCATTCCAACATACCATTCATCGCAGATTACGACTGGGCGTTTATGCAGCCAATAGCTCTTACAGTCGAAGGTATTGCTTCCCTCATTGACCAACTTAAACTATCTACTTCATCGGGGCCCGACAACATTAACACAAAAATACTGAAGAACACAAAAACCGTATCGAGGAAATTCTTACTTCTCATCTTTTAACAGTCCTTGATGTCTAGTCAACTTCCAGATGATTGGCACATGAGTAAAGTGGTTCCCGTTTATAAAAGTGGAGGTAAACACTCACCTGATAATTATAGACCCATCTCGCTTACCTCAATCTGCTGCAAATTGCTGGAGCATATTATCGCTTCCTATGTTCGCCGCCACCTCGAATCAAATAATTTCTTTTTTCCTCACCAGCATGGTTTTCGAAAAGGCTTTTCGTGTGACACCCAATTGTTTGAATTAACACCCGATCTCCATTTCAATATGAATGAAAATAAACAAACTGATTGCGTATTCATCGATTTTTCAAAGGCCTTTGACCGCGTTGCCCATTGCCGCCTAATATCTAAATTATCTGCACTTAGACTCGATTCCTTAACCCTTTCGTGGATCCGCAAATTTCTTTCCTTTCGAAAACAATTCACTACGGTTAATAACTACGCCTCTACTCCCTCTGATGTCATCTCGAGTGTTCCACAGGGTAGTGTTCTCAGACCTCTATTATTTCTCATCTACATAAATGATTTGCCAAATAATATATCTTCCAATATAAGACTATTCGCTGACGATTGCTTAATATATCGAGCTATTAACAATGGCGACCACCTTACCCTTCAAACAGAACTTAACCTAATTAGTGACTGGTGTGACGTGTGGCAGATGTCTCTAAACTCTTCCAAGTGCCGTGCTATGACCTTCAGTCGTAAACACAAAAACTCCAATTATTCCTACTCTATTAAAAATGATACAATAGTGCAGTGCTCTTCTTACAAATACTTAGGCGTCAATATAACACCCAATCTTTCATGGTCGGCACACAATAGTGTTATTTGCGCGAAAGCATCAAAAACATTAGGTTATCTCCGTCGTAGTCTGCGAAAGTCTCCAACAAGCATTCGTAAACTGGCCTATTTCACTTTTGTATGCCCCCAGCTGGAATTTGCATCTTCAGTCTGGTCCCCTTTCCAAGATTACCTAACCACATTGCTAGAGTCCATACAAAAAAGAGCAGCCCGGTTTATATCTCGCAATTATAGCACTCATTGCAGCGTAACAACATTAAAACAAGAACATTCTATTTCGCCATTGCACGTTCGTTGCTGTGTTGCACTGTTATGTTTGCTGCATAAATATATTCACAGCACAAGACGTTCTACGCTACCCCTAACAGCACCATTGCGCATGTCCAGACGCCTGCACAATCACCTTAGTTTCACTCGCATTTACGGCAAAACGAAGGCATTCAACTTATCAGCGCTTCCTAAGGACATATCATTATGGAACGACCTTCCCGACTTCATCGCCTCCATCACCGATCCAGATTCTTTTCGCGAACATGTGTGTAATCATTTTTCATCGCACTAATCGCTCTAACTTCACTGATGTTTGTAGCTGCAGCTGTGCCCCTCACCTAGTTTCACACTTTTCTTTGGTTCTCTTTCATTTTTGCTGTACCCACCGTTGTCTTGCAATTTATATTTGTGAACGCCTTCGTACGGCTAGCAGTATGTGTGTTTGGAAAATGCGTGTGTATGTTGTTTTTTATTGCCTCCCAGTTCTTGTTATTCTCCCAGTTTTTGTTGCTCAGTGGCACCGCCGTTGCTGCTCACTTGAATTCTGTACCTACGCCTTCCGAATTTCTTTATTGTGTTTCGTTCATGTACCTTGAATTTCTTGTTATTCAAGCTTTCTGCATATCGGTAAACATTCGCGTATTACATTTGTATGAGTGTCAGTGACTAGACACGCTTTGTCACGATGTTGTGTTATTTTCTGTGTATTCCATGTTATTGATGACCGCCCTATTACTCTTTGAAGTTTGTACCCCCCTTACTCAATGCTCTCATTGAGCTTGTAAGGTATCATAAATAAATAAATAACATGACCGTATGAAGAACTTATTAGACTAGTCATAACATGAAAATCATGACGCATGTCATGAATGTCATGATTTACATTTCATGGTCTTCCTGCTCTTGCGGTGGTTTCGTTCACATGACATGCTGCAAAACTGCTATGGTATGACATGACAGCCCGACGAACACTAGTGACAGATCCTAACAACAAAATCATGAAATTCGTGTCATGTAACAGCAGGACTACAATCCAAGCTCATGATGCGCTCACGGCTGTTTCGCCAGTGTCACATACACCAAATTTGATATTACTGTACGGGAGTAGATGACGAAGGTATGTGACTAATGCAAACATAATAATATTGAGATGCGTGCCATGTAACAACATGACTAAATGCCACGTTTCCCGGCTGCGGCGGCTGCATTTCCGATGGAGGCGGAAATGTTGTAGGCCCGTGTGCTCAGATTTGGGTGCACGTTAAAGAACCCCAGGTGGTCTACATTTCCGGAGCCCTCCACTACGGCGTCTCTCATAATCATATAGTGGTTTTGGGACGTTAAACCCCACATATCAATCAAATGCCACGTTAATGAGGCGCTGGTGGCCATTTCGCAAGCTTCATTTATACCCAAATTAGTATTATGGGACGTGAATAGATGACGAAGGTATACGATACTAGTGCAAAAATTATAAACATACGATACTAGTGCAAAAATTATAAACATGAAATGCGTGTCTTGTAACAACATGATTACATGCTACGCTCATGATGTGCTCAGGGCCATTTCACTGGTTTCACATGTACCAAACTCGGTATTACGCGACGCGAATGACGACATATGTAAATGACATATTCAAACGATAATCACGACATGCGTGTCATGTAACAATGTTACAACATCCCACACTCATGATGTGCTCGCGGCCGTTTCACTAGCTTCACACATGCGAAATTTCGTATTACGTGACGTCAATGGATGACGAAGGTATGTGACTGGTGCAAACACGATAATCATGCGATGTGTGTCATTGTCACGAGGCTAGTCAACCCACAATCTCTCGTGTAGGTTCTTGTGCATACAAACCGATGAGAAAACCCACATCGGTAAAGAGAACACGAGACCGTTTATGCACACAAGAAAAACAACTAAATATATTTTCAATAAACTAGATAAAGAGAAAGGAATAAGAGGAAAAACAAACAAAGCACACATATTCGAGGAGAAATTAACCTAATGACCGCGAAATGCTAAGGATGCGTAAGTTCCGCAATAGCAAAAGCGACTGTCACCGTTCGGTCGCGGCACTCTTGTAGACGGCGAGGGTTGATGCGATGGGGTGCAGACAAGGTAGATCAGAGGTCCAAGCGTTGCTCGTGGTTGAAGGTAACTCCAGGCGCACCAAGGTCAGTGACCTCTCAGCGTTCGTCCTCCGACGCAGGGACGTAGCCCTGGAAACGGGACGAGCCTGGCCAAAGCCAGATGGTGAGAAGCCTGGCCAACGCCAAACGACGAGCAGCCTGGCCAACGCCAGACGACGAGCGGCCTGGCCAACGCCAGACGACGAGCGGCCTGGCCAACGCCAGACGATAGATGATGCTCGGGTGCCCGACCAGGTGGGAGCCCGCAGCAGCCTTTCCTCAGGAACTCGGCCGCCACCCCCGCGCCCTGGTAGCCTGCTTGCCTCCGTCGCGTCCCGGCCACGTCTGCCCCGTTCTTCGTTCGGGCTTCTTCCAAACCAGCGTGGGGGCCTCTCATTGGTCCGAACTTCACGCGCCTCGCCTGCCCATCGTCTTCCTCACCGAATACATCGCGAAAGCGCGCGTCCACACCATCGGTCGTCGTCGTCTTCTATCCTATGCCGGTGCACTCGCGCACATTTTAAATCGAACACTGGTTGCACTCGCGCACTTCACTTATCACAACATGCCCCTTTTTCGAAAACTTTTTTCCCAACGGAAAAAAACTGCTGGATGCGTGTTTCACCACACAGGATACGTTCTTAGAGTTGGCATGAACACATGCACACTGGTATCACTGCAACAAGTCTTAAGGAGCACACTTACAGGAAAAAAATCCACATATGGTAAACAATGTTCCGATGGTTGGTTGAAATGCTTTGCCTCCCATCTTTAGCAACACCTGAATTCGTATCTATGGCCGTAACCTACTCATGAAGTCGGCACCTGCGTTTTCAGAACTTTTGATATGTTGAATATAAAAAGTGTACTCTTGTAGTACTAGACTCCACCTTAGCAACCTACTGTTCAGGTGTTTTGCCTTCGCTAAGTATTGTAGCGGTTGATGATCTGTCTGTACGATAAACTGTACTCCGTACAAAAAAATATGAAATTTTTCTACCGCCCATACTAGCGCTAAGCATTCTCGTTCGATAGTCGAGTAATTCTGCTCCCGAGGCAACAGCTGGCGGCTGACATACGACACTGGGTGCAACAGCCCCTCGTGTTCTTGCATGAGGACTGTACCGATGCATGTGTCGGATGCGTCTGTACGGAGTATGAACACACGTTTTGGGTCTAGTGCCTTCACGATCGGCCCAGAAGCAAGGGCTTGCTTCAGCGTTTGAAATGCTCCTTCTGTTTCAGGAGTCCAACAAATCTTGTTTTTCTCCATTTTTCTGGTTAGCTGAGTTAAAGGCTGTGCTTTCTCCGCATAGCGAGGTATTAAATCTCGGTAATAAACAGCTAGTCCCAGAAAAGATCGGAGTTGCTTCTACACCCACAGTCGGCTTAACTGTGCAAGCTGGTAGAGGGGTATCTGTCTCCTCCTCTTTCATAACCACAAAAGATGCTGTTTGTGGAATTGTGTCTGGTTGCCGGTCTTCATATCGTTTTAACATATTAATATGGGAAAGTTTGGTGTCATGCCCCAAGTCCAGCCAATAGTCGTAGTCGCCCTTTTTCCCAATGACCGGAAATGGCCCTTTCCATTCCATCAACAACTTATTCGCTGTTGTAGGAAGCAAAATAAGAGCTCGGTCTCCAACTTTCAGCTGACGGCTCTTGCTCTTCCGATCATAGTGATATTTTTGAGTCGTTTTCGCTCGTATCAGGTTCTCATGGGCTAATTTTAGCGTTCTTTCCAGACGATCCCGGAGATCGAGGACATATCCGTAGGTCGTTTTCACCTCCTCTTCGATCTTTTCTCCAGTCCACAGCTCCTTTAACAAGTTGAGTGGTCCTCGGACGTATCTCCCGTAAATGAGTTCGAAAGGAGAGAACCCCATGCTGGCCTGAGGAACTTCTCGATATGCAAATAGAAGTGGTGCAAGCAATCGATCCCATGATTTTGGATCCTCTTGGCATAGCTTGCGCAGCATTTGTTTCAAAGTCCCATTGAATCGCTCTACCAAACCATTGCACATGGGATGATAGGGCGTCGAACTCAGATGTTTGATTGCCAACAGATCGTTTACTTCTCTCATCAGGTCCGACGTGAAGCACGAGGCCTGATCGCACAGGATTTGGCGGGGAAATCCAACGCGGGAAAACATTTCGACCAACCCGTCTGTCACAGTCGCGGAGTCAATCGCCGGCAAAGCAATGGCGTCAGGATAGCGCGTAGCGAAATCAACCAAGGTCAGTATGTATCTGTTGCCCCTATTTGAGACCGGCTTTAAGGGTCCAATAATGTCCACGGCCACGCGCTCAAAAGGAGTGTCAATCAGGGGCATTTTCCCAAGAGGAGCCTTTCCTACTTTGGGCTTTGGATACATTCTTTGGCACGTGTCACAGGACCGCACGTATCTTTTAATCTCTTCCTGGACCCCTGGCCAATAGAATGAACCTAACACCCAATCAATCGTTCTTGTTACTCCTTGATGCCCGGACATCAAACTCTCATGGGCCATCTTCAACACTTGACTTCGCAGCTTGAGAGGAACTATGACCTGCTGTATCAATTTGCCAGAGGATAGTCGGTATTTTCGATACAACAATGACTTCTCCATGACAAAGGAATACTGGGTCGATCCTCTGCCATAAAAAACCTGCCCTACTTTGTCCCTGCAAGCTTCCAGGGTCTTGTCTTCTGCTTGGGCCCTTTCGAGCTCCCTCCAGTTCATCTTCAAACTTCTGGCGCTAACTGCAGCTGAATCCGGCCGGACGCTTGTGCTCTTCATACTACCAAGTGATGCCTTTAAACGATGGTCTTCTTTCTTCTTATACAAAATCTGGGCTACGCCGTTCGGAGTGAAGTTCCCTTCAGCCAGTTTTTCTTTCCATTTCTTGTCAGGGTCGTCAGCAGCACGAGATCCTGGCACATTGCCAACAATGATGTCATATAGCGGGGAGGACATGCATTTCACGATACACGTGCCTGAAAAATATGGCGAAAAAATCTCCACCTTCGCCTCTGGTACCGTGATCCGGCTTTCGTCTGCTAAGAAAAAGGCCGTCGTGGTTCCTGTCAGTGCTTCATCTGGCACCAAAGAACGCCGAACCACCATTGTATTGCTTCCTGTATCCCGTAGGACGGAAGCAGCTTGGCCGAATATAATGCCCTGCAGCACTGGCATCGGATGTTTTTCTGACTTTGGCTGCGTATTTACCGCACTGGTCATATTCTCCTCCTGCTTGTCCGCAGGTATATCATTCACTACTTCTGCCTTTTTCTCTGGCGACAAGATACAAGAAGTCCTCTTAGTGACGTTCTGCTTTCTGGTACATACATTAATATCATGCCCCGTTTTGCGACAGTAGTCACAGTATGGTCTTGTCCGAGCACGACATTCTGCTGCCCTGTGACCTGTTTTATCACAGACAAAACATCGAGTGGGAGACTTCCCCGCTGTACTTCCGCATTTTTCTGCGGCGCCGTTCTCCGTTTTGTCGCGAAAAACCAACAAATTTGACTGTCGTTGGGCCTCTAAAAAATTGTCCGCAGCCTCGGCCATTTCATCTAGCTTACGACATTTTTTCTCACGTAGGAAAAGCGCCACGCGGTTATGGCATTGATTGATAAACTGTTCAGCTACTATGAGATTTCGAACAGACGAATATTCTTTTGCTGTCTTGGACATCTCCACCCATCTGTCGAAAAAACTTGCCAACCTGGTTGCATACTGCTTGCCTGTTTCTCCATCTTGAGGTCTGCTATGCCGGAACTTCTCCCGGTAGCCCTCCGCCGTGAAGCGAAAACGCTGCAGTAATGCTAGCTTGGCTTTCTCGTAGTCAAGTGCCTCTTCTGGAGACAAGCGACCAAATACTTTGAGAGCTTCTCCGCTCAGACACAGACTCAGTGCCGTGGCCCACTTATCCTTAGGCCAATCCTGACCGGTGGCCACATTCTCAAATCTCTTGAGATAAGCATCAAGGTCATCCCGGTTTTCATTAAATCCGGGTATGAAATTGTGCGGGTTAACGTTACACGGTTCTCGCACCTGTCGACCATGGTCCGACGCCGCGGATCCCCTGGCCCCTTCCACCTGAGCAAGTTGAAGACGCAGCTGAATCGTCTTCTGGCATTCGGCCTCAAGTTTTCGTTCCAACTCCGCCTGTTCCATCCTCTCCTTTCTTGCCTCTCGCTCAGCTGCCCTTTCTTCGCGAGCTCGTGCCTCACGCTCATCAAGCCATGCCTTCAACTCATCGCCCTCTAGCCCCATGCGTATCGCTAACGCCGTTAAATCAGACGTAGTCATTTTCTCTCCTTCTGTAAAAACCTTAATTGCATAAACAATCTCGTCCTGTCGTAGCGGACGCCAATTGTCACGAGACTAGTCAGCCCACAAGCTCTCGTGTAGGTTCTTGTGCATACAAATCGATGAGAAAACCCACATCGGTAAAGAGAACACGAGACCGTTTATGCACACAAGAAAAACAACTAAATATATTTTCAATAAACTAGATAAAGAGAAAGGAATAAGAGGGAAAACAAACAAAGCACACAAATTCGAGGAGAAATTAACCTAATGACCGCGAAATGCTAAGGATGCGTAAGTTCCGCAATAGCAAAAGCGACTGTCACCGTTTGGTCGCGGCACTCTTGCAGACGGCGAGGGTTGATGCGATGTGGTGCAGACAAGGTAGATCAGAGGTCCAAGCGTTGCTCGTGGTTGAAGGTAACTCCGGGCGCACCAAGGTCAGTGACCTCTCAGCGTTCGTCCTCCGACGCTGGGACGTAGCCCTGGAAACGGGACGAGCCTGGCCCAAAGCCAGATGGTGAGAAGCCTGGCCAACGCCAAACGACGAGCAGCCCGGCCAACGCCAGACGACGAGCGGCCTGGCCAACGCCAGACGACGAGCGGCCTGGCCAACGCCAGACGATAGATGATGCTCGGGTGCCCGACCAGGTGGGAGCCCGCAGCAGCCTTGCCTCAAGAACTCGGCCGCCACCCCCGCGCCCTGGTAGACTGCTTGCCTCCGTCGCATTCCGGCCACGTCTGCCCCGTTCTTCGTTCGGGCTTCTTCCAAACCAGCGTGGGGGCCTCTCATTGGTCCGAACTTCACGCGCCTCGTCTGCCCATCGTCTTCCTCACCGAATACATCGCGAAAGCGCGCGTCCACACCATCGGTCGTCGTCGTCTTCTATCCTATGCCGGTGCACTCGCGCACATTTTAAACCGAACCCTGGTTGCACTCGCGCACTTCACGAAACGCGCACTTCACTTATCACAGTCATGTGAGAACATGACTACATGCCACAGTCAAGGCGCCAATACATTTCGACGTGACGCGGTGCACGTGCTCGGCTTCGTTTCGACGCGTCAAGCCGACGTTGCGACGCCAGGCGCCGGTCTTGCCATATACTCACAGGCGCGCCGCGCTGCGTTGCTTTGACGCATGCGCGTTTCGGAGTGTCCAATGTCTTTCCTTCACAAAAAGAGGGAGACGCAGTGTTGTGTGGGTAACGCATCGGCGCGAAATACAGCATGTCACATTTCGCACCGGTGGCCGTTGGGCCGCGCCAACGGACGCAGGTCGCGCAGGTCGCGCACGGCGTCAGACTATAGAGTGCTCGCGTTTTGCTAGCGTAGCGTCGCTGCGCCCAGCGTGCTCGCGCGTCAACGCTACATTGGAGTATATTGGGTTCTTCCAGATGCGCCCGTGGCCATCTTGCTGTCCCCACGTATAACAAATATGGTGTTAAGTGACGCCAATAAAGGACAAAAGTATATGACTGGTGCAAACATGATAATCCTGACACGCATGTCATGTAAGAACATGACAACATACCATGCTCATAGCGTGCTCACTGTCGTTTCGCTAGCTGTACATATACTAAATTTGGTATCACGTGACGTAAATAGATGACGAAGGTAAGCGACACATCCAAACGTGGTAATCATGACACGGAAGTCATGTACGGCACCTTTTATCTCCCCCTCGCAACGTTGTGCTGATTTTAAAATGGCATATATATAGACCTTTCTCATTCGCCCTTCGCATATCATCGATTACCACTGTACGTGGGATCTGCCAATTTTTTATGAGCACTGAAACTCGAATTACTAATGTTATGTGTAAATCGTGTAGGCAAAACCACCGGTACCTTTGAAGCCATTTAAAACATAAACGGCAACGTACGGCCATACCTGACAGCGCAATAAGTCGAACGAATTAACAATTGACATGCGTTTAACAGCCATGACTAACATGCTGCGGGATCTACGTGAAAACCCTGATGCTAGCGACGCTGCTGCAAACAAATACGTCTTGTGTGCAGTCTGTCTACCAGACTGTTCACTTACAGGTTTAGTAGTTTGGAGACAATCCAAAATTGATCTGATTCACAAAACACACCACACACACAGCTGCTCTCAGTACACCCCCCTCCCCCTCTCCGTGTCTCTGTTGACTCTCCATTTTCTACGAGGCGCCTCGACAATGCCGGTGTAGGCCTACCGGCACTACAGGCGAGTGCGCGGCGGCCTCCACTGCTGGCGTGGCAATCTTAAAAAAAAGCAAGCATTCTAACTGAATACTGCAACGACGTTCGTAGCAGCCACAGCCAATGAGCGCCGTAGAAGACGACATGGTGGTCTCCCCTCTCCCTCGCGCGTTCTCCAGCACACAGCTGAGAAATACGTAGCCCCGGCCACAATTCACCCATTGACGTATGGTGTAAGACGCGAGCATCCCGTTCCTTTTTGACCGACCCCGTCTCAATGTTGCTTTTATGGGCGAAGCTTTGCGTCCGCGATGTATGTAGAAATAGTAGTAGTCGTCGTCGTAGTAGTAAGTAGCCACCTCCACGGCCGGACTAGAAGAGCGGCTAGCTCGCACTCATTTGAAGTGACGAGGCAACCCGCGCACGTAAATCACAAATAAAAGGATGGTTGTTTATGAGGAAATAACCTACGGAGACAAGTGTCGGTGACTTAATCTCCAATAAAACTTGCCTTGAATTTGATGCTCACTAAAAAAAATCTAGTAACGGAGGGACGCACATTGAGCATAATACCTGACCAGAAAAGTTCCCCCGTTAAACTCGCTGGGCGTGGCCTGCTTGGTTTTAGCAATATTTAGCGAAGGTTGGTCCACAGTGCCACTAACTAGAAACGAACCGCAGGCAGTAAGAGAGTGCACGCGTCTGGGAATGCCACCTCTAACTTAATCGTTGGAATATGTCCTTTGGAGGCGTGGGAATATGGCCGCTCGAGGCCGTACTTCTAAATGATGAATATATGATGAAAATTCGCCTGATGGCGGTGCTTGGAGTGCTCACTACATGGACGGACCGATTGACAGACGCACGAACAGCCGTATAGATAGACAGACATATGCACGGACAGACGGATGGGTGGACGCCAGATGGACGCATGAATCAATGGACGCATGGACGAACGCAGGGACGGAAGCATGGATGGTCGGAGAGGCGGACACAAAGACAGACGAACGCGTGGATGGACGCAAGGGCGGACACACGGATGGTCGAACAGACGGGCGCACGGATGGACGGAAGCAAGAAGGAACGGACGGATGGGAGCTCGGAGGGACTGACTGATGCTTCGCCCCAGTCATAATCTTGCACTCCGTGTATATGGTACGATTTTTTTTTTCATCCGCTAGGCCACATGTTCTGGCACTGCAGCAAGATTGAAAAACTCCACTGCATGGCACCTATACATTCATATCAGCAGCGAAAGTTCTGACGAGATGATGCAGTAGGAGACACAGATAGCATTCACACAACGTCCTTTTTTCATGTGCCGTTGTTAAGGAAATACGCTAAAGAGCTTGTTCCGCAGAAATTCTGGTGTCGGCACGACGTCAGTGTGGTTAAATGTGAGCGCAAAATCACTATTTTATGCGTAACCGAAAATTGAGAACGATGTAAAGAAACAGGAAAAGAATAAATAAATAAAAACCCTCGAGCAGAGAGGGGACGAAACCAGGGTTGTTGGGGTTCAAGTGGAGATCTAACTTTGGTCATCTGCGTGGCAAACGAATGTTATACCACACGGCCACGCCTCTGCTTGTAAAAACAGTGAAAAGAACTTAAGACAGATGCTTGGGCTAGTTGGTGATTGAGAATCGACATATTTGCACAGCGCAAGACTACTAGTAGTTATGACGTAACTACAGAATAAGAGGCAAGGAGGACAGAAAGAACGTTGACTTCAACTGAAATTTTATTAGCGAAAACGCTGGAAATATATACTCCTGACAGAACATCACCGCGCAATCGCGCAACCTATTGCATCACAGCAAGATAATGATCATCTCATTTTATGGTTACAACGCCACAGCTCAGCACACGTGCAAAATCTATTGTTTCAAAGCTAGAAACTCGATTTATTTTTTTTAGTCAGAGCAAGCGAAGGCATGCTGATACATCGATCACCCAGCATTTGCATTTCATTGGCGTCCATAATCTCTCGCGTTATATAGATGGTGGCGGTGTTTGGCTACAACAGGGCACTTTTCGAATTCCGGTCTGCAACGACAATCTCTACAATGCATGCCCAAACGACCTTGCACAGCTGAGTAAACATTGCAATGATGCTCCTTTAAACGCTCATTGAGGCACCGGCCTGTTTGCCCAACATATATCTTGCCGCATGACAACGGGATCAAATAAACGTGGCTATCACACATGCTGCGAATAGCCTATGTTTGATTGTGCAGCAGCGCCTTCGTGCGGACTGCGCATTCACTCGTTTGCAGTACGCTGAAAGCTTTTCTGTGGCAAAGAAAACCACCTTCACATCTTCCTTATCACCTATCTTTTTCAAATTTTGAGAAATCCAATGTAGATAGCGAACCACTTCCACGTACTTTCGGCTACTAACCACGCAGTACAGTGGTGCTTCTCGTCCAAGTTTAATTGTCCTAAGCAACTTTTCCGTCACCGAGACCGCACATGATCGGGGAAACCAGCGCTTATCAGACGGGAAGCCTGCTCAACGAAGCTGCTGATTAACGAGTGGCCGTAAGACTTTCGGAGGGTATTTTTTAAACAATGACTGGCAATCCCCCTCTTTACGAGCTTTGAGTGAGCCGAGAAGTATGATAGAAGAGGGGTGCTTCCTCTGGGCTCACATTTCCAGCAAAGGTGATCACTTGAGATGTTTAACCTCAAATCTAAAAAACTTAACAAAGCATCCTGTGAAAGCTCATGCGTCAGAATAAGATGTATTATGCACTCATCGAAAAGACGTAATACGTTTGAAACGGCAGCTTCGAAGCCCCGATTATCGCAGTATAAATGCACAAGAAAATCGTTAACAATACGAAACACCTTTACGACAGCCGTTCTGTCAAGGTGGCCAGCCAAGAGTCGGTCATGGTGAGCGAAAAAACTGTCACTTAAAACTGTAGAATACAAAAAAGATACATAGTCAGCGAAACAAGTTATCAAAGTCACCTCAATCACAATCGGCAACACAAATACATATATCAATGAAAAATGCAACACACTCAAGAAAAATTCAACACAATCATTTTAACATAGAATAAAAACAAACCATTTGAGATGGTAGAGGTAATGCTAGAACGCATTGTCATGCATTCTCCGATTGCTTTGGTAAAAAAATCATATTGAAATACATCAGTCTTGCAAGCGATTTCACTTGAACCAATGCTCAACGCGGTCTGAGACATAGTACGATACAAGTAGATATTTCGTTTTATCAATTCCGACTTGACAATAATAAATAGCATGAAAAAACTTCAATAGGCATTAGTTTCGTAAAGAAATTTTCCACAATGTTTTTATTCAAATCTTTTCTGGAGTGTCAATTGAGCGTCCATAGTGAGTCAAAAAGAAATATTCACTTGCTGTTTACCGTATGAACTCCGCGTGAATTGATTACTTTAAAAGACTTGGTAATCTACCTTTATGAAGTTCGGTCAAAAAACGATTAGTATGCAAGCTTGTCATGTACAAGTATTGTGAATATAAATGGGCTATAGCATGAGTGCTAAAACTGGTGTCTATAGCTTTCTGTACACGTGGGAACAAAGACTATTAGCAATATTTCTTGCCAAGGAGACACTAAATTGCCTTCTGTAAACGTAACCTTCTTTCCGTTCTAGCAATATAGTATCATTACCGCAACAGCACCAAAAAAGTGTGGTGGTTGGGTCTAGTAGTTCGTATGACATGACAGTAGATATAGCGCGAGAACAGAACAACGACAAAGGAACAAGAAGGCCTTCTTGTCCCTTTGTCGTCGTTCTGTTTTCGCGCTATATCCAATATCAGCGGTAAACAGCTCGTTCCGCAGAAGTTCTGGCGCAGGCCTCGGTTGTTGTGCGTGAAAAATCATCCTGTCCGTGACCTAAAATTCAGAAAAATCTAAATAGAACAAATAATAAAAAATTTCTGGTCTGAATGATGGTAGAAAATATGCAGGTCATTTGTATGGCAAGCATGTGCTCTACCACACAGATATGGGTCTGCTTGGAAATAAAGTATGAATAACTTCCTCTGGTTTGAAATACAGAAAAAAATAATTGTCATGTCTAACAAACACTATGTAGCCTGTATATAGGTTTCACAGCACAGCATGTAATATCGCAGCAATAGTGCATGATACAAGCGTACATTGCCATCGGGTCTCAAAAGACGTTATTAGAACGCGAATTCGCGGTTGAAAGACAGCCAACCATCAAAAAAGGCATACACATTACTGCGCGTATTCCCTCAAGACTGCTTAATGGGTGCGCAGCAAGTTGTAAAATATTTTGCACACATAATATTGAGAAGCACTGTCTGCTTGACGAGTTGCTAAGTCATCTCAACTGAGTTGCGCGAAAATAATGAAGTACAAAAGGAGAAAACCGGGCACAGCACGCACCAACAACTTAAACTTTACTGGAAAAAAGAGATAAATACGCGGTTACTAAAACACGTGCGGTGAAAGAAAATGATTAGATGAGCGGACATCTAATCATTTTCTTCCACCGCGCGGACATCATACGGTGTACGGCACTCCACTGTCGCGTGGGAAGTAGTATTTTGGATTCAATATAATAACTAGAGATCACAAAACTTCTCTAAAGGGACAACCATGCTCTAACCTATCACCACATTGTAGAGAGTACGGCTGTGCGCCCTTGTTTGATGATACGGTAGCTAAAGTTAAATTCAGGGACAAAGTAGTGCGGGAAATTGAAGAGGCGTATCTCGTCAAGAAAGCTGGTGATTCATGGACCGCGCAGCTCGATCATGTTGCTTGCCGCTGAGGTAGGCTTTCTGGAAGCGTATCATTATTACAATCTGTCTGCTCATCTAATCACTTTCTTTCACCACACGTTTTCTCGTAACCACATTTATACGTGTATTTTCTCCAATCAAGCTTTACTTTTTATTGTGCGCTATGTCCAGGTGTGTTCCTTTTGAACTAAAAGTTTTACGCACAGCTCAGTTAACATAACATAACAGTTCTCGTGGTTTAAACTATGCTAACTTTTTTAACACAGAATGCAGCCAAGTGCAAAACCTTCACTGAGACAAGACACTACAATTCCACAAATAAAATTGTTCAATTAGGCACAAGGGCAGGATATTGATATCGTGTTCGGCTATGAAAAACGGAGCCTAATGGTCTTTCAGTTTATTACACAGTCGCAAGCCCTAATGCATCGCCCCGCCGTGGTGGTCTAGTGGCTAAGGTACTCGGTTGCTGACCCGCAGATCGCGGGATCGAATCCCGGCTGCGGCGGCTGCATTTCCGATGGAGGCGGAAATGTTGTAGGCCCGTGTGCTCAGATTTGGGCGCACTTTAAAGAACCCCAGGTGGTCCAAATTTCCGGAGCCCTCCACTACGGCGTCTCTCATAATCATATGGTGGTTTTAGGACGTTAAACCCCACATATCAATCAATCAATCAATCAGCCCTAATGCATCACAAGAGTTTATTTCTCAGCTTGCTTGAAATTATGTACAATGCTCACGGATTAAAACGTGACATCACTATATTTTTTGTAACTGTGTATACGGGTATGCGCAGTTCTATAAGATAACCACGCGATGTCGAAATCAGTAACGAAAACGTTGGGTGTGACGTACGCATTTCAGTCGAAATTACACCTATGTCACCCAAACTGTAGATGGTGGAAACAAAATTACAGTCTATTCCTAAGTTGTCCCGTTTCGATCCGTGAGCACGGCACGCTACTTTGAAGAACCAAGCTGGCCAAACATTTCACTGCGTGTCCTCATCAAAACACACGAAAGTATAAAAACAAGGGAAAAGTAGGCGAAGAAAGACAAACTAAAACGAGGGCTAAAACTTATCATGGCACCAATTGAGATGGAGATATCCAGTCGTTTTTTATTTGCAATCGCGCAAGCTGTAATTTATCCTTGGTACTTCCTCAAGCAATAAAACGAGAAAAATAAAAAAACAAATATATTTACATCAATATTTTTACAAAAGTACAATAGCACAAAACCCCTATTTTGCTCATGTAAAATTTCCGAATAAATAGAGCCCTGTCTGGAAGAAATAGAAAAAAGAAAGTGTTATTGTATCGCTAAAACAAAACAGCCTAATCACGTACACAGAAAAACTGTGAAGTTATTACTCACGAACCATGCGAAGCGCTATGTTTTCTGAGTTATCATACATTTGCGAAAAATGTGCGAAAGTAATGAAAATGATGAACGTGCCTTAACATTTACTCGAGACTTGTCTTTCGCAGAACCTGTTGATTCAGATAACCTATTCACACCTTAAGGTTACAACGTCCATTCGTACTGCTTTTTGGAGAAGTTGTGAAGAAAAGCTTGCCCGCAAGCATGAGTGTTCTTTTTCTTTTCGCGCGAACAGTTGACAATCACCAATGCAGCCCCCTACACATTCACACGCACACAAAAACACTTCCATGGTCGTTCCCAATTGCTCCACGTACAGCAAAGTAAATTCATAAGAGCTGCGTAATTATTATGTGTAAATTGCAGCATTAGTTGAACAAGAAATAGGAGCGTGAGAAATGAAAAGCGACAAATATGATCCGCGTGACAAACATGACTCTGGCAAGCGAAGAAGCAACAATGGTCGGATGAATACACTGCAAGCTTGGCGGTGTAACGTACATTACCCTTGAGATAAATGATTTACGCGCCTTTCAGTTGAACTAAATTTTCCTAAGCCCATTGGGGAACAAAGTTTCATTTGTTCGTATTTAATGATGACTTATTACCATACGACTGAATGTTTGCGCAAACTACTTTCTTCATCGTTACTAGAAAACGGCCGCAGCGGTTTCTTGTCTGCAGTGATGGCCGACTGCCCTATGCAAAAAAAAATTCCCCGAATTTTTCAACCCTCCGACTGGCGCCCTTCTACATACTTTACCGTGCGCAACTCTTGCAAACGGCTGCAGTGCGGTCAAGGTAGTTTTCATCGGACAATGGAGCTCAACTTCTCCTCGCGGGCCCAGAAAGCTGCAGGTGCATGACCTTTGACACAGGCATTCGGTATAGCTGCACTCACTGCTTCGTGTACGCTGGCTACCAAGACGCGTTCGAGCCAGATTTTCGCCATATTTCTCAAGCACTTATAATAATACTGGTATTCAACCAACGAATCATCAATGAATCATTTTTAGCGTAGTCAAGAACAACCACCAATAGAGCATTCGTGCTCACGTATGCGAAAAGAAAATAAGAAGAAATATTACATGCAAACTATCAACATAAACGCTAATCAATAAGAGTAGCAAGAAGGCACAGACGAAAAGAAAGGAACACCAATGCGAAGAACAAATAAAAGAGAACATATTTTTAGAATTGGACTGAAAATGCGGAATATTCAGAACTGCACGGAAGGCTTCTGAAAGACGAAAAAGGGAACAATCTGCACATGTGAAAATGTGCGTTATGACAAGGCAAACCTTACTGATAAAATTGACTGTGGGCTATGAAAAAACACATAACAAACCAGGAAAGTTGATGATAGAGAGACTCGGTATTCTGTGAAGCATAGAGTGCGGGAAGAAGCTCGCAGGTACATGCAATGGTCGATTCTCTGTGGATAAGTTACGTGGAATTTGAAAAATTTTACAACGAAGAAGGGCGGAATATTTTACCTTGAACTAGCTTTAACGAAACAACAGCTCAGCGCGACTTTGTCGGATGTTAAGTGATGGCAAAGACAATATTCTAGCAGTGTTGAGAAGAGTCTAGCGAAACTATGGCTGTAAATGCTTATGAATTTTTTCTGGACTTGCTCAGCGGCGTTACTGCTGGACTTGGCAAGGTCATTGCAGATAAACTAGGCATATATACTCAAGGTGAGCAAAACATATCGCGGTGTACAAGTTGTAGAAGGCTATAGAAGAACTTGATTCTCGAGAGGTTATTTGCCAACGGAGAAAGAATGAAGGCCTCGCACACCAGCACATTTATTGCTAGTAGAAAATTAGCATGTTATAAAAAATTTGTGGCCATGCTATCAAACAAAATATGCACTCTTCGTAGATGTCTCTGATCTGCCTGACGCAACGGCGCACTTCATGTTTGGGCCTTCGCAAGACGGTTCATTCACAGTTGTTGTGAATTGCGATACTTGCGATTCTTCACTGGCCTGTCGTAGGCGGTTCACTCGACGTGGATCACGTCACCTGGCAGCGTCGGAGTGCCTCGTCACGTCTGACATTGGCCACAAGAGGGAGCACCAGCTTTCATTGTTAGTTCAGCTACAAAAAGGACCTGCTGATTGCATACAACAGGATTTTGCAGCCTGTGCGCGCTCTCAAACAAAATCTGCGTTCTTCGTTGGTGAGTGGAAAGGCAGTAGTTTTTCACACTTTAGCTTTGGGTGTCATTTCTTGCCGCAAATCCCCCTGAACTATTTTTTCTAATTTGCTGGGACATTGGGACCGAATGGGTATCGATATAGCTGACTACCGATGTCCCATAGGCTCCTTTGCCAAAAGGTACTCCATGAAGGAAAGGTGCGTCCGCAATTTCACAATGTTGCTGCCTTGCTCTTGAAGTGCTGCCCTCGTGGGCGAATCATTGTTGCACTGTTTTGTCTTGCTAAGCTTCTTGTGCGTGCTGGTGACGTTGAAAACAATCCAGGGCCTGATAAGATAGACCAGATTATCGACGCCGTGAAGGAGGCTAACTTAGCACGGGAAAAGTTTCAGAAGGAAATGTCCGGCAGAGTTAAAGACATTCACGCGGGTATCATTGACATCGAAAATTAAGGCTTACTAAAGTGAAAACTGTACTTGGTGAGATAGTGGGGTAACAACACGACTTCCATACCTGACGTCACAGAATCCATCAATTCCATAAAGAACAACCTTTCGCCGTTTTTAAATAACAATAGTACTCAAGCGAATTCGGTTCAGCTTGTCGACCACACGAATAATCGGATGCGCCGCAAGAACTTGATATTCAAGGGGATACCGAGAAAGGAAAGAAAAACGTGCGAAGTATCGGAATCGCCGGTTGTTAATTTTTGCAAGGACCATTTGGGCCTTCAATTCAGTGACGTTGAGCGAGCCCATCACATTCGCCCCCGTCAAAAAGGACATAACCGTCCCCTCATTGTTAAATTCTTTAGTTACAAAACAAAAACCCAAGTCCTTGGCAATGCCTTCAGACTAAAAAACTCAAAATCCAGATTAGTCTGGATTGGAGAAGAATTTTCACCGCGCATGAAGTTACCCCGAAAAAGGCTGTGTGACTACGCGTGCGCAAATCATGGCCAAAACGAGAAAATGAAGATTGACTTCGATACACTCGTTCAAGCAGGTAGATGCTAGCGATATGATGACTCTGCTGACAAGGTATGCACGATATTTTGAGAAAAAAGATCCCCCTGACAACCTGACCGTTCTCAAGCAACTCAGGTGCAAAACTGCTCAATAATCTATGCCGATTTCCACAATATCGTGCAAAAGCAGGACCAGCTCGACGACGTTATTCACAAGTGCTCAGCTGATGTTACTATCGGTACAAAAACATGGCTAACCCTGACATTGAAGCCAGTGAACTGCATATATATAACAGGTTTTTTGTGTCGCGAAAAGACAGTGTCTACGGAAAAGGAGGTGGCGTGCTTATCCTCTCAAAAACATATTCGATCACAGCCTATTCTTATTGACTGTCTTCTAGAAACCGCATGGGTGGTATGCTATTTGAACCATGTTACGCTTGCCATAGGTACTTGTTATAGACCCCCTAACTAGCACGACAACTTTCTTGTCGTGATAATTAGGGGGTCTTACCGATGTCATTGCTTACATTCAAAGCAAATCTGATGCGCATATACTAATGGCTGGTGATTTTAACTACCCCAGTATATATCAAGTAATACTGATAAAACTCGCGAATGCCAAGATTTTATTGATATATTAACATTTTTTTTCAAATGACGCAACTGATACATCCGCCTACACGTGGGGATTCGATCCTTGACTTGTTGATTACAACACATGCCGATGAAGTTACTGCAACTGTCCTGAAGCAGATCAGTGACCACAGAGCCACAGAGTCATTCACTGAGTGATTAAAACAACAACGAAAAAGCAAAAGTCCCGTACTAAAGAGATTCGCGACTTTTCTAAAGTCGACCTAGCTAAGCAAGAATACGAAGTGAAAAAATTCTACGCACAGTTTTTGTTAACATATGCTGATTGATCTGTTCACCAGAACTGGAGGTCCTTTCGAAATCATGTGAAAAGGGTGCAGGAAATGCAAGTTTCAAAAAAGCTTATCATTGAAACTAAAGACAAACAATGGTTCACTAGAGATGTGAAGCGTTCTCTGAATAAGAAAAAGCACTTGTACGCTAAAGCTAATCGCACCAAAAGATACGACTATTGGACTAAATACTTTAACATGGCGAGCACATGTAAGCAAAAGATGCAAAAGATAAGTTTTTGACACGGACATGCACAACTTTCTAAGAGACAACCCAAAAAAATTTCGGAAGCTGATATCTTCTGAGCCTTCAAAAGAATTGTCCCACCAATGTTTACCAGATGGTTCTTCTTTGAGCGTGTGTGATTTGTCGCATGCTTTCAATTCATACTTTTGTAGTGTTTTTGTGAAAGAAAAACCCCTTAACACTGAACAGGTGAGCAATATTGCTGCACCTGATTGTGACCCTTCTCCAATGTCTCACATGACTATAGCATCTAATGAAGTTGAAGAAGCTATCGATCGTTCGCCATTCTACTGAAGTACCGGCCCCGATGGTATATTAGCACGAAATTGTTGAAACTCACTAAGGTTTACTCGGCTCCTACACTTGCACTGATTTTCCAACAATCATTAGAAACTACCCAAATTCCTTATCACTGGAAACTTCCTCATGTAGTACCCATGTTTAAAAAGAGTGACAACAATCAATAGGCAAATTATCGCCTTATATCAATACCATCTATTACTTGCAAACTATTTGAAGATATTCTGTCGTCTCAGATAATGAAATACATGGCTGAAAATAGTATTCCATTTTCTAGCCAACATGGTTTTCAACGGGGACGTTCTTGCGAAACACAGCTTTTCGGGCTAACTACCGAAATTCATACCAATTCGCATGAACTAACGCAAACTGATGCAGTCTTCATTGGCTTTGAAAAAGCCTTTGACAGGGTAGGTCACATGCATTTGATACATAAAATGAAAACTTGTCAAACAGATACACAGGTAATTCATTGCGTTCAAGAGTATTTGCGTGATAGGCGTCAAGCGGTCTTGATAGAGTGTGTTGTTTCCGACTTCAGACCTGTCATGTCCGGTACACCCCAGGGTTCAGTTTTGGGACCAACCTTCTTATTTTCAATAACGATAGTCACATGGGTGTAAACTCAAAAATTCGTCTATTTGCTGACCATTGCGATATTTATTGTGTTGTTTCTGGTCAGAACAATTGTGAAGAACTAAATAATGACTTGCGCAAACTGGGTGAGTGGTATCTGAACTGGCAACTGAGTATTAACATTACAAAAAAACTTATGTGGTTTACTACAAGCAATCAATTAGTACTGCACGCCTACACAATAATAATGAGACCATCAATGTAATTGAGTCATTTAAATACTTAGGTGTTTATTTAACTTGGAATTTGACCTGGAACACACATATTAACTGGGTATCGCGTAAATCAATCCGAAGTCTCGGTTTCCTTCGACGCATACTCCTCCAAGCTTATAAAGACACGAAATTTCTTGCCTACAACTCATTAGTCCGATATAAACTTCAGTACTGTTCAAATATTTGGAGTCCTTACCAATCATACCTCTTTAAGGCGGCGTCCACACTGAGCATTCCGGCCACCGAAAGTGCTCCGAATCCGGTTCGGCGGCGGCGAGAGCCGCCGAAAGGGCCCTCTCCGCGCCGATTGCTCTCAGACCAATTTTTGCGGCGTCTACCGCCGAATCGGTCACCGTGGACCAATAGGAGCGCTAGTCAAGGACTTTTGAAAAATGGCGGCCAAGCCCTACTCACTTGTTATGTTGCAGTGCGCATAACTGAATGTTGGAACCAACGGGAGTTCAACCTACTCTGTGCCTACTTGGCCTCCGTATTTCGTGAAAGAGGTGACCGAGCTTGCTGTTGGCGTGAACGAGCTTGTTGCGGTCTTGCAGAGCAAAACGAACCCACCAACGCCGCTGGCGTCGGTGGTTTTTCTGCTTTTCGTGCATTGCAAGACAGCCACTTGCCAGCAACGTAAGCAGTACTGTCTTTTCTTGCTTCTTACGTACAATAATTGTCGAAGTATACGCCCCCGGATAGCGTAGTGGTGTTTGCGAGTCGCGACAACAACCGGGTGACAGCGCATCCATCCCGCGTTCGCCCCGTAGTAGATGGCATATTCGGTGGCGCGGGGCGCGTCAAGTGCGAACGACGCTGCGTTTCGGGGGCAGGGGAATTTCGGTCGCTGTAGTGAGCGGATGTTTCGGTGTGAACTAGGCATAAGAGGCTCAAATCTTTACATAACAAAGCTGGCAGGTTTATCACCACTGATTATTCTCCTTATTCAAATCAAACAGAGCCTTGACCATGCAACACTACAATTCAGACGAAAGGTGTCTCGTTCAATTTTGTTCCATAAGTTATAACATAACCCTTCACCTTTTGCTACCTCATTGATAACGACACCAAATGCAAACTTTGCACGCTTGGATCATTCCTTTAAAGCTCGACAACCATTTGCCCGTACTGATCTACTCCATTTTTCCTATCTTCGTTTGGCTTTCCAGGAGTGGAATCAACTGGCGAGATCTATTGCTAAAAAAATAGAGGCGGACAAATATTCCAGAATGCCTAAACATTTGTTATTGCAACACACAATTCACTGAGAAGTCAACCACACTCTTACAAATTTTGATATTTACCTTCGTCAAAGGGTATTCCAGTCCATTACAGAAATCACCGAACGTATTAGTACATATATGTCCGAATCACTGTATTGCTTTTTTTTAAATACTTCTGTTTTTTGCATGTCTTGTCCATATTCGTATCTAAATTGTGTATGATTTTTGTTCCGCAAGTGATCTTTGTAAACGATTTTTTTTCTTTTATTGATTTTTCGGTATTTATGAATAAACTGTACGTATGTTCTTTAGCAGCTCATTTTTTTGTGAGTATTTTTGTTCTTTTGCATATTTTTGACGAACTGCACATGCATGTCTATAAGTACTACCGATTGAACACCGCTATTTTTCATGTTTTTATGTGAAATGTTGTGTAAAATCATATCTTGCCCCCCCCCCCCGCTATTTTTCATGTTTTTATGTGAAATGTTGTGTAAAATCATACCTTGCCCCCCCCCTATGTAATGCCCTCGCGCCTTTAGGGTAAATGAAATGAAAATGCAATGAAAAAACTACAAGACTACGGATCTCAGAAACCTTTTATAACAACACAGTATGGTTGACAGAGTAGGGAATTGACACGTTGGACAACGACAACAACAGTAATAATAATAATACGAAGAAGAAGAATAGGGACAATATATTATTATAATAATGCACTCCTGTCATTCTTATGGCCAAAAATATCTGGCCCATTGAAGCAAACGCTAGTGTCCAGGTGTCCATCAACCTCTGTACGCAAGTGTGTAATCGCGCATTTTGGTGGGCATGTGCCGACCTCCATATATTATAGGCAAATGCACCGCAGGGTTAGTGTTGAAAAGATTTGTTCGCAAGCAGTTTTAATTATTACATGGCTGAACCGCGGAGGGCTCTTTACATAATGTAGAGTTTGGCTTAGGCATCATGCCAGCCGTCTCGAAAATGTGTCATACTCATTGTATTCGCAACGTAGTGTTTAAGCTCATGCTGATGAGGCACGTGCGCACTAGCGACCTGGAGCGAGTAATGACACACCCACAGAAAATAAAAGTTCTGTGAATTCGAGGGCCTACGTTAAAGGTTGCTATAAAGCTTCAGCGTTTCACTAGATGGTGCATTAAATGTTTATCATGTGTGAGTCAGTTGCACCCTACTTAACGTATGCCCGTTAGTGTGTATGATGCGAGGAGAAACACTACACCAAAAATTATTTACTAGTGCACTCATATGGTAAATTTACTATCTGCACAGCCAAAAACTTTATACGTAGTGAAACGTAGTGCAAGACGCAATTTTGCAAGAAATTATAACAACTTCCATCTTGAA
Organism: Rhipicephalus microplus; assembly: GCF_043290135.1. Classification (NCBI taxonomy): domain Eukaryota; kingdom Metazoa; phylum Arthropoda; class Arachnida; order Ixodida; family Ixodidae; genus Rhipicephalus; species Rhipicephalus microplus. The sequence goes on from NC_134708.1 coordinate 128,706,772, forward strand.
TTTAGGCATAATAGTACCTGCGAGCTGCATTCACATCAGTTCTTTTTTATCGCTTTCGAAGATACTCCCTTAAACATCGCACTGTGCATGCTGTTATGGTAAATTACCGCTGAAAGCAATCGCAAAGGGAGGATAACAAGATTAACGGAAATCTTCTTAAATCAAGGGCGCATATAGCCATTAAAGCCTTCAAATAATCAGCTATTCTGTCGACTAATATGCAAGATAAAATCCATTGAAAATATCATTTCTCGCTACCACTTCAAACTATGCATTATGTGAAGAATATAGGTTGCATGCATGTTGTTTTGACATAGTAATCTATAGGATTGCTGAATCATATATCAAGAAGGTTAGGGAGCTTCACTACGTTTTGTGACATGACAGGATTCCTTTCTTGTAAAATATGTCTGCTCTCGCATACATTATTCACGTCGTATTTATTGCAACTTATTGTTGCACACCTATATTCCATGGAAAACTTGTACAAGGTAAATTACACGAATGCATGCATAGCTGAAACTATCTTATACACAAAGCTGACATAAAATTTAGTTTAGTGTATTGCCCTGCAAAAAACAATGTATATACTCAATGCTGCTGTTGTAGAAAATAGGCAGCTCACATTTCTGTACAGATTGTTATATATTACAATCAGCATAAACGTTTGTAAGTGTATATATATGTAAGCTTATGTACATAAGTAAGCTCATATAAGGGATCACTTCGACATATTAAGATCTACTTGATATGTTATACATGGTGTAGCCGTGCCTTATAAGGCTTGAATTGACTCAGGATATGGACCAACCGCACCATATATGACTGTATATAACCCCACATATGAACAGACCTCGCCAGGTATACACCCATAAATGGTAAATGGAAGCCACACATGCTGACACATATGCTTTAAGTGGGCACATATAACTTATATGAGTGCCATATATGGCACTTCCATAACTCACAGGTTTTCCCACGCATTAAAAAAGTTCGCGGGAGATATGGCAATGATAGTATTTTTAGCGCTCCTATTAGGCGCAACATTTGTTTCAGTTCATTGGCAAAATGTTAAAAACAAAGAAAAGAAAATGTAGGTGTCACCTAAAAGAACAGTTTAAGTTCATATTATGCCTAGAAGCGGTAGTATCTCTCATACCACTAAACTGTGGAATTGTGTACATAGGACAGACTCGCTGCTTCATGAATACACGAAAAAAACATGCTAACTCATCAGGGCAAAAAACCATTTCACACTTGGACGATCATTGTAAATCAAGCCATTGTGGTCGCGTGTTTCTAGGCACCTATATTTTGTTCTCAAATAAAGATAAACTAACACGTGAACTTATAACGGAAGCCTTCTATATGAATAGGTATAGAAACGAATGAATTAGTCAACCTTCGGTGGCTCTAACAAATAGGGAGTACTGTTTTCCGAATTCCAATAACCGTATCTTTTAAATGCGAAACATTTCTTAGCGAACTTCGGCGACTTTCAGAATATCTATCTATCTATCTATCTATCTATCTATCTATCTATCTATCTATCTATCTATCTATCTATCTATCTATCTATCTATCTATCTATCTATCTAGCCGCCTAAGACTTCCCGCTCTCTTAGCCGTCTTGATAATGGCTTCGAGATGGCTAGGAGAGCCCTCCAGTATCGCGAAACATGAGGATATGGTGAGCATAATTGACTAGTCATAAAATGAAAATCTTCATATATATGTCATGAATCACAAAATTACCATTCATGGTCTTGCTGCTCTTGTGGTAGTTTCATTGATGTGATATATTGCTATACTGGTTAGTATGACATGACTTCATGGCGAACATAAGTGACAGATTCTGACGTGCAAATCATGACATGCGTGTCAGGAAACATGACTACATGCTATGCTCATAGCGCGCTTGCGGTCGTATTGCCAACTTCACATATACCAAACTTTGTAGCACGTGATTTGTATAGATGACGAAGGTAAATGATCCGTCCTAACATCATATTCATGAGATGCATGTCATATAAAACATGACTACATGCCAAGCTCATGATAGGCTCGTGGCTGTTTACCTAGCTTCACATATACCAAATTTGGTATTACGTGACAACGATGGTAAATTACACATTTAAACATGAAAATCGTATATGCGTGTCATTAGAAACATGATTACATGCTATGCTTATAAAGCACTCGCGGCAATTTCGCTAGCTCCACATATACGAAATTTGATATCAGGTGACGTGAATAGATGACCAAAGTAAATGACCCGTCAAAACATGAGTATCATGATAAGCGTGTCATGTAAAACATGACTGCATGCTACGCTTATAGCGTGCTCATGGCCGTTTCCCTAGCTTCACCTATACCAAATTCGGAATTACATGACGTGAATGGACGACGAAGGTAAATGACACGTTCAAACATAATAACCATGATATGCGTGTCATGTGAAACATGATTACATGCTATGCTCATGAAGCACTCGCAGTCATTTCGCTAGCTCCACATATACAAAATTGGTATCGGGGGATGTGAATAGATGATCAATGTAAATGACCCGTCAAAACATGATAATCAAAGTATTATAAGCGTGTCATGTAAAATATGACTAGATGCTGCGCTCATAGCGTGTTCACGGCCGTTTCGCTAGCTTCACTTATATTAAATTTGGTGTCACGTGACGTGAATAGAGGTAAATGACACCTCCAAACATGATTGATTGCTTTGTGGGGTTTAACGTCCAAAAACCACCGTCTGATTATGAAAGACCCCGTAATGAAGGCTTCGAGAATTTCGACCACCTGGGGTTCTTTAACGTGCACCCAAACGTGAGTATACGGGCCTACAACATTTCCGCCTGCGTCGGAAGTGCAGCCACCACAGCCGGGATTTGACCATGTGACCAGCGGGTCAGGAGCCGAGTACCTTAGCCACTAGACCACCGTAGCGGGGCATCCAAACGTGATAATCATAATATGCGTGCCATGTGAAACATAACTAGATGCTACACTGATGGCGTGCTCAAGTTCGTTTTGCTAGCTCCACATATACGAAATTTGGTACTGGGAGATGTTAACAGACGAAGAAAGTAAATGACATAACCAAACACAATAATTATGTTATGGGAGTTATGTACGGTATAATTTACGTCCTCGTCATAAAGTTTTGCTCATTTTAAAGTGACATATCAGTCTTCCCCATCCGTGCTTTGCATATCATCGGTTCCCACAGTACGTGGGATGTGCGATTTTTTTTCTTCTCGATGTCAGCTATAATACCCTTGAGCCAGATTTGTTCCCGGAGGCACTCTACTCTCTTCTTGTCTCTAAGGTTTTGCCTATCATTTTCTTTTCCGTCACTCGCTGCGTCGTTCTCAACTTAAGCTGAACCCTCCTTGTAAGCCTCCAAAATTCTGATCTGTCTTAAGTAGACATAATCCTCTACAATTTGAAGTGCACTTTCACCTCTCTTGAAGTGCTGTTCTCTTCCGAGGTTGTTGTACAATACCTTCATTTTAGGCTGATTACTTCGAAGGCGTACCTTTCGCCTTTCCTTCACCAATTCAGTATTCATGAATTGCATCTCGTCCCCTGAGTCACTCAGGAATGCAATGTCATCGGCGATGTGCAGGTTATTATAAGTGCTCCTCCTGAACTCGTATCTCTCCTCATTCTAGGCCTCTGAAAACCTCCTGTAACCACGCGGTAAATAGCAGTGGAGACATTGTATCACTTTGTCTTACATTCTTCTTGATTATGTATTTTGGCTTGTTCTTCATGGAGCACTATTTTGCCAGTTATCCGCTGTATATTTCTTCAAGGTAGTTTTAATATGCTTCGTTGACGCCCTGATTCTATATTGCCTGCATAGCTGTTCATGTCTCGACAGAGTCAAATGCCTTCTCGTAACCTATGAAAGCTATGTCTAGTGGTTGGGTGTACTATTAACATTTCTCTATCAGCTGATTAATTCTATGATTGAGGTCGATTGTTGAGATGTTTTTACGAAAGTCCGCTTTATTTTTTGGCTGACCGAGTTGTAATTTTGTTTTAATTCTGTCCGCTAATACCTTTGTAAATAGCCTGTGCCCGGCGGAGAGAAAGCTGATCAGCCTGATTATCCAAGCCGTTGTCATCCTCTTTTCTATCGATTAGGATGATGTTACTATTCTTCTAGGAATATGATACCCTTATCGTCAGAAGACTATCTGTCCTCGTTTTTCAGCCCACCTGATGTTACCTGATCTTCAGCAGCAACTTGGCCTCTTTGCGTTCCCTCCAACTCTTTCCTGACTTCTTGTTTCATTATTGGTGAGATGTCACCTGGTTTACTGCTAGTACTCACATTAGGATCATGGTTGTCCCGGCTTTCGTACACATACCTGTAAAACTCCTGCGCTACTTAAACTATCCTATCTATATTGGCATCATGCACCCAGGTAGATTCAAACAATAACAAATCGGTATGCCCATGATAAGGATGTTCATATGAAACCAAAATATAGTACTTGCAAATGCTTTAATAGCGAACTTTCTCAAAGGGCTGACCGCATGCACCCTAACTGGTAAATCCAGCCAAGTGCTTGATGGTATCGTTGATTCATTTCATTACTATGTGGGATTTACCGTCCCAAAGCCACCCTGTGATTATGATAGACACAGTAGTGGAGGGCTTCGGAAATGTCGACAACCTGGTGTCCTTTACAGTGCAGCCAAATCTGAGCACACGGGCCTACCGCATTTTCGCCTCCATCGAAAATGCAGCCACTACAGCCAGGATTTCATCCCACCACCTGCGGGTCAGCAGCCGAGTTATATAGCCAATAGACCACCACGGAGGAGCCGTGTAGAGTATTGTAGGGAGCCGGCTAACGCTCCCAGGGATCAAGCGCCGATACCTAGCATGCAGTAATGGCAAGCGAAAGCCCTCCATTATATTTTCATTGGTAACGGATCGGATCTGTACATTAGGTCGGGAGGTACAAAGCCACTTCAAAGGTCAATTTGTGTCAACCCTAATTTATTTAAATTTGGAACAAAATCATTCAAGTACAAATGGACCAGCAAATTTTCTTATTTTTTACATGCTTGTCACTTTTCATTAGTTCTATCAAACAACAAGCCGTTGCATTTATTGTGCCAAATAACGAGCTTTTTAACGCACGACGCTTGCAACGCACGTTCTATCAATGAACTGTGTCGGATGCCGTTCGTTTGATATCCAGGTCGACAAGTTAGGGACAACCTTTAGACCAATGCTAGACGCACAAAGTCGTGTGACTTACTCACGTGGTCTGATGCCCGCGAGACACGTGTCATTTCTAAGCACTCACGATTACCTTTCGTTTGATACCCATGTCGGCATAGTAAGCAATAACTAGTAGAAGTGCACAAAGCTGCGCATAGTCACCTGACTCGCTTTTTGTCAATGCTTCATGTGCGTGACTCGTGCACTCTCTCATAGGTGGTTCGAAGCTCGTTCGTATGATAACCATGCCGATGTGATTAGGGACTGCCCATGTATTAGTGCAGGATGCATGAAGTCCCGTGACTTACGCATGTGACTTTGCATCCACTAAAAACGTTCCATTGCAAAGAACTCGCGATTTCCTTTCTTTTGATACCTTTCTCGGCATAGTTAGGAACTGCTCATGGAGGTGCACAAAGTTGCAAATAGTCAAGTTAGCCGCTTTTCGTCGATGTCTGACATTCGCGACGTGCGAACTATCGAAGAGGTGCTTCAGAGCCCGTTCGTTTGATATCCACGTCGATATTCTTGGGGGGCCCCCATGAACTGTTGCAAAATTCACGAAATCGTGTGACTTACTCAAGTGCCATCGCAAAGCATTCGCGATCTCCTTTCGCTTGATATCCTCATCGGCATAGTTTGTAAATATTTATGTAAATAGAGAAAGTCGCATATAGTGGTAATAGTAGCCTGTATGTAGTAATATCTATACCACCTGCCTTCTACAAACTAATCTTCTAAACCCAAACCCACCTATTAACCCACCCTGACCTTACATATCTTCAGTACACCACACTTCATTGCACGTTGTGGGGTCTCGATATAGAGAGAGCTCCACGCTGCTCAAGTGAACGGACACAACAGATGCGGTCGGAACAAACCAAGCCAATACACAGTTATTTAACTACTTTTAACTTGACGATATCGTCAGCCGAATTATAATAATATCCCTTGTGATCGACACGCTAAGACATCGTGAACAATATTAAACAACACTCAACAACATGACAAAGAAGGCGGTGTCACTAACGCGACTTAAGACGACGGCCCCCAGCAGACGGCCCACTGTACTGTGCACTGTGGTCGCCCTGCGAGCGACAACTGTTCGCGCCAAACGCCACAACAGAAATAGACTCGCTGATTGATTCGTGCCGCCAGGCGTCATGGCCGGCACTATCAACCTAACAACCATGATGATGGTAGTGGTGATCAACGCTCGCGAACACAACGCCAGCTACCGCGCGATAGTTGTGACCCCTGAATACGCCTTTTGCGCGAAAGACGTGCGCCACGAGACGCAACCAACTTTGCAGGGGTTGTCAGCACCCCTGCAACCCCCCAACCGTAATTCAAACCACATTCCGAAACAAAACAAAATCTGCCACGCAAGCTCCAACAAAACATGGCAACCTATGTCCATACGTAATGTTCATGCACCACGACACCCCCACCGGGTGACAGCTGCACTATCCGGCTCGATGACTTCACCACAGTCCCGTTCCCGCAACAGCAACGTTGCCGTCGGTACGACGAACCGTCACTCGCACTGACACCTCTTCCGGTTGCGGCCAGCCCTCATGAGGGCGCCGGACTGCAGGCAGCTCCGCAAGTTCTAGGCATATCCATCACGCTACCTCACGACCGCTTTCCTAGCCAGCGCCGCTGACGATGTGCAGAGGAGAGCCAGCCGCGGTTACATCACTCCTGCTGCGTACATTTCAAAACACTCGAAAAGACAATGAATTAGGCCAAATAGAATAGAGCTTCGGGCTCCTCACCCAAGTTGTACGATGGTCAGTACTGCTACCTAATACATCGATGGCGCAAGAGGCATCCATCAAAATAAAACAAAAATCTCTTTTTGCTAACTCGTGCATCGCGAAATAAAAAACAGATGAGGGAAGCAGAGTGCAACACCTCAACGCCCCAATTCAACTATATAGTCGTGCTACGTGCGACAAGTTGCTGCGCAGATCCTTAGGCCTAATGAGTCGCTTGACAACAACCGGCATCCACCCAGCACCCAGCCTAGGCGCAGAAGAGGCAACCGCAATGAGACATCCACTCTGTATGGTTGCCATATCGCTTGCCGCACACAGCAGCTTACCGAGTGATTGGCGTCCACCGTCCCGGACGGTGTCACGACGCCTCGGCGTCGAGCCGCAGCACCAGACAGCAACGACACCTGGCTCCCTGAGCCCAAAAAGATAAAAGAAGCTATTTACAGAAAATTGGACCACCCACGAGGCTTCCGTACTTACTCGCTCCGCCTGGCCTACCATCCACGTGATCTAAGCTTTGCTTACCCAAGGAGACAGACCGCATGGCCCTCGTCTCAAATGAACAACGTTCTTGAAAACCAACAATAACAACAAAAAAACCACTTGCTAGCACAAAAAAATAAAACTCAACGTGCTGACAAATTCAAACACGTCACACTAACTGATCTACTTGCCCTCAACCAAGCACACCGCCGACGCTAGCAAACAAATGACCCTAGGCCTACTCTACCTCGGCTCTAACAAAAGCTTGTACCAAACCAGGAAATTGTCCGATGCTTCAATAGCCCCACGTTGGGCGCCAGTGTGGGGTCTCGAGGTGGTGAGAGCCCCGCTCTTGAAGTGAATGAACGGAGCAGACGTGGTCAGAACAAACAAAGCCAATACACATATATACATAACTACGTTTAGAACGACGATATCGTCAGCCGAATTATTATAACATCAATCGTGACCGACACGCTTAAACATCCTTACACAATATAAATAACCCTCAACAACATGACAAACATGGTGGTGTCACTAATGTCTGACTTACAGGAGGGCCCCCAGCAGACGGCCTGCGGTGCCGTGCACCGGGGTCGCCCTGCGAGAGACAATTGTTCGCGCTAAACGCCACGAGAGAAAGAGACTCGCTCAATTCTTTCGTGCCGCCACCAAAGCTTGCTGCCAGGTGTCACCGCCAGCAATACCAATCTAACAACCATGATGATGATAGTGGTGATCAACGCTCGCGAACACAACGCCACCTATCGCGCGATAGTTGCGACCCTTGAATACGGCTTCTGCGCGACACAAATGCGCCACGAGGCGCAAACAACTTAACAGAGAGTGTCTGCAACCCTACAACGTCAAGCCTCTCTGACTCCAAATAACATTGATGTAGTAGCATCGCGCCTCTCTGGGAGAATGTTGGACTATGAGCTCCTAGAGTGTCGCTTCACCGAATGCGCTTGAGGGCATCACCGTAACTCAAAAAAGAACTAACGAAAAAGTTTCGTTTCTGCGCGTGTTATTCAAAGACAACCCACTAATTAGAAAATGCCTCCCGTTCAGTTAGGCTGGTGCATTGCAGTGAAGTTACAAAAAATGATGACGGAAATTGTACAATATTTTTGGGTTTTGACAGCGCGTTGATTCATTGCGCTTCGCGCGTCTGCTGAATTGCGCTGCGCGACAACATTACATGATTGCCGAGAAAATGTAAGGGGGAAACGCCATAGCGTCTTACCCAGCCCCTTACTAGGGCCGATCGCGCTAGCGCTTCAGCACGTTCTGGCAGTGTTTGGGCCAGCTCTTGCGCATGCACAGTAAGGGTGATTATGCCCACCGGATTGAACTTCGCCATAAGCTGCTTCGTATCTAAAATTGCAGCCAGCTAACAAGGGTGACACGAAAAGCGTTGTGCTTCCTTCGAGTCGAGCCACGGTGTTCCATAATTCTGCCAAAGTTCTGCGGACAATCAACGATGTTCTCTGGCTGTCACACCACTTTCACTGATAGCTAGCTATGTCTATCACAAGGCTATCTTTAACAGTTGAGCATGGGCTTGTGTCACAGGCTTAGAGATGTGCCACCAAACGTCAACGTTGGTGCATTCACGCTATATGAGCACACCGAAAAACATAGCGCAAGCTCTCTTAAAGCAGCATGCAGTAAGCAAAGAACTACTTCGATGAGTAAACGTTTTACTTTGGTGTTTTAATATTAGTAATGATACTAATACTAATATTATTATTTAAACATAATATTATAATAATAATAGTAATATTATTAATATTAAACCAATTTTAATTTGAATATTGCCTTATTATACATATTCGTAAGAAATGCGAAGAAACGGGCCTGTAAGTCTCAAAAACTTGTGCGACAAAGCCCGGCAGAGCCAGTTACAATGATGTGGCTACAAAGAAGCGAAAACTATTGTTGCTCATTTGTCAACAGACTAAAGATTGGCAACATTGCTTTTTTACAGGCAGTAAAAAATACAAAGGAAAGACCCAAAGCATACGTGACATACAAAACTAACATGTGATTTTACAGCTCAGCGAGTAATTTCTTTAATTGCTTTTTTGAACTCACTGGAAAAAACTCTTTAGGTAGTGCATTGAAATTTTTGAATATATACACTTCTACACGCTCCTTCTTATTTAGTAGATAACCGGGGTACTATAAAACGCTTTTTTTTTCGCTGGGGTCGATGCGTTACACATTGCAAGTTAAAGTCATCACACCAATTGTAACTCAGCACAACTGTGTTAATAAGCAAATCCTGGAGTACACAAAAGCCCAAATGCCGCGAAATTGTAGGCATCTACCTTACTACCGTAAGCAAAATTTTAAAGTATTTTGAAGTAATTTGGCAATTCGTGTTTTCCAGCGTTCTGAGCAAAATGAAAAAACTATAATCCCATATCTCACCACACTATATGCTAGCGAATGAATTATCATTTTGTGCACTGGTAGAGGCACCAAGCTATTCATATTGAAATGCAGACATGCCACACTCCTAAGTTTGAAACAAAAAAAATGCCATGTGATGTTGCCAAGACATACCAATATGTCAATTTACGCCTAGGTATCTGAATGTTTCGACATTTTTCACTGCAGAACATGGGTTGCAATGGGTTGCAGAACAATGGGTTGTAGAACATGGGTTGCATGGGTTGCAATGCTCGGTGTGAAGAAAAATTTGTATATTCATTCTTTGTGTTTTTAGAGGCCTTCAAAAAACAAATAGGTTTTGTTTTATTTTCGTTTACAATTACATATTTTTCTTCAAACCATATCATTGCATTATGAATTTCACTCTGAAGAACATTATTCGGCCCTTCATAACGTATGTGACGTGTTATTAGCACCGTATCATCTGCATACTGATAAACATGGCCTCACAAATTACGAGGGGCAAGTTGTTCATAAATAAATAATTAGAAATAGTGACAACACCAATCATTGTGGCACATCAGCAGTAATATATTTTATAGTGCTAATTACTTCTCTACATCCCATAACGACCAGCAACCTGCGACCTATATAATAATATTATTAATCATACTTCCTCGTGTTTAACGTCCCAAAACCAACATATGATTATTAGACACCGAAGCAGTGATGTTCCTTAATACGCCGAAGAATTTCCTTTTAGAGGCATGAAAATTTCCTATTTCGGGGATTTTTTCCTGTAAACGTTGAAGAAATCCCCATCATATTTTCCTGAACACAATGAATTGCCACCCCCCTCAACGCACACACATATCATACTACACGAGCCTTACGTTTTGGTGCCTTTTAGGGTCATGACTAGCCCTTTCACTACCGCACAACAAAAGCATGACTATTATTTTGTAGGCTGTTAGTACACTGCACTTTGTGGGCTTCAATTCTAACGCCAATAGTGAAGTAGAAATCTCTCCACGTCAATATCAGAAACAAATCTCAAGGGTTATGCTTGCGTTATGCATGCGCCAGACAAAGTACCGCATATGAAGGCACACTCTGACCGCTAAATATTGGTCGTAATAGGATAATTCAACCCTTCCTGAAATTCCCTGCAATATCACGAAGATATCATTTTTTCCTTTGGCTCAGAATGACTGGCGAGAATTCCCCGGAAAAGGAAACTTCTCTCCACGGAACATCAATGCACCATAGTAGAAGGCTCCGGAAATTTAGGCCAACCGAGGGTTTTAACGGGCACCTAAACCTAATTCCGTGGGACTAAAGCATTTTCACCTCCATCTAAAATGCGGCCATCGCGGCCGCGATTCCGTCGCATGCCCTGCGGGTTAGCAGCCGAGTGTCTAAGGGTTTTCGTGCTATGATCTATTCTGATAGAGGAAGTACCGAGCCGGTTTTTTTCCTATACTTCGACGGTCCAATCTTAAGAGGATCGAAATGGCATCACGCTCACCTCGACGTCGAGCAGTGCCTGCCATCGCGGGTAGACAAGCTTGAGGATCGACGTTTTGGCGTTAGGAAGAAAGACCACGTTGACGGTCACGGTGATAAACAGTGCAAACTGGAGGACGGCAAGAAGGGGCGATATCTGCAATGATGTCAAGAAACCACCTGAACCGTGTGGAGGTGATCCCTTAAAACATTGGTTCATCACGTGCGTCCTTCACCATTTCTCTTCACGTTGTCGTAAGTAAAGAGCCGAGTACGCTGGTAAAAAAGACGCCATATGGCAGCTGTTGAATAATATTTTCTTGCAAACTAAACGCTGAGTGTCTTGAACTAGGCTGATTGGTACATGCTGTTTTTGTATGAAGGAACACCGCTACAACAAGACGAAGACAAGAGAACACCAATAGGGTGTTTTGTTGACGTCGTCTCGTCTTCGTCCTGTTCTGGCGTTGTTCCTTGATTCCAAATCACACAAATATTGCCGCGCTCCATCCTTACATTTATACATATCCTGCCTATCACACGTGTAGATCCATGATAGCTCACAGTGCAATCAGAGACACGGACGAAGAAGGGACAGACAAAGACAAACCTTCTTCATCCGTGTCTATGACTGCTCTGTGAGCTTGTACGTATGTTAGCCAACTGGCCCCAACAAAAACCTTGATACGTGTAGATATTGCAATGGGCCGCGCAAGAATGTGTGAAAGCATTAAAGATTATTTTAGGATCACTGGATAGACTTAACTATGCAAGCATGACCAGCTGCGTTTCTTCTGAGAGAAACACTTCCGCCAGCGATAACGGTGGAATGTCCGATGTCGCATATATAAATTCCAACTCACCTTGCCAAAGATCAATTAATCGACGGCTGACGCTAATCTCGATGACATCAGTGTACAGCGTGCATTTCTTACGCTAGCTTTGTTTCCATTCGCCAGCTACAAGTTCGGACAAATAAAGTTTCATTTCAGACATGCCATATCTGCCTCCATTAACGTGCCGACCACAACACATCTCGTGGATGTGCTGTTCCTGTTTCAGACACCACTGTCAAGCCTTGCACCTAGTCGAAGCCAAAAAAGAAGACATTCATGCCATCCTATAGAAGCGAGCAAGCAGAAAGCTACAAAGTCCACCACCAGAAAAGACCTTCTCTTGGTGCCTACCGCATATAGACCAGAATTCCCCAAAGCTCTACATGGTGAACCCACGTCAAGACTGTGGTCGCACACACTCACCAGAATACAGGAATAGTGCAGCAGGCCGCGCTTTGCCAACGACGTTGTCCGTTACGCAAAGATTAGCCGAGTGTAACGCGTAAATACTGCGCAAATGCCAGTGCAGACTATTGAGCACGGAGAGACAAAAAAGAGCGCAGTGGCAAGGGGTACCGAGCGTGCTTTTAGAGTTCGGGCCAGGAGTAGCGCAGTTCCAGGCTCCAAGATGAGCGAGACGTTCTGCCGGGCAAGATGAGTGCCAGATGAGTACGGAGGACCATGGAGCCGGGCGAGGTCCAGGGTGGCCGATATTTTGCGCCTCCCGGTGCAAGCGTTCGGGTGACTCAATCATCCAAAAGCCATCACGCGGTGTGGCACCGTACCAAGCGGTGTGATAGGCTGGGACGGGGCCTGCTGGCCCATGAGTTTCTGCACCCGAGGTATGCCTGGCAGTGTCCCCGCTGAGGTGAGGAACGTCTGTTGCGCTGCCGCACCGAAGCTGTGGCGAGCATCATCGCAGCACGGTGCACACAGTGCTGGAACTACTACTGCTGGGCAGTGCCCGAGACGTTCTCGAAGACGGGCTGCTCCAGGCGTCTCCGAAGCGTCACTGCCATTGCTCCAAAGCCACACGGCTCAAAATCAAGGGACTACCACTCGTTCTCGATGTCGCGAGGGTCCAATCATCACCTAGATGCCGCTATAACTGACCGAAAGCCTCACATAAACGGACTACTACCCGCTCTTTTTCCTCGCCTAATGTGTTGAACGTTTTGATGACAACCGCACCGCTATCATCTCCATTTTTCATGTTTCTTATATGTATGTTTAAAAATGCTTCCCCGTCGTTTTCCTCGCCGATGCACAGTATCAGAAGCGCCGAACCGTCCTAACCATCACCATTTTCTGGTTTCCGCGACAGGACCACGCTCTACTTTTGTCTGATCCACACTTCTCGTTTGTGTACTGAGCGGAAATGGATTAGAAGTATATTGAAGGAACTTAGCTCGTCGGGTAAAGAACTGAATCGATGAGCATCAGATGGAAGAGTGAAATAGACGAACTGAGAATAGGGACGCATCGCGAATAGCAAACGAGCAGATCACTCGTCTGGCAGTGGAGCAAAATCTCCTGGAGGCTAAGTGTCATCTTGCGGAGCACACAGCTAGAACTGGAGGAGGGGCCGTGGAAGCCAGCAGTGAAACGTTCAGAAGCCTCACAACCTTATTTCTTTCTATAATGAAGGGCGCGACGAACTTGACACGTAAATTCAGCGCTTCGAGCGGGTAGCCACCAGCCGTGAATGGCCAAGCGAATGGTGGGCGCTTTCATTTTGCTTATGCCTCTCAGGAGAAGCCTTTAGTATTGTCAGACATATGGCTGCGGAGCATGCCACAGACTGCGAGAAGCTGAAGCAATTGTTGTTGCAAAGGTTCCGGTATAATGAAGAAGGACATTGGCGAAAGTTTCGTGAGGCTAAGCCAGGGAATTCTGAGACATACGACAATTTGCTGGTTCACTGCTCGGTTACTTCGATCCTTGGCAGCAGATGGCGAAACAGCAGAAAATTATGACGCATTGAGGGATAACATTTTATCCGAGCAGCTTTTGCAAAATGCGATGAGAAACTAACTTGCTATTTTCTAACTAACAAACTTGCTATTTTCTTAAAAGAGCGAGATTACGGAGTGCTCAGTCAGCTATCCGAAACGATGATCATTACCTGGAGACGCAAAACCTGACTGATCTCGCCAAAGGGAAACAAGAAAGAACCAGTGAAGAAAAAGACAAGCTAAGCAAGAGCCGCGAGAAAGAGGTCAAGAAATCCGAACTTTAGTGGATTTCAATGCGATAGCAATTATATTGACACTCTCGGCTATCTTTTGCCACCAGCGTTACCATCATTCACCGTATCGTATATATATATATATATATATATATATATATATATATATATATATATATATATATATATATATATATATATATATATATATATATAATGCCACCATTGATAAACGAGCCACTGTGGCTCATACGCGTTTTTGGCCGCGAAGAAGAAGAGAACATCTTCGTTGCTCTGGTTCAAGTGAACTCCTGGCTGCGGGTCTTGTTTTGTTCGTGACATTACTGGTGGAGACGCTGGGTACGTGTACTTCGGCTGTGTCGGCCATCGTGGAGACAGCTACATCTCCCAGAGCAAGAATCAGCCGCCGCCTGCGTGGGTTACCCCCTTAATTTGGTCCCTTGGCATCGACACCCAGAAAGATGGCAACTGCGATGACAAGCCAGGCGGTCCAAACCAGCGATGGCCATGATTCGCTTCTCGCCCATGTTCTCCACGTGCCACAGACACCAAAGCCGTTCCATGGAGACATCTTCGAGGATGTTGATGACTGGCTAGACCACTTTGAACGGGTTGCCGGTATCAACGAATGGGACGATGTTCGCAAGCTGCGCCGAGTTTATTTCTACTTGGAGGATTCTGCGAAGACGTGGTACGAGAACCACGAGGGCTCCTTTGCAACATGGCAAGAGTTCAGCCGACAGCTCCGTGACGCCTATCGCAACACCGAAAGGAAGGAGAGGGCCGAACAAGCCATATCCAGCAGAAACCAACGGCCGAACGAACGTGTATCCATGTTTGTCGTAGACATGCTTCGACTCTTCAAGCGGGCGGACCCTGCCATGCCTGAGGAAAAGAAGGTGCGCCATTTAATGCGCGGAGTAAAAGAACAGCTTTTCGCTGGGCTCGTGCGCAATCCACCGACGACAGTCGCCCAGTTCATCAGTGAGGCAGCTACGATGGAACGTACGCTGCAGCAGCGGTCGTCACAATACGAACGCCAGATCCCGGCCACCACATGCTCTATCGGCTCTGACAGCGAGAGACAGACCCTCGCAGACTTCATTCGAAGTATCGTTCGGGACGAATTGCGACAGCTGCAGGCAGTGGGATCCCATCCACCCGTGTCAGCCCTCGCGGATGTAATCAGACAAGAAGTCCGGCAGGCCGTCACACCCCTAGCCCCAATCGCACCGCCGATTCCCGAGGCCCCAGTCCTGACATACGCAGCGGCATTGCGATCCCCTGCGCCACCGGCTACAGATACTGCTATGCGGCCAAGGTACCAGGTTATGCAGCCATTTCACGACACTGCTTCAAGCCCACCTCTCGGCTCAAGGTTTTCGAGCCCACCCACCTATCCGCCGTCCATCTCAAGACAAAGTGGTAGCAAGGCAAGCACGTGGCGTACCTCGGATAACCGTCCGCTCTGCTATCACTGTGGCGAAGCGGGTCACGTATACCGGAACTGTCAATACCGGCAACTAGGTCTCCGCGGCTTCCACCCTGATGCTCGATGCCCGCGCTACGGTGAGCGCCCCCGCGAAATTGAAGCCTATCTCACGGGCCAACGTACTCCTTCGACTATTCGGCACCACCAGTCGAGATCACCATCGCCTCGCCGGTCCACGTCACCCAGTTTGCCCTCATCGTCTTCCGCTCCTTTCAGGAGCCGGTCACCAAGTCCCCGCAGGGGAAACTAGGAACGGCGACTTCTGGGGGTGAAGTCGCGGCCCGGCGAACTGTAAAAGACCCTCCTTCGACGCAACGACCAGACGAGGGCGATTCCGGTTTTGCAGTGTTCTCCGACAGCAAAAAGATTGTTTCTGCCGAAATTGCCGTCTTCGTCGACAATCATGCTGTTAACGCCCTCGTCGATACCGGTGCCGACTATTCCGTAATGAGCGCAACACTGGCATCTGAACTGAGGAAGGTTATGACGCCTTGGCAAGGACCTCAGTTGCGCACGGCAGGTGGCCATCTGGTGACGCCTACTGGTATGTGCACGGCACGCATTCGAATACGTACGTCAACATTTGCGGGCTCTTTCCTCGTATTGCGCGTGTGCTCTCGGCCAGTCATTCTAGGAATGGACTTCGTTCGTGAATACGGCGCCGTCATCGACCTCCGTGAATTACTTGTGTCGTTCGAGGATCCTTTTTGCGCTGCAACTGACAGTATGCAATTCCGGAAAAGAGCACTCCGTGTTACCGACGATTCTCTGACTCTCCCACCTCGAAGCAGCCTCTTTGTCAAAGTAGAATTGGGACAGGACTTGTCTGACGCGGTAATTGCAGAGGCCAATTTGTCTCTCCTTATTTCACAACAAATCTGTGTTGCCCGAGGAATCATTCAGCCTAGCAATAGGCATGCTCACCTGCTGGTCACGAACTTCAGCGACGAATATCGCCACCTAACGAGACACACTGCCATTGCATATTGTGAAGAACTTGCCGATGCCGATGGTCCATCTACGTTAGCTTCATTTTCATCGAATGGCCACCCTGACGAGGCCTTCGTGAGCACTCTCGACGTAAACGAGAGACTACCTTCGGCTCAACGAGAAAGCCTTTTGCGTATACTCGGCTCATTTCAAGACTGCTTTGCCACTACGTCAAGGGTTAAACAGACACCACTTGCTCAACATCGTATCATCACGGAACCTACTGAGAGACCCATCCGACAACATGCCTATAGGGTGTCGCAAAAAGAGCAAGATATATGTGTGCGTGTGTGTGTGTGTGTTTGTAACGTAAGAAGGTAGCGATGGTTAGGTAGAGGCAGAGAAGGAAGAGGAGTAGAGTAGAATAAACATGGGGTATGAGCCAGGCCACGTCTCCCGCATCTAGCGTCACACGATTCGTCTGACGCGACTTCTTTGGGGGTAGGGGGAATCCTGTAGCGTAAGAAGATAGCGATGGTTAGGTAGAGGCAGAGAAGGAAGAGGAGTAGAATAGAATAAACATGGGGTATGAGCCAGGCCACGTCTCCCGCATCTAGCGTCACACGATTCGTCTGACGCGACTTCTTTGGGGGTAGGGGGAATCCTGTAGCGTAAGAAGATAGCGATGGTTAGGTAGAGGCAGAGAAGGAAGAGGAGCAGAATAGAATAAACATGGGGTATGAGCCATAACATAGCGTATGCGCCAATACCAATAACATGGGGTATGAGCCAATAAACATGAGTTAAGTGCGGTCTCCCTGAAAGTCGTTCTTGTGCCTTTGATTCATCAACTCAATAGATGTCACTGAATTGTCAAAATATGAAACTTCTGCGATCAGTTTTGCTGAAGAGCATTGATAGTGTATAGCAGGCACAGATGAATGTTTTTCACGGAAGGGTTCAGACATTGAACTGGTGAATGATAGTGGCGGTGATTGCATAAATATTTTAGATCAATATTGATCGTAAATTTGCTAATGTCTTAGTGAGTGTTCTAAAGACACTGCAACAGCTCGGAGTACTTCAAGAGATCGTTAATGCCCCGTGTTGACACTGTGCACACTAATGTTCAAGAAGGGGTTGTCGGTTAAGTTGGCTGTCGGCCCTGGATCTGTGCATGTGCAAGAGCCATTAAAGAGCAAATCATAGAATTACTCTTGCTGTGCACTTAGTGACGCCACAATACAAGACACTTCATTTTCGCTGAAAGCATTGTTGCCTAAATTAGTTAAATGTTTCGACAACATCCTGAGCAGCATCCCATAGTTTTGTGAAGCAAGCGGTAGCTGTAGCCTTCAACCAATGTCATGTTTTATGCATAAAAGCTGCGGGTACTTGTCGCACTGCTGTTACATGTGACAGCTGTATTAGCATATTGCATTGTTGCACGAGGGAGTGTTGACAGTAGAGGTGTGCAGTTCAAATGTGGCTGTCATGCGTCACAGCTGGCATCTCAATAAATATGATGCATTCAAGTGATGATTACAGTTTTGTTCAGAAAGTGTCATGAGAGCTAATTGCTCGGATTCAGGGTTCCTCCCATGGTAAGCGGCTGGGCTTCGCCACCTACCACTTTGGTCAATGCCACTTCTGCAACTACGCGCCCGCCACCGTCCATTTCTCGCTCTTTCAAGTTTTCAATACAGGAGAATATCTGTTGCTCCCAAGTGCAGTTCTGGTTTTACGAATCCTTATGGATCGTGAGATTGTCCGAAAAAAAACTAGTAATTGCTTCTTTTTCCCCCTTTGTGCGAATCAAGGTGATAGCGGGATGTACTGGTTGGCATAGTGACAAGCAATGGCAGTGAAAACATTAGGCTTTTATGTAGACTGTGCCAGAAATTCATTGAAGCTATGTTTTAAGTATAGTCAAGTACTAAACTAAAAGCCGGTACATGCTAACGCTATTTTACTAACAAGACATGCTAGATGTTCTTGTGCGTACGTAATTGTATTAAGTCACAGTGGCCTCTTCCGAGTCTTATTGTGCTCCACTAAGGCAAAAGCAACATTAAGGACCAGCTGTGACTGCGAATGGATTGGCACACGAGAACACTGGCTCAAGGCTGAAAGATAAGATCACAGTGATTGTGGTATCAAATAATGCAGTTTCAGACCTCAAATCGGAGCATAAAGTGCAGAGAGTCAGCTAAAAGTTCATACGAAAGAGTTATCAAATTAAGAATTTTTGACATGCCTCACTTTTATTACCTCTACGGGGCATAATGGGGCAGGGCACACCTGAATATCTTTTTACGGCTTCTGTAATTGTGATATTTCTATTAAAGCTTTGCTAATGTACTGTACTGAGCGGCGATGGCGTAGTGGTTAGAGCATCCGTCTCGCATGCAAGAGGTCCGTGGTTCAAATCCCGGTGCCGCGCAGTTCCCAAGCGAATTAAAAAAAATCCGCGGGTTGATGGAACTGCATTAAGAGGCCTGGGGTGCGGCCTCACCGGCAACCACCGCCGGGAACGCACTCCCTCACCAGAGAAGGATTGGCCACCCTGGTGCAGTATCTGGCCACTACCTCCCACATGCATACGTCAAATAACTCACGGCCCTCAGTCCCCAGCAGCTGCGAAACAACTGATCAAGGCGGCGGTCAGATCCCCAACGCAGCAGAGGGGGCTAAGAATCTCTGGATCCGGACAGGCCGCCATTGGAACCTGAACTTGGTAACGTGTAACGCTGGAACCTTATCTAGTGAGGGAATTCTAGCTATACTATTCGAGGAGCTAGAGGGTGTTAAATGGGATATAATAGGGCTCAGTGAGGTTACGAGGACAGATGAGGCCTACACGGTGCTACAGAATGGGCACGTCCTTTGCTATCGCGGCTTCGCTGACAGCAGAGAACCGGGAGTGGGGTTCCTAATTCACAGAAACATAGCTGGCAACACAGAGGAATACTATAGCATTAATGAAAGGGTGGTAGGTATCGTAATTAAACTAAATAAAAGATACAAGATGAAGGTAGTACAGGCTTACGCGCCTACATCCAGCCATGATGACGCTTCAGTTGAAAGCTTCTATGAAGACGTGGAATCGGTAATGAGTAAGGTAAAAACACAGTATACTATAGTGATGGGCGACTTTAATGCAAAAGTAGGGAAGAAGCAGGCTGAAGGCCAGGTAGTAGGAGATTATGGCATCGGTACTAGAAACGCCAGAGGAGAGCTACTAGTAGAATTCGCAGAACGGAATAATTTACGGATTTTGAATACCTTCTACCGAAAACGACAAAACCGCAAGTTGACATGGAGGAGCCCTAATGGCGAAAATAAGAACGAAATATACTTTATAATGAGTGCACACCAAGGAATCGTGCAGTATGTGGAAGTGGTTGGCAAGGTACGATGCAGTGACCATAGAATGGTACGGTCTCGAATTCGCCTAGACTTGAAGAAGGAACGACAGAAACTGATACGCAAGAAGCCAATCAATGAGCTAGCACTGAGAGGGAAAGTACAGGAATTCAGAGTGTCGCTGCAGAACAGGTACTCGGCTCTTAGTGAGGAAACCAACCTTAGCGTAGATACAATGAATGATAATCTGACGAGTATCATTATGGAGTGTGCAGTGGAAGTTGGAGGCAGGGTAGTTAGACAGGACACTGGCAAGCTTTCCCAGGAAACGAAGAACCTCATTAGGAAGTGTCAAATAATGAAAGTGTCAAGTACAACAGACAAAATAGAACTGGCAGAGCTTTCAAAGTTGATTAATAGGCGTAAGGTATCCGATGTAAGAAGGTATAACATGGAGAGAATTGAACACGCTCTGAAAAACGGAGGAAGCGTCAAAGCAGTGAAGAGGAAACGTAGGATAGGCAAAAATCGGATGTATGCACTAAGGGACAAAGACGGCAAAATAACTACCAATATGGATAGGATAGTTGAAATAGCGGAGGAGTTTTACAGAGATCTGTACAGTAGCAGGGACAACCACGACCTTAATACTATAAGAACTAGCAGTAACCCAAAGGAGACCCTACCAGTAATGATAGAAGAAGTCAGAAAAGCTTTAGAGAGCATGCAAAGAGGCAAAGCTGCTGGTGAGGATCAGGTAACATCAGATCTGCTGAAAGATGGAGGACAGATTGTGTTAGAAAAACTAGCCACCCTGTTTACGAGCTGTCTCCTGACGGGAAGAGCACCAGAGTCTTGGAAGAACGCGAACATCATCTAATAAATAAGAAAGGAGATGACAAGGACTTGAAGAATTACAGGCCGATCAGCTTGCTCTCTGTAGTATACAAGCTATTTACAAAGGTAATTGCTAACAGAGTAAATAAAATATTAGAATTCAATCAACCAAAGGAACAAGCAGGATTTCGAACAGGCTACTCGACAATTGACCACATCCATGCTATCAATCAGGTAATAGAGAAATCCTCAGAGTATAACCAACCACTATACATAGCCTTCATAGATTACGAGAAGGCGTTTGATTCAGTAGAAATATCAGCCGTCATGCAGACACTGCAGAATCAGGGCGTAGAGGAAGTATATATAAACATTCTGGAAGAAATCTACAGGGGATCAACTGCTACCATAGTGCTTCATAAAGAAAGCAACAGAATACCAATCAAGAAGGGTGTAAGGCAGGGGGACACAGTCTCCTCATTGCTATTTACCGCGTGCTTACAGAAACTTTTCAGAAGCCTAGAATGGGAACAGTTATGGATAAGAGTTAATAGAGAATACCTTAGTAACCAGCGCTTCGCCAATGACATTGCATTGCTGAGTAACTCAGGGGACGAATTGCAACACATGATTACGGAGTTAGACAAGGAGAACAGAAAGGTGGGTCTTAAAATTAATCTGCAGAAAACGAAAGTAATTTACAACCTCAAAAAGGAGCAGCGCTTCGAGATACGTAATAGTGCACTTGAAGTTGTGAAAGACTATGTCTACTTAGGGCAGGTAATAACCGCAGAACCGGACCACGAAATTGAAGTAACTAGAAGAATAAGAATGGGGTGGAGCACATTCGGCAAGCACTCTCAAACTATGACAGCTAGATTGCCAATATCCCTCAAGAGGAAGGTATATAACAGATGTATCTGTATCTTGCCGGTACTTAGCTACGGAGCAGAAACCTGGAGACTTACAAAGAGGGTTCAGCTTAAGTTTAGGACGACGCAGCGAGCAATGGAAAGAAAAATGGTAGCTGTAACCTTAAGAGACAAGAAGAGAGCAGAGTGGATTAGGGGACAAACGGGGGTTAAGGATATCATAGTTGCAATCAAGAAGAGGAAATGCACATGGGCCGGGCATATAGCGCGTAGACAGGATAACCGCTGGTCATTAAGGGTAACTACCTGGTTTCCCAGAGAAGGGAAGCAGGTTAGGGGGAGACAGAAGGTTAGGTGGGCAGATAAGATTAAGGAGTTTGCGGGTATAAATTGGCAGCAGCAAGCACAGGACCGGGTTAACTGGCGCAACATGGGAGAGGCCTTTGTCCTGCAGTGGACGTAGTCAGGCTGATATATATATATATATATATATATATATATATATATATATATATATATATATATATATATATATATATATATGTGTGTGTGTGTGTGTGTGTGTGTGTGTGTGTGACGTATGATGCAATGGATGGTTTGTAGAAGCAGAGAAGGAAGAAGTGCTTTGGAATAAACAAGGCGTATGAGCCGGGCCACGTCTGCCATTCATCATAGCGTCACACGAGTCGACAGGAAAAGACCTGGCCACCGCTCATCAACCTCACATTATTCACGAAGCCGCCGGCAATACGCCTCAACTGAATATCGACCACAAAAGAGGTTATCCCAGGCGCATACAGTTACTGGCATTATGACAGAACCATTGACTGACCTCCCCATTCCCAAGTACACCGGAGCAGCGGACGGCGCACCTCTACACGACTGGTTCGACCTATTCGAGCTCCACGCTACTGCTGCATCATGGTCAGAACAGAAGATGGTTACGAACTTCAGTGACTACGTCACCGGTGAGGCATTTAAATTTTACCTTACCCACGTATTTCAGAATTACAAGTCTTGGCAAAAGATAAAACAAGAAATGATCATCTGGTTTCGGAATAATAAGGATTCGATTAGAACACGCACTCTCAGTGCGTTTGAATTCAGTCATCGCAGTCATAAGCAGTCTTCACGCATTCGAGCACAAAGCATGAATTTACAATACCCGTCAGGTGAAGTTGGCCACATGCTCACGGAAAGACCACGCGGTCGTTTTGCCTACCTTCCACTTGGTTCTTCATCTGCGCAAATGTTGTCAATGCTTAACTTTTCGCTGCATAAAAGAATCGAATCCGCTATTGATGACCAAGATACATGTAATATTTTGTGCCGCATGCGTACTTTGCAAACTGACTTGGCATCACCTGTCATCAACATTACTGATAAACCTGAGGAAGCACCTCGTAAGACCGTCGCATCTACGCATGACAAGTTAGTAAATCCACACAAAACAAAATCAGACAACGTATGTTCCTAGAAATCTCCTTCGATCAAAGTACTCAGCTCAGCAGTTCCACAAAGACGGAAGCATTGACAATCAGCCTCTTGTGAAGAAAAGTCTACTGCAGAAGCGTCTAGTAATCATTGATCCCAAGATTGAAGTGACGTGAATCCAGAATACAATCTCAATGCCAACAATGAAAACAAAAAGCGCAGGTGTGACTTCTGACGACACAAGTACCCTTCAGGCAACGAGCGACAATGAGCGGTTTATAAATACAGCAAATTCGAGTGCATGAAACTCCCCACATTGTCTTGCGCCAGGAAAAGCTGCATTGGTTGGCGTGGTAGAATCCTGCGGAGGACTTGCTAAGAATCACGGCACACAACGATCAATGTCACACCACGAGCAAGTCTACGAAACCAAGAAAGCACAACGTCAACGCATACTTCAACAATGTGAACGACGAAAGAAAACTTCATCGAAACCACGCTTAAAGCTTAAAGAACAATGCAAAAAGGTCCATCGTCATGTATACATTCTCTACCAAAAATCAAGAATGCACCTTCAATCAAAACATCTGCGACATCGCCATAGAAAAATCTCCAAAAGCCACAAAAGCACCCCTTGTAAAAGCACCCCTTGTAGGCAAGAATGAAGTAAACAAAAACAAGCACGTTATAAAAATAGATTGAACATGCTAGAACTTGAAATCATATTAGAATGGCAATGAACCAAGAAAAAATGCTAAAAATGATGTCAGAAATGTATAGTAAATAAAAGAACGAACTACATTGGCAGGTTAGGAGTTTAAGAAAGGTGGAAGTGTTGGCCCACTTATGTGTCAAAATTTTTTATCGCCCAAATACACGTGTAAGAACTGCCTTGCACAAACCACGCTGATGGATGAAGAGCCATCCTGAGAGCCCTAAACCCCATGCACGTGATTTTCTAGTGAGAGCGACAAGCGGCAGCGGTGAGCACAGGATTTGCTAGCCCGGTCTGTCACCGTCGCTTGTCGCGTCGCGTGTTTCTAGAAAACCAAAAGAGATTCCTTGTCACCCATCCACCGCAGTCATCAATCCTTTCGACACTCAGCGCTCAATGGAGCGCTGACCGCCGTATTCACAATTGCTCCTCGACTCGACTTTCACCCTTCACTTGACAGAGTTGAATACTGCGCCACAGCTCGGCTCACAAATGACGCTGCGCTAGGCAGATTATCGCTGATATGCAGTGACTTGCCGCCTAGAGACGACGCTCCCATCGGCTTTCTCAAGTGAATGTGAAGCGTTGAGTGAAGGGACATTCTAGAATACGGAAGTGAGTGTCATATGTGTTACTCGGATGGATGCGTGAGTGTTTGTGTGAATGTTTGCGAGAGTCAAGGTTGCGCTAAATATTTTATAATCAGGGTACACTGTTGTGGTGAAACCAGATCGTGATAAAGAAGACCATGAAATGCTTTTGTGGCTTCTATATGCCACACACCACAGCAATCAATTTGACATTTTTTCATCGACCAACTGTTAAAGTTCTATTCGCAAGATATTGGTATTCACGCGCTAATTTTCATTTAAGCAACAATGACACTTTGTCGCTGACATGCGGTTGCAGCCGTGGTGACGTGACAATGCGTCGTTGCAAGTTTGATTTCACTGATTTATTGACTGATTGATAGATATGTGGGTTTTAACTTGCGAAAACTACGATATGACTTTGAGAGACACCTTAGTGAAGGGTTCCGAAAATTTCGACCACCTGCGGCTCTCTAACGTGCGCCCAAATCGGAGCAAGCGGGCCTACAGCATTTTTGCCTTCATCGAAAATGTAGCCGCCGCAGCCACGATTCAATCACGTGAATTGCGAGTTCGCAGGACAGCGCAAGTTTCTTCCTCTCGCTAGAAATTTTCGTGAATGCGGCTGTGCGTTCAAAACCATGTAGTGCGAATACGCGCACAACGTGAACATTACAAATTTTTCTAACATACGTGGCTGCTATAGTTGACACTGGAATATTGGACAGTAGGTGTACAAAGGCCGACGCGAATCACCGCTTGTCAGTTGATCGATAACCTATTCTTTGATTGCCGCTATCACTGCCAGTGTGTTGCTGTAACCCGACTAAATTTCCGCTTACTGGGCCGAAGTTAAACAAAATAAACAGTTTCATATTGTAAATACCAGTTGCTCTTTTTTTTAACGTCACGACCCACATGAAAGTATGTGCCGAAACTTATGTCCAAAGCTTTACCTATATCTTCTGGTAGCGAGTTACATAGCTCTACAACAGTGGGAAGGAATTATTCTTTGAAGGCTTTCGTAATGCTATGCAAGCGTTTTATACTGAGTTTAATAAAGAAAATTGAAGGGTGGTTGAGTGGAATCAAACTTGTGTATCTGAGATTAGGGAATCGTATAAAATTTTGTTTATTATGGAATGCATGAAATCTTACACAGAAGTGTCAGAATAAAGGATGATTTGACGTGGGTAATACTAGAGCCCCAGTGATAGTTCGAAGCGGCAAAATGTGCGGCGCGATTCTGCACTGCTTCGAGTGAGTTAATAAGACAATCCTGTGACAGTTCCAAAATGTTGAGGCATACTGAAGTTTCGTCCGTACGAATGTTTCTTAAACAAGCTTGCGTACAGAGGTTGGGGAAAGAACAAGTGATCGTTTGGGCAGGCTAAGTGGTTTAGAGCAGTCTTTAAAAAATTCTTACATGTACACCGAGCACCTGAGTTAATCCCGAGGTAGCGGTAAGAGATCGTGTCTGCACTCACTGGGAACTAACACAAGTAAAACGACCAGACAACCTTCAAGCCGCATTAACACTTGCCAATATTCACTCTTCCCCTCAGGGATTGATCAATAGAGCATTTTACCGGAACGTGTTGTGAATTGCGTGCGCGCCATTCATTTCTGTTCATGATTATGACTTTTTTCTTTGAAATGCTTTGTTTTGTGCTCTCAGTAATCACTCTTACAAGGGCCGATTGAGCCTGCAGTATGCTCAAATAATAAGTCCATTTGAGTGAGTGCTGTTGAATTCAGAAAGTACTGGTGGTTCATATAAATGTGCTTGTGAGTAACACACATGTGATATGTACTTGCACTTAAAACGTTGAGGAACATAAGAAAAAGAGAGGACCAATTCACAATTTTGTTTAAAGCTTCCTAGAGTATTTTTGATCATTGGGGAAAATATACGCCGAAAAACGACGCAATGACCAGCGAAGAGCTGAAGGGACGAAGAAATGTCATTGTGGAATCATTAAAAAAAACAAGAAGCAAAAGAGGTTGAAGCACAAAGCCTTGTGGCATGCCTGACTAGACCGAGCTACTTCATAATAGAATGTTATAGATGTTGTGAGTGGTTTGTGAGAAGCATACAATGCGAGAAACTATTCGAGGATCATGATTAAGAAAACCAAGTTTAGTAGTTTAACGACAATTGCTGACTCGATCAAACGCTTGTGAAAAGTCAACATAATAAGTAATACGTGTTTGAAAACGGGAGTCAAAGAGAAGGTCCGAGGCAAACTTGAAAATTTGTGTTTCACATCAGTAGCGTTGTGTAAATCCGTGCTGTCTGGGAAATTAAAAAAAAGAATGCGTGTCTGGATGACCAGTAATGTTTAAATATGCAATATGCTTAAATATACAAGGTATGTAGTTTTGAGGAATAGGGCGGTAGGTACAAGGATCAGAACGGCTACCAGATTTGTGTGAATAATTGTGCAGTCACTTTGAATACTGGAAGAGTCATTGGAATGACTGAAGATAAACTGCAAGAAGATACTAGTTAGTGTCTTTTAAAGTTTTGGCCATTATGCCGCCAGGGCCTGCAGCGTTTGAACGTTTGAGTATATTGATTAAGTAATAGATTCATTTAATAATTTTAGTAACCTACAGCATTTGCGAACTGTCAGGTAGCAATGTAGGAATATTAGCAGTGGCGTTAATCATGAAAGCCGAGCAATAATATGCGTTCATGACAGCAGGATTGTCATTCCCTGTATGAAGATGCATGGAGACCTGTGCTAAGTTGCTTGAGAATATCAATAACAGCATCAGAGCTATATCATAAAAGCGTCGTCATTTGTTAAGTAGGTAGGGTTTGCTTGCAAAAAAAAAAACGCTGTCACCAGAACCGGCAATGGACAGTCACTTTTGTGAGAGAGAGGCCACAACCGCATTGGCTGCCTCCCAGAAAAAAATCTACTTCTCAAGGCTCGCTAAATATTTAAAGCTTACCCGAAGAAAGATTCATCAATAACGATAGGGAAAACTTGATATGAGTATTAATTAACCGATCGAGGTTTCCACTCAACCTTTTAGGGGCGAAACTCCTAAAAGCGGCACCCGTTTGTTCATCTTAGCAGTACTAGTCGTAGTCGTAGTGTGTAACCAGTGTACTTACCCGTTTGTGAGCCCTGCCAGTGCCGTAAAGAGCCATCTTCTCTACCAGCTGGTTACCTTTTCAACCGATCAATGTTTCCACTAAACCTTTTAGGCGCGAAGGTCCGTAAAGCGGCACCCGTTCTTTCATCGTAGTATTCCTAGTCGTAGTCGTAGTGTGTAACCAGTATACTTACCCGTTTGTGACTCTGCCATTGCCGTAACCATTGCTCAATACTCTTACTCCATGGCCTCAACATAATATATATATATATATATATATATATATATATATATATATATATATATATATATATATATATATATATATATTGTAATTATAACAAAGTTTAACTCATCCCCTGACATGAAGGGAGGACCCCTCCCGAAACTGTTGGGAAGTAAACATATTTATCCTTGTTACACTCCCGTTGTGCCATATCTCATACCTTTACGAAGACTAACTGGCCCATTGAAATATTACTCCGACTATATATATATATATATATATATATATATATATATATATATATATATTATGCTTGAAAAAGACAGGGTTCCTGTCGAAACGTCGGCACAATAAACAGTTGTTATGTGAAAGCGCATCTACTTTCATATTTATAACCTTGCGGCAACCGCAGTTATTCTTCTGCATATAAGCCTTATATATATATATATATATATATATATATATATATATATATATTGTTAGGTAGATCCTTCGTGAGTGGTCATAACGTAGTTTATTCAGACGTTTTGGCCTAGAGTCTGGCATTCATCAGGATTGATCCCACTCACGGAGGATCTACTTGACTACTTTCAACGCTACGGCCACTCAACCACCATGCCATATATACATATATATATAATATGAGTGTGTGTGTGTGTGTGTGTGTGCTTTTTTCGCCCCCTATATGTGAAAATAACTAAAAGAAAAAAGGGGGTAGCCCGTACCACCAGGAAGTATAACGGGCTCAAAACAATCTAACATAAATGACGAGGGGAAATTTCCCAAGTTCCTTTTTTTTTAAGAAAGGCCTATTAGTTTAAAAAATGACATGTGTAGAACCTAGTAAGTGCCGCATGAAAGTGCAATAAATAAGCTAGTTAGCTTCTCAGGAATGAGCAGGTTAACATGCAGCAGCAGTGTATTTCCCTAACTTTAGTTTTTTGGTGTGTGTGTGTGTGTGTGTGTGTGTGTGTGTTTTAAATGCGTTGTCGTTGAATGCGGAAAGTCCAAACGAAACCACGAAGTGGGATGCGGGCCAGTGGTCTTCAGGATGGGTAAACGTTGACGAGGATGGTAGCAGTGGCCTCTGTGATGTCGAAGCCCATTTCTTCACCAGGAGCCGTATAGCCAGGCACGTAGGGCTGTCGTTCCAACTAGCGATGCAACAGGAAACCTTGGGCAGCCTGTTTGCCGCTGCGAACTTAGACAAGGTGCCATAACAAGCTTTAAAAAAAGGGGGGCAGGGTTACGTACTTGCGCAAGCGTTGCGGATGCTATGGTTCGAGTACTTAGGGAAAATGGAGCAGTGATGCTACCGTTATCCGTCGCAGAATTTTCCCCCCACCTTTGTTGGCATAACTGCGACTATAATCGAGAGCATTCACGCAAAAGTTATGATAGGGAGGTGCTTTGGAGTATGAAGCGACCTCTTGATAAAGTGTTGGTAGCTGATGCGTGTCATGTGGATGTCAAAGAAGCAGAGTTGCGCATGACAGTCACTAACTGAAGTAGGTGCGCGCGAGATTTTTTCATTGGTCAATAGCCCATAATAATTCGCGGGTAGTGTTGTACCACTGTTGTGTACACGTAAATGGGTCACAATGTGTTGCATGTTTGGGCATTCAATAAAGTAGTGTTCTTCGCTCAAGCAAGATACATCACACTTACACCTGTCCGATGCAGTTATATTAAATCGATAAAAATAATACTGGAAGTGTCCGTGACCAGATAATAAGTGTGTTAAGCTTTTAGGAGGGGGGAATCATTGAAAAATTTTGTATGGACTTGCGATTCAATAAAATAGCGTTGTCTCAGGTCCCTCAGTCTGCCAATGGTTGTGCCAATATGAATTCAAGATTTTATGGAACTGAGTTCGTACTGACCAAATTGATGATTAGGCGTAACGCACGAAGCCTGATCTCCCTCCTGATGCAGCTGCAACGTCAGCTAGTTCATTTCCCGAAATGCCCATGTGGCCAGGTACATGATACAGTTTTATAATTTTGCCTGACGAGATTATATGGTTAAGAAGCAGCTTGATATTCCTAATTCTTTCATCGTAATCAGTGAGACTTGAAAGTTTCATTAGAAGCGATCGATAGTCTGTGTAAATGTGGGCTGGCGTGTTAAAGTTTGTAAAAACGAAATGGACGGCTTCTTGGAACGCAAATAATTCCGTTTCGTATGCGGTTGAAGCGTTAGGGATGTGAAATTTCCTGACAGTTATGATTTTTTTATCTTTTGTCAAAGCAATATATTGCCACTCACACGTAGTGGCTCGACTCCAAGAGCGGCTCTACCATCTGGAGGAAAGAAAGAAGATCGCGTGTCTCTTCTCGACTCGAGAGCCAGCCACGACTGATGCATCGTCCCAGCGCTAGCTATTCGGTGGTTTAATAAACCCCCAGTACCTGTGATTCATCGTGACAAATTAGTGGGAGGTGCTGGGTAGTCTCACGGATACTACAGACTCCTCCAGGAAGCCGTAATACGAGTCCAGTGCCAGTCAATAGTCCTGTGCATCAGACCAGCCGCCGAATCAGGGGATTGCCTCCGGAAGTCGACGATACTGCTCCCACTACGTCAACAAACATGACCAGCACTTCGGTACAAACCTTGCCAACCGGCACCGGAAGCACGTCGTCGAACCACTATACGTTGGAAAGCCCACAGGCACCGGCGACGTTCCATGGTACGGAACGCGAGGACGTTGAGGATTGGTTGGTGGACTTCGAGCGCGTAGCCACCTTGAATCAGTGGGACGACGCGGCGAAACTGGGTCGTGTCTACTTCTATCTCGAAGACGGGGCACGCACTTGGTATTGAAATCGACCGGAGCAGCTGACGACGTGGCCCGAATTCTCTCGCAGACTTCTGCAGACATATGCCAGCGCTGACTGCCAAGAAAGAGCTGAATGAGCTATTCTTGCCCGCGTCCAGTCGCTAAACGAAACTGTGACCACGTACGTCGAAGACATGACGCGCCACTTCCGACGGGCAGATTCAAGAATGATGGAGGACAAGAAGTTGCGTCACTTGATGTGCGGTGTCAAGGACCAGCTTTTCGCCGGCCACATGTGAAGCCCTCCTAAGACGGTCGCGGAGTTCCTGTCTGTAGCCATGACAATGGAAAAAATGCTGCAGCAGCGATCAAACCAATACGACAGGCAAGTTAGTGGCATGTCCAGTGCTGACATTTTCACCGTCGCTGGGACCAGCAATGACTCCTTACGTCAACTCATCCGTAATATCGTACGTGAAGAGTTGCAAAAGGCTGGTGTAACACCTCATCCTACGGTTAGCTTTATTGCAACTGTGATCAAGGATGAGCTGCACCAGACCCTCCGGGACACCTTGCCTCCTGATCCAGCTCCGTCAGCTCCTGTTGAATACCGCCGTGGGACATTCTACGCGGAAGCCTTGCAACGCTGTGCTGCATCGCCGCCATTGTTCGTTCATCCTGTCCCTGCAGTTTCACTCGAGTCAGCGCAGCACATACCATACTACGAAGGCACGTACACGCCACCGCCCCTGCCCTTTGCCCGTGGTGCTTCTGTCGCCCATCGTTCCGTGCAACCGGTCCAGTACATCGACGATCGGCACTCGTCTCCTCGGAAGTCTGATGTCTGGCGCACACCCGATCACCGGCCTCTATGCTTTCGCTGCGGAGAAGCGGATCATTTGTACCACCAGTGCCTTGGGCTTCGCGGCTTCTCTGCGTACTCACCGCCACCCCGTTACGGTCAGAGACCACGCGACATCGAAAACTACCTCTCCCAGCAATACGCATCACTGTCTGCCGGGCGCCAGTCGCGCTCGCCATCACCGAGGCGATTTTCATCAACGCCCCAGCGGTATTCTACCGCACGATCTCCCAGCCCCCGCCGGGACAACTAGCCAAAGCGACCTCTGGGGGCGTGGTCGCTGAACGTCGAAGCGCTGAAGACCTCCTATTGACGCAGAACCGTACAGAAACTGTTCCGACATCACCTGCAGCTGCAAAGGATAGCCGGCTTTCACTCGACATAGCAGTGACAATTGATGGTTGTGTAGTTAATGTGTTAGTGGACACCGGCGTAGCCTATTCCATACTGGGCGGGAAAGTGACAACGCAACTGAAGAAAGTAATCAAGCCGTGGCATAACTCGCAGATTCGGACAGCTGGTGGTCATGTCGTTACTCCACTTGGCGCCTGCACAACTAGAGTACAGATTCAAGGGTATACATTTGTAGCAAGCTGCCTTGTTCTACCTGAATGCTCCCGTGACGTCATTCTGGAAGTTGACTTTCTACAGGAAAATGGAGCTATCATTGATCTGCAAGAGCGCCGCGTCACGTGCTCAGCCCAGCGAGCAATCAACGTGCAGGATGACAGAAGGCGTGTCGACGTACTCTGTATTTCTGAACAGAGCATGACGCTTCCTCCCCGAGCAAGGGTTCTAGTCGGCGTAACATGCTGTGGTTTGAGCGATGGCGATGTGGTGGCCGAGACAAATTTAGAACACCACCTTGCAGCAAGGCATCTGTGTAGCGAGAAGTGCAATACACGTTCGCGATGGCCGATCTGAATTGCTCGTTACCAACTTTAGTAACGAGCATCGACACCTTTTCCGTGGCACTTCGATAGCGTTAGCCCACGAAGTAGCAAACGTAACCAACTGTCTCACGTCAGAAATAGTGGATAACGCAGACACGTCAATGAGCAACACTGACATCAATCCTGATCTGTCCAGCGATAACCAGACTGTGCTGCGAGTGCTCTTGTTCAAGTACAGGTCTTGCTTCGCAAGTTGCTTAAAGATCCGCCAAACGTCCATCACTCAAAAGAGCATTATCACGTACGAGGACGCACGCCCAATATAACAGCACCCCTACCGCGTGTCGGCTAAAGAACGTGAAGCGATACGTTAGCAAGTTCGCGAGATGCTTGACGATGGCGTTATCGAACCATCTAACAGCCCGTGGTCATCTCCAGTCGTGCTTGTCAAAAAGAAAGATGGGTCGCTACGCTTCTGCGTCGATTACCGAAGGCTTAACAACGTGACCAAAAAGGATGTGTATCCGCTGCCGCGTATCGACGATTCGCTGGATAGACTTTGTCGTGCCCATTATTTCACTTCTCTCAATCTGAAAAGCGGGTACTGGCAAATCGAGGTAGATCAGCGAGACAGCGAGAAGACAGCCTTCGTGACTCCAGATGGCCTATACCAATTTTGAGTACTCCCTTTCGGCTTGTGTTCAGCGCCGGCAACTTTCCAGCGAACGATGGACACTGTCCTCACAGGGCTCAAGTGGCAGACTTGTCTTGTCTACATTGATGATGTGGTGGTCTTCTCTGCCATGTTCGAGCAGCACCTTCACTTCCTGCGCAGCGTGCTGGAGGTTATCCGATCGGCGGACCTCACACTAAAGCCACAGAAGTGCCACTTCGGCTATGAAGAACTGAAATTTCTTGGACATGTGGTTAGCGCTGAAGGAGTCCGGCTCGATCCAGACAAGCTTGCCGCTGTTGCCGAATTACCAGCTCCTGTCGATAAGAAAGCCGTCCGGGGCTTCCTTGGTTTGTGCGCCTACTATCGCCGGTTCACTCATGGCTTTTCAACGATAGCAGAACCTCTTACTCGTCTCACAAGAGACGACAAGCCGTTTGCCTGGCAAAACGAGCAACAAGCAGCTTTTGATGAACTGCGACAGCGCATGAAATCAGCGCCCGTTCTCGCTCATTTCGACGATGATGCTGACACGGAGGTCCATACTGACGCTAGTAACGTTGCGCTTGGTGCAGTGCTCGTTCAGCGTCAAGAGGACATCGAAAGAGTAATAGCCTACGCCAGCCGCTCTCTATCCCGTGCCGAGGCGAATTATTTCACTACGGAGAAAGAGTGCCTCGCAGTGGTGTGGAAAATCACCAAGTTTCGCCCGTACCTTTAGGGTCGTCCCTTCAAAATAAAAACGAACCACCACGTCCTCTGTTGGTTGGCAAGCCTGCGCGACCCTTCAGGATGGCTAGAACGGTGGAGCGTGTGGCTGCAGGAATTTGACGTCACCATCGTCCATAAATCCGGCCATAACCATGAAGACGCTGACACACTGTCACGCGCACCCCTTCATGTCGTCAGTCAGGAAGCAGAGGAAGTCGAAGGCTTCCTGAGCGCCATTAGCTCATCAGACCTGAGCAAACGACAGCGGGATGACGCAAAGATTCGTCCGATCATCGATCATTTAGAGGGCCAGGGCACAATTATACCACGTGATTTATTCCGCTCGTTGCCATCGTTCTGCCTCTGAGACGGTGTGCTGTACAAGAAGAACGCTCGTTCGAACAACCGTGCCTACCTCCTTGTGGTTCCTCGTGACATGCGAGACCATGTCCTCTTCGCTTGCCATGACGAACCCACATCCGGTCATCTGGGCTACTCACGGACACTTGTCATAGTGAGCGAGAGGTACCATTGGCCAGGACTTTCGGCAAGCGTCAAGAAGTACGTCAAGAGCTGTCGGGATTGTCAGCGCCAAAAGCAACCATCTGTTAAGCCAGCTGGTTTGCTTCAGCCCATCGAAGCACCTTGCACGCCATTCGACCAAGTCGGCATGGACATTCTCGGGCCATTTCCCCTGTCTGCGGACAGCAACAAATGGATGATCGTCGCGAGCGACTATTTGACGCGCTACGCTGAGATGCAGGCGATCCCACGAGCCATGGCTTCTGAGGTAGCACAATTTTTCATGCGCCACATCGTGTTACGACACGGTGCTCTTTCCAGTATAATAACGGACAGAGGGACGGCATTCACGGCGCAGCTTATGGACGAAGTTTTCAAACTGAGCAACACCAAACACCGAAGGACAACTGCGTACCACCCGCAAACCAACGGACTTACCGAGCGACTGAATAAGACCATCGCAGACATGATTTCAATGTACATCGACGTACAGCACAAAACATGGGACCGGATCTTACCTTACGTGACCTTCGCGTATAATACCGCCGTGCAAGAGACCACGCGATTCACGCCATTTCAGCTTCTCTACGGCCGCTAAGTGCAGACCATGCTGAACTCTATGCTACCGTGTCAAGACGAACACGAGTTGGCAACTGACGCCGATGAATTCGCAGAGCGTGCTGAGGAAGCCCGGCAGCTCGCGTGAATACACATCGGCCAGCAACAGCAGGCAGACACACGGCGCTATAACATCCGCCACAGAGAAGTGTTTTACAACCCCGGAGACCAAGTTTGCGTGTGGACGCCCGTCCGCCGCCGTGGCCTTAGTGAAAAGTTACTGAGCCGGTACTTTGGCCCATATAAAGTGTTACGCCGCGTCAGTGACGTGAACTACGAAGTGGTTCCGTACACAACATCGCAGGCACGGAGCAGGACACGACCGAGGCCGGACGTCATTCATGTGTTGCGCATGAAACCATTTATTGCGCGTTGTTCGTAACTTTGTCCTTGCCGTACACTGTTCTTTGTGCTATTTATTTTTTTGTTTTTTTGTGAACTTGCTTTTTCGTTCACTGATTTTTCCTATATTGGCACGTTCGTTACTTTCTACTTTTACTTCATCCGAATTTCCGATTTCTTTTTTTTTTCACGTGCCTATGTCGTAACATCGGGGTGGTGCTATGTACTTTTCCTTCCCTGTTTTGGGTCTTTTTTTTTCTTTTCGAAAGGGGGGATAATGCCACCGACACGTAGTGGGTCGACTGCAAGAGCGGCTCTACCATCTGAAGAAAAGAAAGAAGATCGTGCGTCTCTTCTCGACTCGAGAGCCAGTCACGACTGACGCATTGTCCCAGCGCTAGCTATTCGGTGATTTAATAAACCCCCAGTAGCTGTGATTCATCGTGACAATATGGCGCTCCCGCCGCGTAGGACGTGTATGAGCCGTCAATGTATACATGAATGGCTTTTGTTTTGAAAATAACCGCTTCTTGTGATGGTGAGAGCTTAGTGAAAATAAATTTATGTTTTTACTGGGGTGATGAGCCCATGGACTGCATGGATATGGTGTGTCAGCCGGCTTGAATGTTTTTACATCATAGTAAGTTACGTTCCGGAGTATGAATAAGGAAAATTCTGCAGATAGTCTGCCCAACTCTAATGGTAACGGAGGCACGTTAGCGAGAATCTGTAAGAATGACGTACATGTGGTGTAAATTGCACCTGTTAAAGAAATTAAGACGGTTCGCTGAACTGATAAAATTTGCGCCCTAATGACATTGGAAAGGGAACATAGGCCACCATACTGGAGATGCATATGTGAGGAAGGGCAGTATCACTTGACGGTAGAGTCGTCTAATGAGTGTACTGTTTAGTGAACGGTGCGATTTAACAGATGTGAGGAGGCGGGACGTGGACACTTCAGCTTTTCCTTTAATGTAGTCAATGTGGGCACTAAAATTGAAAGAGGGGTCAAATAATACACCTAGTATCCTAATTTCTTTTTGGTGTGTAAGAAAAATGCCATCCATGCGGATAGATGGGTGGCGTTTTGATGTACCCATGTGTCCGTTATTAAAGAACACGAAGAAGGACTTCTCGGCGCTTACCGTAACTTTTTGTTCTTGTGCCCACCCGGATACTAAAGCCAGGACATGTTCAGCTTTTTCTTGTAACCGTAGTCTTGACGTATCTGTGATAACAATCATGGTATCGTCCGCGTACGCCTGTATGTGTACGCCGGGTGGCACATGAAGAATAAGTAAGGCGTTTATTACTATGTTCCACAGTAGTGGACTGATAGGGGATCCTTGCGAGCTGCCGATTGTTGTACGAGCTTGTGCGACATCTGTTGTGCGACGATGGTTGAAAAAGTTACAGTGCGGTTCGATAAAAAGGATTTGAGTGGACAGCACAAGTTTTGTGGGCACCTGTGCTTGCGTAAAAAGTTTAAGACTGCAGGATGCCAAACGCTGTCAAATGCTCCTACAAAGTCATTAGAAATGAGTATAGAAAGAAGTTGGGATGCCTTGTACGCAGCTAATATGCTTCGAAGTGTGAACAGCGCTAAAGTAGCACTTTTATTGAGCGTGAAACCTTATTGATTATTGTAAAGAAGACTATTATTGTGCAGGAAATAATATAGACGACATTTAGGAGTCTTTATAATACTTTAATAAATACAGAGTTCATTAGTTTTGGTCTATATGCATTAGGCGAATTGAGCAGATGTCCTGGCTTTGGTATGAATATTAATTTCCGTCTTCTCCAAGCCTGTGGGAAGTGTCCGATTCTTAAGGCGGTATTGAATATAAAATAGAAAATTGAGGAGGGTATTTAAATATTCCTTTAGGTTAATCCGTCGTGTCCAGGAGCAGAGTGTGAGTTGCACTGTTTCATCGTGCACTCTATCTCAGATATTGTAAAAGGAGGGTCAGAAGTATGCCACGGGTAAGGACTAGCCGCAGTGTTACGCATGATAGTGTGGTGCTTGTTATCTTCATAACTGCTGTCCACTACTACCAATGTATTGAGTAGGAGCCGGCGGACTCAATCACTGAAGTTGTGCGAGTGCCGTTAGGTAAATCTAGAGGAGGAAGAAAAGTTATTTGGTGGTGTTTTTGAAATGCTGTTTTGAAAACATCACCATATAAACATTTCTTAGTAAGAAAGTCACAAATATCTTTATCAAACGATGATTTTGCTTTCCTGATTTTTGTCCTTGTAGGTGGAAAATGCGTCAGCGTACAATTTGTGATACATGTCTCGAAGGAGGGGGTCCACTGTTCGCTGATGTCATCGTCGCATAGCCCGAACACGCTTACGTTCAATAGTCACTTCTGGTGTCCACCAACCATTACCTAATTTACTACGCGATGTTATGCGTCGTGAGTAACGTTGGCTTAAATCGGAGTATATGGCATAAAAACTTGTCTGTAACCATGCTTAAAGCTTCAGGTGATCCAATGTTGCAGCCGAGGAGCTTTGTGAACCAGGTGTCGTCCTTTAATTTGTTAAGAATTTTCACTCTTCTTAGATTTTTTAATCATTTAGCACTGCTGGTATGTGCTTGCGAGAACGAGAATTCAATGTAGTTGTGGTCCGAGAGGGTAGGAATTTGGAGAACCTTCCAATGGTAAGCATCGCGAGTGAGGTCATGCGAAACCATGGTTAAATCTATCCATAAATCTGCATACGGAGTTGTGAAAGTTGGAGGGAAGTTGGGGTTGTTCAGTATGACAAAGTCATTCATTGTCACAAATTGGACTACTTGAGAGACGCGAACATTCCCTATAGCTGGACCCCACATTCTATGCTTAGAATTGAAATCTCAGGCTATGATGACAGTACAATCTGTGATTAATGAAACTACACATTGCAACTCATCCAGAACTGGATCAATAGGTCTTTGTGACGATGCATACACAGCTATCAGTATTAACGTTTGGTCAAGGCTTTCACACTTTACTGCAACAACCAAATCTGTTACGTGTAATGGGAATAAGTCAAAATTAGTGTTGTGTACTAGAAGCATGACGCGAGAATCGTTTGGTGATGGAACTTCGTTATGCTGTGGGGTATGCCTTGAGCAGTGCCTGTGCGGATGTGCGGGTCACACACGAAGGCGAAATTGAAATGTTGTTGCGCCATGTATTCTATCAATAATTTTGTGGCATCCCGTGTATGGTCCAGATTAGCCTGTAAAATTTTAAGTTATTGCTGTGAATCATGATAGTTCTGATCAATTTTAAATAGCAAGCGCGACGCTTTCCTTGAAACGAAACTGCGAAAAGCTGTGAGGAGTCTTTTTTCATGTATTGCAGTGTGACCCGTTTAGCAGCAAATATCTTGAGCAAAAAGATATCGTGTAATGTTGTGGGATGTGTAGTTACTTGTAAGTATGTGTCATACGGTGTAATTTTGTGTATAAATATGCCATAATTAGAAGAATAGTGGCAAAAGCAGCGAACTCCATGTGGTCCGTATAAATGAGTCGAAAAGGATGCGTGCACTAATGTAAACAAAACCGTGAATAACAGTGCACGTTATTGAGGCCGCTGCGTCCTTCTTTGATGTACACGCCTCCTAGACACATCTACATTACTTTGTGTGTGTGTGTGTGTGTGTGTGTGTGTGTGTGTGTGTGTGTGTGTGTGTGTGTGTGTGTGTGTGTGTGTGTGTGTGTGTGTGTGTGTGTGTGTGTGTGAGAGAGAGAGAGAGAGAGAGAGAGAGAAATGTACATTTCCAAAACCATCTATAGGTTTTGCAAACGAAGCCACTCTACGCAAACAAAAACCACTCTTTTGTAATCTAGAATACGTAAGCGCAGTATGGATATATAACATAGCTACGTTATATATACATATATAATTTGACAGGCATAAGACAAGATTGCGCCATGCCAATAGAGCTCATAATGATCCATAAAGACTCTGAACGGGTAGTCATGCAAATACGTAAGGAATTCGATATCGCCCAAATACCAGCAAGGTATTACTGTTCAGTGATCGAGTAGTTTCAGCAGACGAGAGAATGCAATTAGCATAAGTGATTGGACGCTCGGTGCCGTTTTTATACTCGACCACTGCCCCAAGACCGATGTTCCTTGCGTCGGTGCCAGTTTGGTGGCGGCATCTTCATCAAAGTAAGGACTCAGTCTCAAGGCGCTGCTGAAGCTTGCAAAAAGTGACTCTTTGCTTCAGACCTCATAGAAAAGGAGTATCCTCCTTCCTTAGGTGGCTAATGGGTTCGGCAATGTCGGCGAAGTTCTACGCAAAGTACCGATAGTACGCGCAGAGACCTAATAATTGGCGCACATCCCGCTTGTTCGAAGGCGGCAAAATGCAGCAACAGCAATTGTCTTTTGAGGGTCGGACCGAATGCCATCATGACTGCAAAGGTGGCCGAGGCATTTGAGTTCTTCGTAGCTATAATGGCACCTCTCTTTTTTAAGTGAAAAGCCTGTGCATCCAACAGCGACGAAGACGGCCTAAAGTTTCTGTAATTGTTGCTCAAATGTTTTGGAGAACAATGACGTTGAAATCAAGGAGGCGTGATTCCCACTTCATAGCTGACGGCACGGAGTCTCTCATCTCTTGAAGCGTGGCCGATGCAGAGCACAATTCAAACGGCAGCACTTTAAATTCGTAGAGGCCATCGGGAGTTACCAGGTGAAACAGTGACAACACATACCGGTGCTTCCTTAAGGATATTGGTAACAGTGGTCCCCTCTGGCAGCAGTGGTGGTTCAGGTGTCATGTACGCAGGCAGTAATGCTTGAATAGCCAGGGAAAAACCGTACTAGGCAAGAAGGCTATGGCGATTCTGAAAACAATTCAGCGCCTGAAAGGAATAGCCACTGTGTCACCGTCTATGATGTCTCATGATCTGATCGTAGGAACGCGCTCATGAGCAGAATGCAGGAGAAAATTG
Source organism: Rhipicephalus microplus (assembly GCF_043290135.1). Classification (NCBI taxonomy): domain Eukaryota; kingdom Metazoa; phylum Arthropoda; class Arachnida; order Ixodida; family Ixodidae; genus Rhipicephalus; species Rhipicephalus microplus. The sequence continues at coordinate 128,747,187 of NC_134708.1, forward strand.
CCAGCTGTATTAAGATGAAAAATTGGAAGGAGAAAAATAGTCACTCTCCCCAAAACGAATAACGTGTAGACCACACGAAGTGACAGCAGACGCAGCCAATAGAAAATCCCAGCCTAAGATGATCTGATGACCGCACGAAGGAAGCGCAGCCAGCTCTACATGGTGATCGCTTCCGTCGATGAGGACTTGGGCAGTGCATTGTTTGGTAGGGCAAATGGGATTGTCATTAGCTCCTTATAACATTGGGCCACTATAAAGAGTGTGCACTTTCCGTGAATGGAAAGAGATTCACAGTGAATGACCAAAATGGGAGCGCCACTGTCTATAGGAGCGTCAACAGAGACACCCTAAACACAAAAAGGCGGTGAATTTGCTTGGTGAGATGTAGGAATTGTTGCATTTTGATAACGGCCAGTTTATCCTCGAAGAACTATGGTCTCCAGTTTTCTTAGTGGCTATCCAGAGAGGCCGGAGCAGACCGTAAGGATGACGGCGTCTGCCGAATCGGTGACGGAGAATGGCAGCGAGATGAGCGGCGCGAATCGGCCAAGCCTCGAGGCAAAGGAGGTGAAAGCAACCGCTCTGTGGAGGCTGGATATGGCGCGGGAACTTAGGCGTGGGATCTAGGGGCAAAGCCTCGCTCAAAAGCTGAATATGTATGTCATTCATGCTGCTAATGGCGGCGGCATATGGCCCCGTATGCCACAGTAGAAGCAGACGACGTGCGGAGGACGCGAGGTCGAGTAGTATGGTTGCACTGGTGCCTGTGCTGTCATCAAAGCCAAATGGTCGCATACATTGCCAGCAAGCACAAAATAAGTGGTACAGGGGCCCTTGATGCAACCACAGCGTACGAAGGCGCACGACAGGGCACAGTATATGGGGCTCGTGTGACGCTTGTCATCGATGCCAGTTCTTCTCTGATAATGTTGCGCAGGTTTGAAGGAGGAGGGCGTACAGAGGAAATAGGTAGGGTGCCCGGAAGAAGACAATGAAGTTCCTCTCGGACAATCGTGTGGATAAGAGCTCGCAATGCAGGCTCTCCGGTAAAGCGGGCGTCACAGGAGGCCTGCGGAAGGCGCACAGAATAAAGCACGTCTTGACGTTGGCCCGTAATGATGACGTCTGGAACACATTTGGGTGTCTGAAGGACGACAGTATTGAAGGCGACATGGTTGACGCCTTTAAGTATGTCACGGATGTGATCGGCCTACGTCATGTTATTTTGAGCTCAGCAACAAAAAGCCAGCCCATATTCAATATACGATGTGTAGGATTTGTGCGGTCCTTGGTGAAGGGGGGCATGTTTGCGCTTAGCTGCTTCAGAGTGTCCTGGAGACGTGGCGAGGGTGTGACGGAGTTGCGCTTTGAATGTTGAGCCATCAGGAAAGTCCCTTTTATGGTTGTGGATCATGGTCATGTATCAGAGACTCCGTTGAGAAACAAGGTAAGTATCGCAGTTTTTCGGCCTCTTTCGAATGAATAAAAGTGCTGGATTTGTCGTAATTATCAAGCTACTCTTCGACATCTTCACTGCGAACGCAGTGAAATACCGGAGGGTCTCGTTGTGGTGTACTCACGGTGGAGGTACGGCCAGCCGACTGAGAAGAAGAAGAGGCCGCGGAAGTGGACGCGTTACCTTGTTCTATTCTTGCTGTCGGTGAGCACAACCATCGGCCAGACCGGTACTGCAGGGGTGGTGGTAGAGCAAGAGAACGTGAGAATCACACCACGTTCCGCTTCTTATAAAGCCACGACAGTAGCCAGGTTTTAATGCAGTCGCGCGAGACACAAGCAGCGCAGCCTGCGTGCCTAACGAGGATGCTGATTACATTGGTGTATGGGTATACAGATAACAGCGATGAAGCAAATACTCAGTGCTCACACTATTATATATGCATATATATGAGATCTAACACGCAATAATGCAAGGAACCAAGAAATGTATAGGGAAAGTTATTGGAATCAGTGCAATGTAAATAGGAAGAAAGAAACGTGGGTGCAAAAATGGCAGTGGCTTAGCTCAGCTATGCTAGGACATACGTAGCGTTAGCAGAGGTTCAGCTGATTATTCTTAGCTTTCTAGATATCATGCTTATAGCTGTTCCATTGACACAGACACGATATACGTATTATGTGGCACATGTAGATTTATTTTGCCGGGCAACTACTTCAGGATCCGATGAGTTAAGCTTCTCCGCTTACTGCACCGTTGAGCAGCGTTTGCGCTCTCCTTCTCCATGGCCATACCACAGTGGCAAACGCCAGTCAGAGGCGTTATCAAGCGGCTCCAGCGCAGTGTCAGATGGCGACTGCACAGAGAAGGCTCGCGCGTCGGCGTCCATATATCTACCAAGGCTATGACGGCACTCCTCTGGAAAGCGCACACCGGCGGCGAAGAGTTGCGGGCGGCCGCGGACGAGTGCGAGGGAGGTGCCGGCTACGGTGCGTGACACCACTGATCATCAGCGCAGCGCATCGAATTGCGCGCACACCGGCTGCGAGCCGCGCGCACGGCGGTGGAGTATCATTGCGCATTCGCAGACCAGGCGCACGCCAAATTGTCTCAGCGAGGCCAGTGTAGCTAACGCTACAAAATAAATTGGCGTTAGCAGGAATCGAACCTACGACCTTCAAACAACGCGTTCGATGCTGTAGCACTGAGCTATCATGGTGGCTATCCCCCTAGCCGCATCTTTGGGTTTATATGTTAATTTTAAATGCGGGAGTGTCAGTCAACGCCATCTGTAGCCATGGCGGCGAGTGTGGTACACTCTTTATGAGCCTGTTTTGGCGTCACGTATCCCGTGAACTTCTTACGGGGTGGCAGCTGACCAATAGCCCTTCGTATACAACCTAGCGGCACCAATTCTGCCAGTACGAGACCCTCGTTAATGAATAAAGGAAAGAAGTGTATACCTTGTAGGGACACGTATCCCGAAGGAGTACGGCCACTAGTGTGGGTCCGGTCTTAGCGAGCCGCAGAGCACGCGTTAACCGTCGCCATGTCGAGAACACGATACTGCTCAAGGTCGCAACACTTTCTTGTCTGTGACAACACCAAAACGCAGTTCTGCCCGTTGCAAAGGTGCGGCGGGAATGCTTATGTGCTTCTCCACGCCACGGTCGCAAAGTACTACACAGGGTGCCACAAGCACGTCTTTGTGGTAAAGGTGATTCACGGAGACAACAGGACCAAGGCCAGTCCCGGTTGCTCGAGTGAGGTGAAAAAGTGCGAGGTGAAAAGTGCTCGAGCGAGGTGAAAAGTGCAGCTGAACGTGAGCGCAAAGGCGCTCGCATTGGCTTCGGAGGGAGACGGGTTGGAGTAGCTTGGCCACGCACTAGGACACCGTACCACCCTTCGGCCCAGCGTACGCAAAGAGGCAACAAAAGGTGAGCGTTCGCCTCTGGCGCGAAGCGCCGTCAGCGAACTCCGTCAATCCCCGAGCGACGGGAGTCGACGGACGGGAAAGGAATGCGTGGCCCACCGTAAGCTGTCCCGTAGAATCTCTCTGACCCGCTCCCAACGCACGCGCGCGAAACCTCTCCGGAGAGCCCGCCCGCGGCACGAGAGTCGACATGCGCTACCGGGTGAGAGGGGTTAAAACGTCACTCCTTGCTCTCCCAGCGCGGCCGACAGCGGAGGAGGGGAGTCATGGCGGGACATGAGAATGGCAGAAAAGACTGCCCACGAAAAGGCGGCGGGCTAGCCTCAATTCCCACAGTCCCTCTCCTAAATTTGCCCTTTACCGGTCTCTAAAAGGCAGCCGGACGTCACCCATGCAGTTCAAATGACACTGCTATGAGCGACAGCTAACCTCAGTGCAGCCCTGTAACTGCTGCTAAAAGTGACGACAAAGGAGAAAAAAAACCTTAGTCACATAAAAAGCACATGACACTATAACATGTTTGCGAAAGGGAGAAAAGAAAAGTAGGGCTAGTGTTCGTGGCGCTGAAGCGGGATAGCGTCCACCGGACGGAGGGGCGGAAGAGCATGACAGTATCTGATGGTTGTGATGCCCGAGTGCGAGGTCAAAGGCACGGCAGGGGGCTCTCTGATGGCTCGTTGCTGCTCTTGATTAGCCGCGAGCCCGACGTACGCCGCTTCAGTTGTAGTTTGGAGGCCTCGCATTTCTGGCTCGATGATGGAGCTGGGACGTTGCTGGAAGCCGGGCCTCTCCAGTGATCAGGGAGGCCGAACCGCAATTGGCTGCGAGGCACCCTGGCATTGGCCGGCAGCATATAGCTGCTATCAGCTGGCCTCACGCAGGAGCCAAGGTAGAAAAGGCAGCAGGGCTTCTCGTCGATGGCCGAGAGCACAGCGTCAGTAGGTCAGTGCCCCGAGCACCTCTAGTGTCCACATCGATGCGGCGAAGCCACGACACGCACTCTTCAGGCGCACGCACTGAAGCGTCATGCACTTACACACGCACAGAAGCACGCACACACACCAACGATGGCTGCGCGAGAAAAGGCGCAAAGCGTGCTTCGTTCGACTCTCCACGCATAAGCACTGACACTCAATGTCACAACTTCCTTCGCGGGCAGCCTTCATTCCCACAAACTTTGGGCTTGTTTTTCCGTGTTTTCACACATTGTTACTGAGATTGATTGATTGATTGATATGTGGGTTTAACGTCCCAAAACCACCATATGATTATGAGAGACGCCGTAGCGGAGGGCTCCGGAAATTTCGACCACTTTGGGTTCTTTAACGTGCACCCAATTCTGAGCACACGGGCCTACAACATTTCTGCCTCCATCTTTAATGGGGTCTAATAGACAATAATGCCAAGGAATGTGTAGGGGAAGTTATTAAACCAATGCAATGTAAACAAGAAGAAAAAAAGTGGGTGAAAAAATACCTTGCCGTGAGCAGAAATTGAACCTAAGGACCTTCGAATAAACCGTTCGAGGCTCTACCCCTGAGCTATCATGGCGGATATCCCCTCAGCCACTTTATTGGCTTTATATGTGATTTTTAAATGTGGGAGTGTCAGTCAGCGCCAATTGTAGCCATGGCGGCGAGTGTGGTACACTCTTCATGAGACTGTTTTGGCATCACGAAGCACGTGAACTTATTATGAGCTGGCAGATGACCAATAGTCCTTCGTATACAACCTAGCAGCACCAAGTCAGCCAGTGATATCTCAGTGATAAAGCATCAAACGCGTTATTCGAAGGTCGTAGGTTCGATTTCTGCTCACGGCATGGTTTTTTTCACCCACTTTGCTTTCTTCTTATCTACATTACGTTGGTTCTAATAACTCCTCCTATACATTTTTTGGCATTATTGTCTGTTAGAGCTCATTAACATTGTGTCCAAACACGGAAAAATGAGGCCTTACGTATACACCTCTTTGCCTTATTCATTAACGAAGGTCTCGTACTGACAGACTTGGTGCCACTAGCTTTTATACGAAGGCCTACTGGTCAGCTGCAGCTCGTAATAACTGCACATGCTACGTGACGCCAAAGCAGGCTCATAAAGAGTGTACCACATTGGCCACCATGGCTACAGATGGCGCTGACTGGCACTCCCACGTTTAAAATTCACATAAAAACCCGATAAAGTGGGTGGGGGGGGGCAGCCGCCCTGATAGCTCAGTGGTAGGGCATCTAACGCGTTATTCGAAGGTCACAGGTTGGACTCCTGCTCACGACAAGTTATTTCTTCACCCACTGTTCTTTCTTACTTTTATTACATTGGTTACAATAACTTCCCCTACACATTTATTTACAATGTTGTCTGTTAGATATCATTAACATTGTGTCAAAACACAGAAAAACGAGCTCTTAGGTATACAGTTCTTTCCTTTATTCATTAACGAGGGTGTCGTGCTGGCAGACTTGGTGCCGCTAGGTTGTAAACGAAAAACTATTGGTCAGCTGCCAGCTCGTAATAAGTTCACGTGCTATGTGACGCCAAAACAGGCTCATATAGAGTGCACTACTCTCGCCGCCATGGCTACAGATGCACCGACTGACGCTCCCACGTTTAAAATTCCCATATAAACACAATAAAGTGGCTGGGGGGATAGCCGCTGTGATAGCTCAGTCATTTCACTTCCGGATTGCGAGCGAGACGGTGGCTGAATGTCCAACTCCAACGAAGCGGCTTCAGGGGCCCGAACGGGCCGCGGTAACAAGGTTTTTGAGCCCAGCGCCGACAATTATCAGGTGATTTTGCCCAATTTGCCTTGCGGGCGTATCATTGCGAATACCGTTTTAATGCATGGTGATCTGAGAGCCTGGCTTTACCGCGTCGAAGATTGACGGAACACTTTGGCCAAGCTTGGTGCGCTCGCCGACGTTTTGGTGTTGGGGCTTATCAAATGAACCACGTATGGGCTGTGACACTGACAAGTGCTGACACCTCTCGAAAGTTGCTCTCCGCCGTCGATAGGAGAAGGTAAAGCGTCGCCCTTGTTTGCTTATTGACCTAAATAACCGCGAGGTTCGCTTGGAGCTTAACTGGTTCTTGCACGGCGTGACCGATGAAGAGGTGCGTATTGCCCTGACTCCCTATGGGAAACTATTCGAAGTGAAGCGGGAGAAGTGGAGAGCGCCAGGCATCACTGAGAAGGGCTGAACGACGCGGTCTGTAGAACTAAAGCTGCACTCCGACGTCAAGGTGGATGACATTCCGCACCAGCTCAAGATTGCCGGAGTTGACCCTCATTGTCGTTCCGGGCCGTGCTCCGTTGTACCTACGGTGGAAGAGTGCGGGTCAGAAACATCGGGACTGCCGAGTACCCCGCTGCAGTCGTTGTCGCTGCTTCAGCCACGAAGACGACGACTGCGCGAAGACATATGCCAGTGTGACTAGACCAGCGCAAGAAAGTGACGCTTTGGAGCACCTCATGGACGAAGCAGACTCGGAAGAAACAGCAGGATTTGGCCCAAACTCTGCTGTGCCAGACAGGTCGTCATGCTGTCAAGAAGAGGGTGTGTGTGAAGCACCAGAAAAGCCCGAAGCCAGGCTTCCATACGAAGACGTAGGAAAAAGCCGTGAAAAGGTGGATGCAAGCAGCACGGCGACACGTTTTCTGGCTTTCCAGACTAGAGCCCCTCTGATGTAGAACAGATGATTGGGATTGAGAGCGACACTGGCACTGTGACGGCGAAGCGTCTCCGTGACGCAGGGAAAAAAGAGGAGGGCACCACCGCTGCCACGCCGGACGAACCACCCCCCAAAACGACTCCCGCTTGGCGGCCTCTCCTTCGGCCACGATCAAACATTTCGACAAAGTGCAAGACGACGGAAATGCCGCGTTCGCCACCTTAAGGACTGTACTGGGACAAGGCGTTCAGGAAGAAATTGCAATTGTAAAGTAAGTGCCATGCCCCTGAGTTTTTCGCAGCCTTACAATCATGCAAATAGAAAATTCGATCCGTGTGGCCACTTTAAATGTGTGTGGCCTTGCCTCACGGAGAAAATAATGTCAGCTTTACCGACTAGTAATTGACCTCAACCTTGGCGTCCTGGCAGTTCAAGAGAGTAAAGTCCGTGGCGACAATGGAACTGAGGGCATGGTGCGCCAATTCTTGCCGCGGTATTCTGCTATAGTTAGCCATGCCATAGGGACTTCTTCCGGCTGTGTGTTGTTCGTCTGACAGAGTCTGGGCGCTAAAATAAAAGCCTTAACAACATGTCCGTCTGGTCGGCTCATTGTGTGTGATCTTTTGTTTTCGTGTTTGGAATGGCACCTAATTTGTTTGTACGCACCGACTGTTGCGGACGAAAGATGCATATTTTTCGAACAACTAAACCAGTATACCCAGTGTAACGGGGCTCTTTATCATTATTGGCGACTTCAACCGCGTTCTTTCAGCCAAAGACATAACTAGTGAACGACATTACAGGGATGCAAGTACCACTGTCTTAAGCGATATAGTAAGGAACCATGGTTTTGAAGATGTGGCAGAATGTCTCGGTGGTGGCAGGACTATGCAGTACACCCACTTTCAGGCAGCCAGCCACGCCCGACTAGATAGGGCGTACGTGAGTGTTGAATTAGTGTCACTTTGCCAGGCATACCGTTTTAACGCCGTTTCATTTAGTGACCACTGCTTGGTTAGCTTTGTAGTAGCTAGCACGAAAAAAAAATGAAAAGGGCCTTCGAGTGGCAACTATGGTAATTTATTTTGAATCTGCTGAGCGATGAAAAATTTATAGCGGAAGTAACGATGGAAGTGGAAGAAATGAAAGTTCTCAGTAAGAAGACATTCAGAGAAAATGGGAGAACTTCAAGCAGGCCGTTGAATTGAAGGCTTTGGAGCGCTCGAGCGCTACAAGCAGAGAAAAAGGAGCAGAAGAAAAGCACATGCGTATAAATGTGAAAAAATTTATCATCGAAGAATCTAGGATGGCTGGCATGTTTATTGACAATTTTCGCGCGTTGAAGTGTAAAATAGAACGGTTCGATATCGAAAGATACCATGGTGATATAGTGCGGGCAAGGGCAGTGTGACTGATAATGGCAGAAGCGCCGTCAAAAAGGGCGTTGGGCTTAGGAAAGTGGCATGCGCGATGTAATCAGATATGAGAAACTGAACACGGAGGTGAAGTCAGTGATGCCGCAGATGTTATCGAGCGTGTTTTATTTGAGCACTTGGATGATTTATTCGCCGCCACCTCAGTTGATGTCAACCGTTTCAAAAAAGAGTTTTTAACGCTGATGCCAAAGCTTGGCAAGAGTACGAAAGAAATATGCGAGGAACCCATTTCGGAACAGGAAGTAAACAGTGCTATAGAAAGTATGCGTCCTTGGAAATCCCCTGGCCCTGATGGTCTAACTTCCGCCTTTTATAAGTGTTTCAAGTTAGCAATAGCACCAGTCTTAGCCGACGTTTAAAATGAGGCATTCGAGCTCAAAGTATTACCCCTGGCCTTTTCAACCTTCCACACTGTTCTTATACCGAAATTGAAAGACCCCAATGCACTGAGTCAAGTTATTTCTTACAGTACAATTAGCCTCACTAATGGAGATTATAAGATATTCATGAAAATTCTAGCTAAATGGTTGCAAACAGCCATTACGGAGCTCGTTGTGTCGCATCAGACGTGCGGCTATAAAGGTCGAGCTATCCTCACTAATATACACGCAGCACGGAGCATCCTTGATTGTTGCGGCGCAATTGGTGCGCGAGTGGCAATGCTGCGAATCGATCTCGAGAAAGCTTTCTACGCGGTGCTTCATGAAATTCTGCTGTGCATTAAAGATTATGTGCATTTAGGAAAAATAATGAAAGCGGGGGTTGCCATGGCGTACCGAGACTGCTCAATGTAGCTAATCGTTAACAAGGCGGTGGGGAAGCGCATCCCAGTCAAGCGTTTGGTCTGTAAGGGTTGCCCTTTCGCACCACTATTGTTTTGTTTGTACATAGAGCCTTTTGTTTGAGTGTCATAGAGAATGACTGTGTCAGCGAGTTTAAGCTGCACGAGGTTGAATTTCGGCTGTTGGCTTATGTGGACGATATTGCTGTTTTTTGCGCGGACTCCGTCTGCAAAGCAGGGGCTGTCAAATGTGTTACTAACTTCTGTGCTGAAAGCGGCAGCGCTGTAAATTGGAGAAAATGCCTTGGCTTTTGGCACGTTGACTGGCAAGAAACCCCAGAACGTTTTGCCAGCATGAGGTATGTTACGACACCGGTGAACTACTTGGGTGCCCCCCTCGAGTGGCATACAAAGACAGCGATTCGTACTGATAACCTGCGGAAAAGCGTTAACAAGTGTAATGACTGGAATTGGTTTATGTTTTCTAAAGCAACAATTTGCATGATATTCTCAGTGCGTAACATATGGTATATCTTACAAGTCTTACAATGTTCAAGGGCAAACATCCAAAAATTTCACCATGTGTTCGCTGTCTTCGTGTGGGAATCGTCTTGGGAAAGATCGAGTTCGACTAATTTATTTCTTCGAGTGGGAAATGGAGGACTGGGCTTGTCGCATTTGTTTTTGAGACAGCTAGTCAATCAATTTTGTTTCCTACGAGACGTCGACGTGCCATTCCTTCGCACTGTCTGTCAACTTCACCTGGGGCAACACTTTTCTAACATGGTTCTCAATCGGCAGCGTACCCGGTGGTGTTTATGGCTTCCTCCGCGAAGTTGTGCTTTCCTGTAGGTTTCTTTCAGCGCGGTTTTTATTTGAATACTTGAGTCAACTCGGACGTAAAAAGTTGTACAAGGACCTATTTGATATGTTTTTACCAGTTCCTTTGTATCGGTCTCTTTACAATGTATGCCATAGGCACACTGTTCTAAAGCGCGTCAAGGCCATGAAAACACCACTAGGTGCTAAGCATTTCTTTTTTAATTTGCATACCGGTACGCTGACTGTCAAATCCTGGATGGCTGCAAAGGGGTTTTGCGTTCCTTGGGGCATGCATTACATAATATGCAGAAAGAACGAGACAATTCAGCATGTATTCTTTGAGTGCTGGGATGCTGTATTTCTTTGGGACGTGCTCCAGCGCACGATCAAAAAATATTTTCTCTTTGATGCGCATGGCAACCACTATTTGGAATTACAAAGTAATGATGGGACCCCATATGACATGATAATGCTTATGGCTCTTCAGAGCATTTGGAAATCCAGGATGGCAGTCATTCACTATGATGTAGATGCACGAGTGCCCTCCCAGTACTTCAAAGAATATATAAGAAACTTTAAGGATGACCAAAAGCTGCGGGAATTTACCCCAGAGTAGTTGCCACGCGTCGAATTACTATCGATGATAAAAACTTTTTGACAGATGCAAGGCCACAGGATTTGAGTCACTGTGTTTAACAATGTTTTGGATTGTGTTGTGTAATTATCTGTGAATATGTGTAATGTTTAAGTGAGCCAAAAGCAGGAAATAAAAAAAGCCGTGATAGCTGGGGAGATATCCACCGTGATATCTCAGCGGTAGAGCACCAAAGGCATTATTCTAAGGTCGTAGGTTCGATTCCTGCTCACGGCAAGTTATTTATTCGCCCAACTTTTCTTTCTTCGTATTCACATTACGTTGGTACTAATAACTTTCCCTATACTTTTCTTGGCATTATTGTCTGTTAGATCTGATTAACATTGTGTCAAAACACGGAAAAGCAAGCCCTTGGGTATACGCTTCTTTCCCCTATTCATTAACGAGGGTCTTTTACAGGTAGACTTGGTGACGCTAGGTTGTATACGAAGGACTATTGGTCAGCTTCCAGCTCGTAATAAGTTCACGTGCTACATGACGCCAAAACAGGCTTATGAAGAGTGTACCGCCATGGCTACATACGGCGCTGGCTGACGCTTCCACGTTTAAAATTCACATATAAACCCATTATAGTGGCTTGGGGGATAGCCCCCATGATAGCTCAGTGGTAAAGCATCAAACGCGTTATTCGAAGGTCATAGGTTCGATTTCTGCTCTCGGCAAGTTCTTTCTTCACCCACTTTTTTCTTCTTTTTACATTACATTGGTTCTAATAACTTCTCGTATACATTCCTTGGCAATATTATCTTTTAGATCTCAATAACATTGTGTCATACACGGAAAAACGAGCCCTTAGGTATACACTTGTTTCCCTTATATATATATATATATATATATATATATATATATATATATATATATATATATATAGAGAGAGAGAGAGAGAGAGAGAGAGAGAGGTAAGGTGAAAGAAAAGTGAAAAGTGTTACGCCATAGTAGGCCATCTTTTTACCCAGAAGCCTCGAGCACGAGCTGTTGTCCCTAACGCTGTGATTCTTATGTCGGTCGTTGCCGCACACTTTCAGTATCAATGGACCTGCTGTGCAAGTGCTGTTTACACCAATAAACCACGTTTTTGAGCGGTGTTGGTGCCGGGACGATTCAACCTAAAACTTAGCAACACGAATCTACCTGCCGTATACCCTCCCCGACGCCCGAGAATTGCCTCACGAAAACACCCTGCAAGGTACGAGCCAGCCTCCGATGGTCATCGTGCCCATTGCGTTACGCGTGAATGATCCACCTTTTTTCAACGGTACCGATGACTAAGACGTTGAAGATTTGCTGTCGACGTTTTGAAAAGTAGGCGCGAGCAACAAGTGGGACGACCCTTCGAAGCTGCAATATGTACCCTTCCATATAAGAGAGGTAGCGAGTCTCTGGTTTAACAACCACCACTTGCGAATTTCGGAATTCGTCACTTGGGCTGCTTTTAAGCTACGCGTTGCTGATGTCTTCAGCCGGTCCGAGGTATGCGAGCTCCGTGCCGAACAGCGCCTATGGGGACGCACACAGCTTCAAGGGGAAGACTTCACAAGCTAAATCGAAGACGTGCTCCACTTGTGCAAGTACCTTGACTCTTCACTGGTAGAATCAGACAAGATCAAACACATCTTGAAGGGGATAGACGATAACGCCTTCCAGATGCTGCTGACCAAGGGCCCATACATCGTGTTCGAATGCGCTACTCTTGGTCAGAGCTTTGAGGAGTTGTCTAAACAACGGGTCATGACACGGCGGCCAGCTGCTACCGACGAAACTCTCGTAGCGTCGACCCTCGGTGGAGACCACAACACGCTAGTGCGGAAATCATATGATATGTGCACAAGGAGGTGGTCCGACAACTTTCGTGCTAGTCGTATCTACCGATGATGGAGCCCTCTTCTGAGTGTCTCGCACCCGCCATCAGGCAGGTAATAAAGGCACAGGTCTTCGAGGCACTGCCGTCCGCCTCTTAGATACCTACCACCATGCCATTGGTTTACGCTAAGGTTGCTGCAAGTCCACCGTGACCTCTACTCTTGCCGACTACTCAACCAGTGTGAGTACCAGTGACGCCTCGTACACAGCAGTTTGATGGCAACCTCTGGCGTACAGCTGATAACCATGCCATCTGCTACGCCTGTGGGTACCAAGGCCATGTCGCACGCTTCTGTCGACGGCGCCTCGCAGTGACTCCGCCGGAGCCAAGGTACTCCGACCACTGCTTCCGCGCCCCGTACGATACGCCACTAGACCCACTGGTACAACATAAGGGAATACTAGGCGAACGTGAATCGCTACCAGGTCAACGAGACGGCCAACGTGTTCCCGATCACCGACTGTTCCCACTTCGTAGCTCATCTTCCCCACGCCACCGTTCACTGTCACTTCTGCGTCGCCGACCAGGACCGGAAAACTGACTATCGCAGCTGCGAAGGCATGAGCTGCGTCGTCTTCACAATATGTAAGGCCTCGCCTGTCCCCAGCCAGCGTTCTGGAGGTTTTTGTCGATGGGGTTTATGAACTCTCGCTCTTGTTGATACCGGAGCTGCTATTTCTGTTATGGGCCGAAAGGTTTGCCAATCTATACGAAAGGTCTTGACGCCACCATACGGTTTTTCACTCAGTACAGCGAGCGCGCAACAAGTTGGACCAGTCGGAGCATGTACGGCTCGAGTCACCATTCAAAACATTTTGTACGACATCGAGTTCCTAGTGCTAGCCACATGTTCGCATGCCGTAATACTCGGATGGGACTTCTTGTCGCGCCACTACGCCGTAGCTGACTGCGCTCGCGCTCAGGTGAAACTTTCGGTGTTCGCCGGTGCCTCGTTTGGCGATACCACTCGACTTGGTGTTTTAGCAAGCTTTATCTGGCCACTGACACTTACTTTTATCGTATTAGTGCCGTCATTGTCCCTGTAGACCACACTGGCTTTTGTGGCACTACTGTTGTGATCACACCGTCGGCGATTTTCAGTCGTCGCCACGGCACGTCTCTGCCATATGCCATTCTGCCGCTGAATGAAGATGCGACTAGAATAGCTGTTTAATATCCCAGATTAAGTCCTCTAACTTTACACTACCGCGAGACACTTCGTCACGTTCATTCAGTAGACTAACGCTCTATCGTACCTATTGAATCCCATAACACTGGCCCATAACTTCTGTTGGATGCTGTAACGCCTAGCTTCGATCCGGACGACGTGTCTTCGGATGCATTCGAACACTTCATCGACAGCGAGTTCCCTTAGGATCAATGGGCACAATTTATAGTGCTTCTTTAAGAGTTTGGACATTCTTTAGACTTTTTGCAGAAGCCACTGAGTCAAACCAACACCGTCAATCACCGTATCGACACGGGACCACATAATCCTTTGCGACAACGCACCTACCCCTGTATCAGCAACAGAACGCAATATCATTGCGGAGCATGTAAATGGCATGCTTCGCCATGGTGTTATCACACCCTCCTCAAGTCCGTGGTCTTCACCTGTAGTGCTCGTCAGAAAAAAAGATGGTTCAATTAGGTTTTGTGTAGAATACAGACACCTCAACAAGAATAAATGGAACGATATCTACCCTCTTCCCCGCATCGATGACGCCGTCGATTGCCTGCAAGGGGTCGGATATTTTTCGTCAATGGATTTGCGTTCAAGATATTGTAAGATGACGATGACAGAATTTGGCCGTTCTAAAACAGCGTTCGTCAGGCCAGATTGCCTACAATAATTCGCAGTATAGACATTTCGTCTGTGCATGTGCCTGCTACACTTCAGCGAATGATGGGCAGCATGCTTCGCGGCCTGAATTGGCAAATACGTTTTTGTTACCTAGATGACGTTGTTGTGTCCTCACCAAATTTTCCCACCCACGTTGCCCGTTAGCGCACGATTCTTCAGTGCTTCACCAAGGCAAACCTTCAGCATAGTCTCAAGAAGTGCTGCTTCGGGGCTCGTCAACTTGCTATACTTGGCCATGGGGTCTTAAAGAATGGACTACTTCCAGACCCGGAAAAACTTCACGCAGTCGCCGAGTTTAATAAACCAACAATACTGAAAGAACTGCGGAGCTTCGCCGGCTTGTGCTTCTATTTTCGTCATTTCATCCGTAACCTTGCTTCAGTCATAGCACCACTCACGAAGCTTGTTGTTCCGCCTGCCAACCTTTCCGATTGGGCCCAAGTGTGTGGTGACGCCTTCGGCACATTGCGTCGCCAGCTCACATCATCACCTATTTTACGCCATTATGAGCCAACAGCCCCCAAAAAATTGCACACTGACGCTAGTGGCATCGGCCTTGGCGCAGTACTCACGCAACGTAAGCCTGGTATTCTAGAATATGTCATCGTATATGCTAGCCGCGCACTCATAAAAGCAGAAACCAACTACTCTTCGCCAATAAAGAATGCCTCACAATTGTGTGGATGTTAGGCAAGTTTTGTCCTTATTTGTACGGAAAGACTTTCGACGCCGTCACCGACTATCATGCACTCTGTTGGTTAGCTTCTCTGAAGGACCCTTCTGGCCGTCTTGGACGTTGGGCACTGCGCCCCCAAGAATTTGACATTCGTATCATTTACCGATATGGGTGAAAACATTCTGACGTGGACACGCTCTCTCGATTACCAGTGCGATTCAGAGAAGACCTGCACTGAGAAAGTCACATTCCCATCGCTGCCATTTCCATCACGAAAATGCAATCTGAGCAGCGTAAACATCCATGGATTGTATCTCTCCTTAATTCCTTTCAGGCACTTGCACGTCAGCGTACCCACGTGCTCTTCATCGTCAAGCCACACACTTTGCGGTATGAGGCGCGTGCCCATACCGAAAAAAAAACACAAAGTTAATGGACGTAAATGGCTTTTGGTTATACCAAGCGATATGCGATCTGACGTATATGCGCATTTTCATGGTGATCCGCAGCATGCTCACGCTGCTAGAGCACTGAAGACGTATGAATGCCTCCGCCAGCGCTACTACCGGCGCTGCATGTACACCTTCGTCCAAAAATACATCCAATTCTGATCATTGTGCAAACAGCGGAATTCATTTGTCCATTCACCCGGACTATTACAGCCTCTACCCTGTCAGCCACGCCCTTTAGACCGTATAGGCACTGATCTATAAAGACCGCTTCCTTACACAGCGGCTGGCAGTTGATGGGTAATCGTCGCCATGAACCACATGACGAGATACGCAGGGACAGCTCCACTACCTTCTGCTGCTGCTGGGCTCGTAGCCAACGTCATCTTACGACAATCTGTCCTGCGTCACGGTGCACCACGTGAAATACTCAGTAATAGAGAACGGGTGTTCTTATCCGAGGTTCTTCAAGAACTACTTCGTGCATGCCGTACCGCTCACTGCGACCTCTACTCCCTACCGCCCGCAGACCAACGGTCTAACGGAGCGATTCAATAGAACCCTGAAAGACAGGCTCAAGATGTATGTTCATGTTGACCAGTCAAACTGGAATGCTGTGCTACCGTTTGTAATCTATGCATATAATACCGCGACGCAGTCAACAACAGGCTTTTTTCATTCTTTTTGCTAAACGACCGCGAGCCATGCGGCAATCTTGACACCGTTTGGCCGTGTCACCAAGATGCTTCCGAATTCAGTCCTGTTTCTGAAATTGTATGCTGAGGAGCGCCGTCAGTTGGCCCACTCATTCACATCGGACAGACAAGCCCTCGAAAAAGAGCGCCATGACCGTGACCAGCAAGTGCAGAGTTTTGCCGTAGGCTCAGCTCTTCTGGCTCCGACGGCCGTTTCACTCTCCTGGCCTGTCCTCCTAATTTACCTCAAAGTACCATGGTCCCTACCACGTCGTGAAACGCCACTCTCACATAACATATGTGATCGAGCCAGTCAATCTATCCACAGACAAATTGAGCCTTTCCTTCTGTCGTCACCTTTACTGGCCAAGATGGCTTCCCTTTGTAGCGGGGGTTTTGTAAGGAGGAAGAAGAGCAATACGCCGTAGTGGGCCATCTTTTTAGCCATAAGCCTCGAGCGCGATCTGATGGCCCTGATGCTGTGATTTCTGTGTCGGTCATGACCGCCCGCTTTCAGTATCAATAGGCCTGCTGTGCAAATGCTGTTTACACAAATACACTCCATTTCAATTTTGCCTCTTTTTTTATTTTCAGCCTACTGTTAACCATTTGCAAGGTTTTTACAGGAGGGGGAGCAAAAAGAAAGGCACAAAAACAGGCACATCAAACGTTACAGCAAGCTTTGGTTGGAGCGGCGTTTCTAAACAAGTAAAATTAAGAAGAAAAAATACATTAATGAATAAAGTGGTAGTGGACACATATAAATGTCATACAGTCGTGAAGAAGTATAGAGAAAAAGTGAACACATTTTAAGAGATGACGTAAATACTATTATTGACAGACAACCCAATACAAAAGGGCAATCGTAGAATGAAGTATAGTGCATACTGCCACATGGTTTGCTTGGGTGAGATCGAAGTGTGAAAGAAGACAAAGACGATCTCTCTGAGCCGCTGCTTGAGTAGTCGACTAAACGAGCCCATTTTTATCAAGTTTGTCGAGAGTAACGTGACAAGACTGGTGGAGGTGCTGGGTACAACGTCTCGCAATCCACCCGATGCCCAAGACCCCGTCCAGCAGCCGGAACACAAGCCCTGCACTCGTGGACACTCCTGTTCATAGAGTAAGCCACCGCCAACGAGGCCTACCGCCTGAGACACCAACCACTGACGCAGCGACTATGACTTCGACACAAGATCCCATGCAAGCTCCGACACCTTCCACGCCGATCTACTGCACCGTCGAAAACCCGCTCATGCCTAGCCCCTTTCACGGAGAGCAGCACGAAGATGTTGACGACTGGCTGAGTGAGTTCGAACGTGTCGCAGCGATCAATTACTGGGATGATGCCGCGAAGCTCCGGAACGTGTACACTTGCCTAAAAGACGGTGCCAAGACGTGGTTTTTGAACAGGGATGATGTTCTGACATCTTGGCGCGAGTTCCATCGTCGCCTCCTGGAGACCTACAGGAGTCCCGACCGCCGTGAACGGGCGGAGCGTTCACTACAATCACGCATTCAGATGCCCAACGAGACCGTCTCGATGTACGTCGAGGACATGACACGGCTTTTCAAGCGAGCGGATCCTGCTATGGCAGAAGAAAAAAAGTTGCGCCACCTCATGCGTGGTGTGAAGGAACAACTTTTTGCTGGTTTGGTGCGTAGTCCCCCCAAAAGTGTTGCTTAGTTCCTTACTGAAGCGGCAACAATGGAGCGAGTACTGCACCAACGGTCTGCCCAGTTTGACCGTCAAGTGAATGCTGCCTCAACTCCCGAAATTTTCGCCACCCCTGGGAGCAAGAGCCCCGAATGGATTCGCGAGATCATTCGATCTGTCGTCCGGGAAGAAATGGAGATGTACGGGACAAGGCAAATCGATGTTGGTTCTATTACCAGTGTCATCCGCGACGAGGTCCAGCAGGTGCTGCACGCCCATCGTTTTCCGCCCACGTCGGTTGATCCGGAAACGGCTCCTGTGTCTACTGACAGTCGCCGTCGTACGTACGCGGAAGCCTTGCGATCTGCCACTCCTCTTCCGGGTCAAGGAGTCCCGATCCAGCCAGTGCCGCACGTCCCGATCCAGACAGTGCCGCACGTCCCGATCCAGACAATGCCATACGTCCCGATCCAGACAATGATGCCGTCAGTCGCGATTCAGTCAGCGCACGCTGATTTTGACATCGATAGTCGCCGTGCACCGACGCGCAAGTCTGATCTCTGGCGTACGCCAGACAGACGACCCCTCTGCTATCATTGCGGTGAGGCTGGTCACATTTACCGCGAATGCCCATACCGGCAACTTGAACAGCGCGGATTTTCCGTCAATTCCCCTCGTCCCCGAATTGGTCAAAGGCCAAGGGATATCGAAGAGTATCTCGCGCAACAGCGTGCACCCTTTACACGACGGCAATCGCGGTCACCATCTCCGAGGAGACCCGCAGCCACTGGGCCACGTTTCGGGGTGATGGCACGGGAACGCTCCCCGAGCCCTCGTCGGGAAAACTGAAGGCAGCGGCCTTCGGGGGCAAGGTCGCTGGGACTCAAAGTGCGGAAGACCTCTCATCGACGCTTGCACGCAACGCCGAAGGCATTTCGTCAGAGAATAATCGCAGTGCAGAAGAAACGCCGACATCCGCATCTGAACCTAGTGGCCGCGTGTCACTCGACATACCTGTGCTGGTTGACGGTCTTCAGGTCAGTGCATTGGTAGACACTGGTGCAGACTATTCGATCATCAGCGGGAGGCTAGCGAAAGATCTCAGGAAAGTGATCACGCTGTGGAATGGAACGCGCATTCGAACAGCTGGAGGACACGTTGTAACACCGCTGGGTCGCTGTACCGCAAGAGTGAAAATTCGTGCGTCAACGTTTGTGCTCAGCTGCCTCGTTCTTCGCGACTGTTCGCGTCAGCTGATTATCGGCATGGACTTCCTTCGGGAATACGGTGCCATCATAAATCTCCGTGAGCGCATCGTGACCTTCTCTACTCAAGACGCAACAGATCGAGACGCTGATAACTGCCGTAGACTTGCGCTGCGTGTTGCTGACGACAGTGTGACGCTGCCACCTCGAGCAACTGTTCCCATCGAAGTCACTTGTGAAGACTTCCAAGACGGCGACGTGGTGGCTGAAAGCAACTTATCACTTCTGCTGCTCCAAGGTGTATGCACCGCCCGAAGTGTTGTGCGCGTCCGTGACGGACAGTCAACGATACTAGCTACGAACTTCAATTACGAGCACCGGCATCTTTTCCGCGGAACCACCCTAGCTTATGGAGAACCTGTTGCCGACGTCACGGAGTGCTTCGCGTCCGAGGAAACGCATGAGGATGAGGAATTTCTAGACCACATCGACATTAATTCGACGCTGTCAGACGAGAGAAAGGCTGCACTTCACAACCTTTTAAGGGAGTTTAGATCTTGCTTCGCCTCTTCTTCTAAAGTCCGTCAAACACACCTCACGAAGCATCGAATTATTACCGACGATGACGTCCGCCCCATACGGCAGCAGCCTTATCGCGTTTCTGCCAAAAAACGCGAGGCTATTTAGACACAAGTAAAAGAGATGCTCGATGACGGGATTATTCAACCATCCAGCAGCGCTTGGTCCTCGCCAGTCGTTCTAGTAAAGAAAAAAGACGGAACGCTGCGATTCTGTATTGACTACAGGAAGCTTAATAGCGTCACGAAAAAGGACGTCTACCCGCTTCCACGGGTCAACGACTCCCTCGACAGGTTACGGCGTGCGAAGTATTTTTCGTCCATCGATCTAAAGAGTGGCTATTGGCAAATTGAAGTGGATGAACGAGACCGAGAAAAAACCGCGTTTGTGACTCCAGATGGACTTTACGAATTCCGAGTTCTTCCCTTCGGCCTCTGTTCTGCACCAGCCACGTTTCAGAGGATGATGGACACAGTTCTCGCTGGCTTGAAGTGGCAAAGCTGCCTTGTCTACCTCGATGATGTGGTCATCTTTTCCGAGAGCTTTGAAGAACATCTGAAGCGTCTGAGAAAGGTTCTGGAAGCCATTCGCACAGCTGAACTCACGCTGAAACCCCAAAAATGCCATTTCGGCTATGAAGAGCTGAAATTTCTGGGACATGTCATTAGTGCGGATGGAGTGCGACCTGATCCAGACAAAACTGCTGCTGTCGCCGCCTTCCCTGTCCCATCAGATAAAAGAGCAGTACGCCGTTTCCTCGGCTTGTGCGCGTATTATCGCCGATTTATCGCCAACTTCTCTAAGATAGCTGAACCTCTTACGCGACTCACCCGAGATGACGTACCCTTTACTTGGGGCGCAGAACAAGATACAGCGTTCGCAGAGTTACGACAGAGAATGCAAACAGCCCCTGTTCTTGCCCATTTTGACGAGGACGCTACTACAGAAATTCATACAGATGCCAGCAACGTCGGACTTGGCGCTGTCCTTGTACAACGACACGGCGGCGTTGAGCATGTGATAGCTTACGCCAGTCGTACTCTTTCTCGAGCTGAGACCAACTATTCTACGTCAGAAAAAGAATGCCTCGCAGTCGTGTGGGCGACGACCAAATTTCGGCCTTACCTCTACGGTCGTTCCTTCAAAGTGGTGACTGACCACCACTCGCTCTGCTGGCTGGCAAATCTCAGAGATCCATCCGGCCGTCTCGCACGGTGGAGTTTGCGTTTGCAGGAGTTTGATGTTACGATTGTGTACAGGTCAGGGCGCAAACACGAAGACGCCGACGCGCTTTCTCGAGCACCTGTGGGGAACGCTGTCAGGGGCTCCGAAGATGAAGATGCCTTTCTCGGAGCAGTTAGTGACTCCGAATTTATGTCAAAGCAGCGGGCAGACGATGAATTACGCCCAGTAATTGATTCCTTGGAAGGCCGCAACTCTCAGGTCCCTCAACACATTGCTCGCGAACTGTCCTTTTTTTGTCTAAGAAGAGGCATTCTTTACAATAAAAACGCCCGTGGTAGCGACAAAGCCTTCCTACTCGTTGTTCCTACCGACATGCGTGATGAAATCCTCCTTGCGTGCCACGACGAGCCCACGTCAGGACATTTGGGCTATTCGCGAACTCTCGCCCGAGTACGCCAACAGTATTACTGGCCGCGGCTATCAACTAGTGTACATCGATATGTGAAAGGCTGCCGTGAGTGCCAGCGCCGCAAGACGCCGCCTTTGAGACCCGCGGGCCTGCTCCAGCCGATCGCACCACCACGGACACCGTTTGACCTCGTGGGAATGGACCTTCTCGGGCCCTTCCCTTTGTCGTCCTCTGGGAACAAATGGATTATAGGTGCGACAGATTATCTTACGCGTTATGCTGAAACAAAAGCGTTACCCCGTGGCACGGCCTCTGAAGTCGCACAGTTCTTCGTGCACCAAATCGTCCTACGGCATGGTGCCCCGTCATGCGTGATTACGGACAGAGGGACGTCGTTTACAGCACGAATGATGGAGGACATTTTTAAACTGAGCTGCACAAGTCATCGAAAAACAACGGCTTATCATCCGCAATCCAATGGACTGACAGAGAGGCTTAACAAGACCATAGCGGACATGCTGTCAATGTACGTGGACGTACAACATAAAACCTGGGACGAGATTCTTCCATACATCACGTTTGCATATAATACGGCAACGCAAGAAACAACGCGATTTCCACCTTTCCGACTTGTTTACGGACGCAACGTGCGAACCATGCTCGATGCTATGCTTCCGTGCGACCAAAGCAATGAACTTGCTCAAGATGCTGAGCAATACACTCAATACGCCGAAGAAGCTCGTCAGCTAGCTCGCATAAACACCAGTCACCAACAAGATGCAGACGCACGACGTTACAACCTCCGCCATCGAAATGTCACCTACCACCCTGGGGACCGAGTGTGGGTGTGGATCCCTGTCCGGCGACCAGGCTTATCCGAAAAACTCCTAAGCCGTTATTTTGGACCGTACAAGGTTCTTAGACGAATCACAGATCTTACCTACGAGGTATTTCCGGACGGCGCAGCATCTTCTCGTCGACAGCTTCGGCCCGAAACCGTGCATGTCGTTCGGCTGAAGCCCTACTTCACACAGTAGCCCTTGTGGTTTCACGTGCTACGACATGCCGTGACATTGCGTTGCTGCTGCTGTTTGTGTTCTCCTGTGTTTTTATGCCTTTTCTTTTTGCGCTTGGCGCAAGCGTTGGCGAAACTTCCTCATTTGCGCTGCGAGTAGTGGCACTCTCCCTCTTTTGGTTCTCTATATCTGCGTGTGTATACCTTCATTTTTTTTATTTACGAGCATCGAGTCAATGCTTTCAAAGGGGGGGACTATTGCCACATGGTTTGCTTGGGTGAGATCGAAGTGTGAAAGAAGACAAAGACGATCTCTCTGAGCCGCTGCTTGAGTAGTCGACTAAACGAGCCCATTTTTATCAAGTTTGTCGAGAGTAACGTGACAATACTATGTTATCAGGCATATTAGTAAAGGCTATGTGTATGTTGCAACATTTTTATGAAGGCATCAACTGTACGCTGTTCGGCTATAAGTCGGTGAGGAGAATTCTATTCTCAATTTCATCTAGAAAAAAAAGAATAATAGAATGTATTGTTGTGTCACGAGTATTATCGGAGCCTGTGATCATGGGTGTCACGTTTTTTTCTTGTCGCCTTGGTTTTCACCTATCTTGTGTGGTCTATCTCAAAAATAATTTTGCAATAACTCATATAAACTTCAGGAGATGTTTTTTTTTGCTGGCCTATCAACTGCGGGCAAACGAGTGGGGCGTAGTAATTCAGTACGATTTACCTTTTCAAGCGTGTTGATACCAATACCTTGAAGGGGGACCAGAATATGCTAGCATACTTAAATATTGGTCGGAAAAGTGTGACATACGCTAGATGCATAGTGTCATGGGCGGCGTGTCGCAGTGTCCACCTAAAAAAACAATTTCTTTAAGGCCGTAGTAGCTATGGTTTCTATGTACAATGTCCAACTGAAATCAGAAGTTAAAATCAACCCAAGGTATCACACACTGGCTCACATTTTGTAGCACAATGTTGTACCCATTATGGAAAAGTAAGCGTGATTTCTTTTTTGTGACTTGCACCGCGACTGTTTTGTCAAAATTATTCGGTATTTGCTAATTAGAACACCATCGTACAACGTAACTAAGGGCATCGTTCAAGTAAATGTCATCACGGCAGCTTTTATTCACTTTGCACAATATGCAGTCGTCTGCGAAAAGTTTAATGTTTGCATTAATGTTCCCTGCTAGGTCATCATAAAAAGAAGAAATAACATCAGTGCCAAGACATATCACTGACGCACTCCGAACGTAACGTTCTGTCTTTCAGAGACGTGATCGTTGCATTGCACAAATTGCTGACGACAGGACAAAGAGTTTCGTGTCTAACGGGTCACTGGCCCATCCCCGTGTTTGCAAACTTGCTGGTAAACGTATGTAACTGCGCGGTAGTAAACACGGACGACAAGAAGATACAAGGACTGCGCTTGTCCTTGTATCTTCTTGTCGTCCGTGTTTACTACCGCGCAGTTACATACGTCGATCATGAATCACCAACTCGCCCAATCGTCCACCTTGCTGGTAAACAAGCTTTTTGTGAGGAATCCGGTCAAACTTTATTGAGAAATCCATAAACATGATATTATTTAGGAGTGTCCATTGATGGCTTCGGCAAGTTGATTGATTGTTCCGGCAACTAATGTTACGGTCGGCAGGCCTCTCCCAAAGCCGTGCTGGTTATGGTGTAGTAGCCCATTGACTTCGACAAACTTTAAAATAAATTTGAGATTAATATGCTCGAATAGTTTACAGCTAGCGCAAGTTAAGAAAATGGGCCTGTAGTTTCAAGGAGTTGATTCTTCACCAGATTTATGCACTGGGATTATTTTCGAAAGTTTTCATTCGGAAGAATTTTGCGAATCCTGGATAGATTTAGTTAATATTGAGCTCAGGTACTTACTAAGTGGTTCGTCATGCCGTTTGAAAGAGGCGTTCGGTATCGCATCTGGACCACAACTCAATAACAGACACAGTATACCACTTTCAGTTATTTCTGGAGTTCCTGATAACTTGCTATTGGTGGATGGCATATTCCCTGAGTGTTGTATTAGCCCATTACCGATTGTAAAGACAGACTGAAAGTAACGGTTGTATGTTGTGTGCGTGATTGTTTCTCCAAGACTCTCACGTGGCAAAAGATAAGCAAGCCGCGTTCTTTATGGATGCCTTGGATGCGACAAAA
The DNA here is from genome assembly GCF_043290135.1 of Rhipicephalus microplus. NCBI lineage: Eukaryota > Metazoa > Arthropoda > Arachnida > Ixodida > Ixodidae > Rhipicephalus > Rhipicephalus microplus. The sequence goes on from NC_134708.1 coordinate 128,771,732, forward strand.
AAATGCGGAAGGTGAGGGGAGGCCGTATGAAGGCACGTTGGGTACGAAAAGTCGTGGAACGGGATCAGAAAAATCCACGTATGAAAAAAAAAACACGACAGTTCCTGCCTTCCAGTCGCCTTAAGCCATCGCATAAAACCCAGTGACACTGAAGGCTAAGGCGTATGCCTCATCAAATGTGATAGTTCACCTTCGGTGCCCTATTGCGTCGGTAACAGGTGTCGCAAAACATCATCATGCGATAAAGTCACCACATGACATGAAGGCGACGTCACGAATTGTCCAGACATCTGATGTCATCATGTAATGACGCGTGGCGGGATGACTTCACCACATTACATCGTAGCTTGGTCAGAGATGTTCCGATCGCAAGGCCAATGTGAAACAACCATGTGAGGTGCATCCGATCTCGGAGGAAGCAAGGCAAAAACACGTAAGGTGCACAAATAATTCAATGGGTGGCGGGGCTGCATCGACTAAGAATGGAAAAAAACGACGCTCCGAGTCGCCTCATATATATGCAGAAGCGGTGCTGTGAATTTTCAAGTGTTCTTGTGATTTATGCTTCCCTTACGCACCTTGCCGACCGCAGCCACTCCGTTGGCCGAGCAGACGAAGATGACGAACCAGGCGAAGATGTAGCACACCAGCAGCTCCCAGCGTATGCCGCCAAGCTCTTCGATTCCGCTGGTCAGCTTGAGAGCACCGAACCTGAAATAGAGTCCAGTAAAATGAGTGGTGCTAAAGAAGGCGAACTCAAGTTTGGGTTGAAATGGAGATTCATAATGCTCCGGTTACACGGCCAATGGCAAGGATGTCGCATGTGATGATATGCGAAAGAAAGAAAATTTGGGCAAACTAATTTGCATGAAAATAACCAGTCTGCAAAGTGCTAAAGTGGTTACGCAGCTCCGTTGCGAACCCCAAAGTCGTCGGTTCAGTTTTCAAGCAAGGCACTCGAATTTCGAAGCCAGAATATGAATCATTCCGGACACATAAAAATCACACCGGGGTTCTGGCTCGTAAAAATTCAAGAATTATTCTTAATATTTTGCTGAGTTGGCACTGCACTTTTGCGAGGAAAATTACAAGTTTGACTAAGTCACGCAAAGCTTGGCACAGCGAAGCACGGGCCCGTTGCCGGTCGCACTCCCCGTCAACCGAAACATCCAGCGTCAAGATACGCGGCTTCCTCTTCGCTAGTTCGTGCACACTTTGTGAGCATCAGCACGATCGGGAGCAGCCAGGTTATACACCAGTGTAGCAGAGTTGTCACTCTGGACTCGAAATGACTCCGTGCTGGAAGGGGAACCAAATCACGTTTTTATTCGACAACACAGCACGTTTTCGTCTGCGAGTTGTTTTTCAAACTTAAAACATGTTACGTGAGAGCAGAGCCCCACATTTATTAAACAAAGCTTTTAAGTAACTTGTCTAACTACAGGCACGGTAAATTTATAAGCAACGCGCTTACAACAAGTCTGTCCATTTATATACTTTGTTGCTCCTATGTTCCTTTTCATTTTTCGCGAGTCCGCTGCTGTATGCAATTGGTATCCATCGTACTGAACTACGGCAGCGGCATATCAACCCTGTGGTACTTTTTACTCGGGGGCCTGCTGTCTCACCGCTTTTAACTTTTGTTTTTGCTTCAATCGTTGTCGGTGACTAGGTAGCATACTCACAAAAGCACGTCTTTGAGATGTGATGCGTATTGATTTATATAACAACTATATAAACGATTTACCAAATATCAACACTATATATACGGCGCGATTTGTTATATGTGGACACATCATTTTATTTATGACTTCCAGGAACGTTGGAGTGCTAGTCAGTACTGCCAATATTATTATAGAACAAGTAAAAAAGCATAGTTTATCAAAATCTGTAATTATTATTTCAACAAAAACAAAAGGCTTGCTTTTTCAACCAAAGAACAAAAAACAAATGGCCCATGGATGTCTTCAACTAGGAATCTGCGTGATAGATGTGGTGCATTCAGTAAAGGGTTTAGGTGTCAATATTTTTATAAAAACGTGTTATGGAATGAACATGTCAACATTATTGCCAACAAGCTTGCTCGAGTTACAGGTGCAAGCTTCTTGTTTCCAATAAAAGTGAAGCTCTTACTTTCTAATTCGCTTTTTTCTATATCATATCAACCACTGCCATCTTGTACAATGCAACTCAGCCAGCTCATACTTTATAATTCAATTTTTCTTATACCATATCAACTGCTGCCATGCCCCGCCGCGGTGGTCTAGTGGCTAAGGTACTCGGCTGCTGACCCGCAGGTCGCGGGTTCAAATCCCGGCTGCGGCGGCTGCATTTCCGATGGAGGCGGAAATGTCGTAGGCCTGTGTGCTCAGATTTGGGTGCACGTTAAAGAACCCCTGGTGGTCGAAATTTCCGGATCCCTCCACTACGGCGTCTCTCATAATCATATGGTGGTTTTGGGACGTTAAACCCCACAAATCAATCAATCAACTGCTGCCATCTCGTACAAGGCAACTCAGCCAGCTTAAACATTAACATTTTATTCCTGTTCCAAAAGAAAGCCATTCGAAGGATTTCAAATGCTCCATTTGATGAACACTCTCAGCCCATATTAGACCAGCTGTATATCATGTTAATAAAGGCCTTGTACAATACGATTTACAGAAACAATTTTTAATGGCAAGAAAATATAGCATGGGTTTACTACAGCATGTGTTACGGCTATAATAAATTCAAAGCACATTCAGTACACGACAAAAAGAAACCTCGCATGCCACACTGAGCCCATTTTTGACCAGTTAGATATTACGCTATTAAAGACAGCGTAGAATCAAATTCGAAGAAACGAATTTTAATGAAAGAAATAGCAGGGGTTTTCCACAGCATCTGTTACAGCTAACATTAAATTCAAAGCACGTTCAATAAATGACACAAGGAAACCTCACAGTCCCACATTGTCGAACAAATTATGGAAAAGAAATGTGACATCAAGTCTTACTATTTTTACTTAACCCTCTTCATTGAGTGCCATACTTTCTTTCGCGAATAATGTGGATGTATAGATCATACATCTCGTTTTTTTATTAAACATGCACTTTATGCTTAAAGTACACGGTGACGTGTGTATGATCTGTTGTATAATCATTAGTGAAGATTTATTATGCATGTATGTTCATTTCGCATAATGTTTGTTTATTATATATGAAATATGTTGATGCATTGCAATTTTTGTATGCGAATCAGTTCGATGTTTAAGATACAAGTGCTTCTTCTAGGGTTTATTCTTTTTTATTTTATTTTATTTCATCTTGAAAGCTGCACAAACACGTTTTTTTTTATTGATTTGTGTTCAGCCATGTGTTTTACGCACCCAGTTTGTTGCTTACTCTACATTCAGCTATTTATGCATTGTACTTTGCTTTTGCTCGTCCACTGTTTATTGCCAAACAAAACGAAGACACAGACCTCATCAAGTCGTTTTGTAGCTTTTTGTCTGCGTTTTTTAACCGTACCATGTGTCGATGCTACATAAAATTCACAAAGTTTAGTTCAAGTTCACTAATCTATTCACACGAAGTGCCACACGCCACCTCCATGTTTATTGAGCATAGGCGTGAGCTAGGGAGGCAGGGTATTACCTCTCTACGCAATTTTTCAATGATCATTCTAGATAACAACATGTTCTGTGAGTCGAACGCTTCATAAAAACGTCCTCACTGGATTGAAACCACTGACAACTCCTAGTTACAGTATCAAAAGGTGTATTGTAGAGCACTGATTGTGAGTGAGCACCGATCATCATTCTCATGGTCGACGCCATAGAGGTGAGTAGTGGGATTTGGCCGCATTCTGTGGCACACACCCGATCACGACTACAGGTCATACACTTCAGGCCAACCTTGAACTGCTCGGTGTCAAAAAAAGACGTTGACAGCAGTGACTGAGACTTTCTGTAAAACACCCCAACGGTACCATGACAGTAAACCTACACGTGGCGTCCATGATGAACAAAGTAGAGTACTGTGCGATAACTGCTCATTAGAGCCCGTTATACTGTGTGAAGCCTATTGGCCACGCAGACTTTCTAGAGGTGCGCGATACATGGTCTAGATTTATCAAGATATTCATTATTAAAAATGTCGGTTCAAAATTTCATGCTGCCATTTTTGTGCAGCCACATCGTTTGCGATGTAAAAAACACGTTTCTAGCATAGCTGGTCTTTCAAGGCTTATACAAACACTGTCTAACCTAGGCAACACATACTGCGTGACAAAAAATGTTATGTCGCATAGGCTGCACGCAGCGGTATTATTTCACGATGTCTCGTACTCCACGTGCTCAAGTTATTTGCCTCCCTCCCCTCAACACTTTTGTCTGCAGCAGTGCCAAATTTGGACCGTTTGTTTCAAGCTAAAAAACCATTACAACAACACTTCCTTTCGCCTACCTTTTTTTGTAAGTTCAAGCGGCAAACCATGTTAACAGTGAGCGTTTGCTCTGTCCCTTTTGTTAGGATGTTCATGAAGACCTACTGCATACTACAATTTGTCTGCATGACATACGTGTTTGCACTTGCTAGTTAAAGCCGGAACTTGTAGCCGTCAAAGGTTGCGTGCGTGATGCTGTGTGGTAGTGACCACTTCTGATCACGGGGGTCGTGGAGAGTGCGATGTTCATTGAGTACGCCAACAGTCTAATGTTTACAGCGCACACCATGGTCGTAGGCTCTGTTAAGTTTTATGATCAGTTACCAGAGTTCTCCGTCAATCCTACTCAAAACAATAACAGGAGACTTACGTTATCACACCTTCTCTTGCAACTGGCTGTGAAGAAAGCGAGTAATTCGCTAACCCGACACGTTCGTAACTGCCCGTATGCAGCGCTCTCGCTGTTCTTCTTGTGAAAGCTACGGAAATCGGTAAAACTGAAGTAATTTACGCCCATCGCAATTCACAATGCAACAGTACCGCTCATTGAGGTCTTTCTTCGTATAGCGCGAAGCTGTTGCGTATCCTCTCGCATTCGCCGTCGTTCTGACGAGTGAACCAGGCCCCGGAAACTCACGTTCAAGTGATCAGCTGTAGGGGGTGAAAAAATCAACCACGGCGCGTTTCTGTTTCAAACACCCAGAGTGGATCTACTAACCTCTCTCGCCACTCGCGCTATAGCACTTTTTTGTAAGGGTGCCCTCATCGGGGCCAAGTTTCAATTTTGAATTGATCAAATACTACATTCTTTAGTACCACTACAGATAAAAAAAGAGCTTGTTTTTCTAGCAAGTAGTTTTTCTTGAGCATGTGCTGCGTCATCAATTTTTGTAATAGTTTTTGCTCGAGCTGACTTGAGGTCAGCGGCAGCCTATTGACCTCATTATCCTCATTTCAAAGTTTGCGGCGGCCAACGGTTGCGACGGCATGTAACGGCTCGCGGTAGGTTCGAATGCGTCTCGGACTGTTTCGTTTCGCTGTAAATATTTCGAGCCTCTGCCGACCGACACACTCTTTCTCGTTCTGTTTATTTTGACTAGTTCAAATGCCTTCGCGAAGGGAATTCAAGTGACTTCCGGGAAACGCAGCAACCGTTGAAGCTTTCATCGGATGAACACCCGTTGCAAGTCCGGGCCGTTGAGTAGAAACCACTTCAGTTTTTTAAGGACGGTTGTTTGAGGGGCTAGTTGGTTCATTTCAACATATGTAGTTTTTTTTTTTTTTGCCAATGACTGCGTAGGCGTCACACGGAGGCAGGGCATTGCAATATTAAATTTAAGATTGTTCAACGTCTCAATCTGTAACCAGAAAAACGTGCGTTACTTGCGGCGCGGCCTCACGTGGGAAGGAGTCGCTGAATCAATAGTTAATTCTGAAATTCTATCACCAGGTAACACCAACCAGACCGTTGCGATGAAAGAAGGCAAGTAAATCACTGTCGCCTCGCACGTGTCTTCGTGGCTAGTCCATATATTAGTGCAAAAAACCTACTTGTTAATAATTTACCGCTGTCGCGTTTCAGAAACATCACATAATTATGGGTCTGGTTTTGCTATAGTGTGACAAAGAAAGCGTCACATAAATGACAAATACTTCTTTTTCTGCCCCAGCCTCCTGGCCCACCTGACATGGAAGCAGCTGTGTACAATGGGCAAGGAACCTGCTACATGATATGCCTTGTGAAGGAGCAGCCCTGAGTGACACACGTGTTATGAGGTACCATTACATATATGTATAAAATACTGCTGTTTACTAGTGAACTGAACCTATTTGCTTACTTTAGAAAATGTCATGCTTTGATTATGCATTGAATACATACATTAATATCTGGTGATGTTAATTGTTTTCCAGACTACCATGTTGCAACAAGAGGATGACTACTCCCGAATGTCCACTCTGCAAGCACGTTTTAAACATCTGATTGTCCACTAGAACAGGTCATCTCGAACCTCACACATGTAATGCTGTATTTGTGAATGCTTTACCCTGCTTATCGTGGAGGGGGGCTTTAGATTGGCCACAAGCATTGGCTGTCTACCGTGGCATGGAGTCTACATTTCAATAATGTTGAAACTGTAACACTATTAGTTAGATTGTGTGGCACTACTGAGCTCAACAACACACTGTTTGATCCCAGCCACAGTGACCATATTTTGATGGGGGTGAAAGGCTAAGACGCTTGTGTGCTTAAGGGTTTGTTCGATTCGCCTGCACCACATGATCCATTTTACAAAGGGATGCACCTCGCCATTCGTTTAAGTGGTGCAATAATGGCATCTTTTAATTTGTGCCATTTATTTCAAAAAGTGCAGGAGAGATACAGCACCAAAACTAGTTCATGACTTTCCTGTACCTTCTGCTCTGACGGCGCTGGTTTGGTGCAGCCGCACGCACAGCTTAACAAACAACGTAGCATTAGACGTAGGTACTGTACCCACCTCTGCAAATGCAGTGTCTTTTGCCACGATGTTTGCACCTCATTAAATTAAGCGAACAAAAATAAGGAGTCCACCTTGTCGGCACCTTGTCATTCACTTGTAATGCCGCACTGCTGAACTCAACTCGTGCTGCACAAGTTTTGAACTTCTTGTGCACAGCTATGAACCAGTTCCTATTGGTGCAGGTGAACTAAACTGACCCTTAAAAGATGGAAGCTAGAAAATATGAAAAATCTGTGAACATAAGGTGTAAGAGCAAATCTTTCGACAAGCACTCTTGTCTCCTGTGAGGCTACAGTGTCATTTGTCCGAACCCCTGGAAGCCAGAATTAATCTAAATTGGCCCACTACTGTATGACTCACGATCACTTCATAGTTGGCATTTGAATCGTCAGAAATTATTGAATGTAATATGAACACCCCAGCAGTGAGGGGCATTAACAGGCTTTCCGACATTTAGTTGTGCCTTGTGACAGTTTACAAACAACACCCAGAACTGTTTTGTCTTAACTGTGTTTAGCTCATACAAGTTTACAAAAAGATGCCCCAAAGCTCATAGGGCTGCACTCAATTGCTCTAGCTTTGCACATATGTTCAATAATCCTAAAATAAATAATCATGAAGGTGATGAGCACTTGCAGCGCAGCTTCCTCAAAGACGCGACTGCTGTCGTTAAGAGCAAGCTTGTGTTCATTGCATGTGGTACTGTTTTTTTTTTCATATAGCAGAGAAACGTCCCAGATTTCTTTGAGCGCATCTGCTTCTGTTTAAATCAAGTTGTCATAACTATAATGCCTACCACTACGAAGTGAAATTATGTGGACTACGATATGAAAAAAATCTAGTAAATCGCACTGGTAGTTGAAATATACATGAGCTTGACTTATTCGCAGCCATACTGCAAGGTAGTACGTATTTCAAGTCCCAAACTCTAAACATAGCAGGGAAAAACAACTTCAGCTTTCAAGCACAAGTATACTGAATAAGTAAACAATAGCAAATGTGTAATAAATGTGACCTTTATTGATCGAGTATTCGGACAGATTCACATCATGTACCCCCAACTGATTTCAGGAGTGCTTGCTTGCAGGAGAGTACTCAAGTTCTATCGATATGTGTATGCAAAAAAAAGAGATTGTGCTCAGAGCTGAGCAGATAGTGTGCTGTAAGAGCACCAACAAAGATGTAAAAATAAAAAATTGTACAATGCATGCCTAAAGCTTATTTTCTTAGAATTGGGTCTTTTCGATCTGTAGGCACACACCTCATAAGTGTTCCTTTCGCATACATGTTCGCTGCATACTCATCAGACCGGTCCTTACCTGCGGCGAGAACTTCTAGCTGTAGTAACTGTGTAACTTCACTCTAACAATAAATGTAGCAAGCCTGAAATATTTTTCTAGCCCCATCACCTAAATACATATTACCTATGATATGGGCTCACGGCTGAGAATTAAAACTAGTGCCTACCCTGTCGACACAACATTGCACAATTTTGAACCACACAATGTCTCATTGCAGGGCGCAAAAATTCAGAACTGCACGGATCCGCAATAGCTTATTTAACAAATTTAGCAAAACTACATTCATTGCTCTCACTGCGCGAGCTATCTATCGGCAATGAGCACGTTTCCTTCCCGATTCCAAATCATGCATTCACTTCACTTCAAGATCAACACTACAGGGCAAGCGCCGCATCTGACGACAGAATCGGACCCTTGTCCTGAAGGGACGCTATTAAACTCGAGCGCCGCAGCACAATGAGAACGACGTTCATTCAGCGATCTCGATGTTCAGTTATATGCATATGCTTGTTAGCTTTCAAGAATCTTTACACCTGGGTTGAAAGCTTTCGATATGTATGAGTGACTTGTTTTGTTCGAACCCAACCGTATACATTGATTGTACCGGCTTGGACACTCGCAATAAACGATGCAAACCTTACTTGATTGACGTTCTTTTTGCCAGTCGAGGCCAGCTAGGTCACCTGCCTATAATTACAGACGCGAAACGCGATTTAGCCACGAAAAAAAAAAAGCAGAGGAAGCGAACAGCGCGAACCAACCGCGGGTCCCCCCACCTGCAGCAAAAAAAAAAAAAAAAGCGTGCGTCTGTTTATGATGATAGCACTACCAGCGCCATCTCGCCACCCGTGATTGCAGTTAAGTACGCCGCCGCTACCTATCTGCATGTTATTTTGATACAATAGCCCAAAGGTACAGTTCCCGTTCTCTAAACTGGTAAGTGTTCTGTTAGTGAGCACTTCATGGCAGTTAGGTGACGCGTCCGCCTAGCGGGGATAAATTCGTGGCTCTTTTTTGGTGTGTTCCATGCGCAAGCACACCTAATATTTATCTTAACCGTTGTTTCACACGCTGTAGTTGCACGTGGTCGCGAAGCCAACTAAGCGAGGCAGTCGGGCTTCCCACTGCACAGAACTGCGCCGGAAAGTAGCCCCGCGTGCCCGCTTAACTCCAGAATCAGACATCTATAACATTTTAAATACACTAGAGAGAACTCTGGCGCTGGTTTCTACGGGTGCTGTAACGCACGGCGCTTCAGCCAGCATCAGAATGATGGGAAGTACATAAAGTTGTCTAATCTTAGTACTTTCGGCTCGTTTTCGCGTTGCCAGAAACCGCCTTTCAGAAGACGACAATCACCTAGTGTTGAGCAGTTTCACTTCAATGCCTCAATCTTTTTTTGCTCACTAATTCAAAATTACGTACACCGTTCAAAACGGGCCTTCCTTTTCTTCAGAACAAACCAAAATACAGCATTAAACAAACCCACAAGTGCGTTGGAAGCCCACAAGAAGCATGAAAACTAGGCGACTTTTTTTACTACCTATTATTTTTCTGGTGGCTCATTGATCTCAGCACCAGGGTCCCCTCTAGTTAATTTCAGGAAACCACATGGGTAGTTCATCTGCTTTTTACGAAAGACGACGCTGAACCTGTGCTCGTTTTGCAACTAGTCGTCCTGCTCCGTCGTTCTCCTCGTCTTCGTACGTAAGCACGTAGCATGGTGTGACCGAATCGCACTCGCAGGCCTTTTACGCGCCCATCTGTGAGTTAGAGGCGCTCTTCGGGGCCACTGTATCGAGGTTTCCAAAAGCCGAAGAACTTTTTTCTTGATATTAACTTATTAATTTAACGCGATTGCTCGAGAGTGGTGACCATTTAGTTAAATCGAGTTTCAATTGTATGGACGATATATCGGACTGAGTCCCGTTTTCACGTGTTTTATTGGTGCGAAGTTATACAGTACGGAAAATCAATATTATGGAACAGCAAAGTTGAGCGGCTTATTATCTCTAGTCAAGACTAGTTACATTTGAGCCCTCGGTTATAAAGAGAGGTACAGAAAGGAAGAAGAGGCGCGTAGTCACCGTGGGAAAGGTATAAGGAAGCAACACATTGTTCTTCAAACATTGCGTTGGAGTGTGATGACATAATTGCGGGTCCCCAGAGGCCTCACTTTGAGGAAAAACGTCAGCATGCCCTAAACAGAGATCTGTGATATGCATTTGGTGAAAAAGTGAGGGGAGAGATGAAGAATGAAATAGTGCGCCAGCCAAACTTACTCTACAGCTTGACACGCATTCAACAAGGTATACGAAAAACTTTAACGCGCTCAGTAGGTTGACCTACTTACAGCAGGAAGGAGTATTCGGAGTGCCGCCGGGTCTCACGGCAGTGGTCCGAGATCTCGGTCAGGTATACCTTTGTCGGCACTGTCACGTGGTGTCCACACACCCTCAACAGGGTGTCGTTTCTGGTGGGCGCGTACGGCTGCTTCACGCTCGCTTCGTACAGCTTCAGCTTCTCGGCTTGGCACTGGTGCTGTGGGCGAGAGCAGAAGGGTTAGTTGTCGGTCGACATTTTACGGCTATTCTGTTGCTCCTCCATCTTCTGTCTTAGCGGACACATCCCTAGTTCTTTTTCGAGGGCTTACTTCTCATGCTGTAGGAAGTAGTTATTTTGTTTGTGTGTTTGTTTCACGAACGCTCACGGTAAATGGGAAACGTGCTCGCTGCTGGCTTGCCGAATAACTCAAACACCGTCAAAAAAACATTCACTTATATTTAGCACAACTTCTACTAAATAAGTGTAGTGGATTAAAGGGTTTGTTTTTGTAATACCTAACGTAAGTAAACAATGGAGCGGAGGAAGGCGTAGTGACCATTTGTTGACAGGAATAACGACCTAAAGGGAAAGGAACTAATGATGATGAAAAAACAACCTACCGGCAACCTTCAAACCACGTGCTCAGTGCTCTACAAATTGAGATACGGCGACGTTCGTTCCCCCGTTCACTGTATTGAGCGTCATCCTCGCAGTGTTAGCCAGAGCTACACCTCCCCATGGCAATAAGTATTGAAACGTTTTTTTTTGCCGCCTGGTGTCGGGTATAGCATTTGATATTCGTTACGAACTTCCAACTAACCAATCAACATGCTCACTTATAGGCATAAAGTCTAGCGGGACAAAGCCGAATAATTCTAGTGAACTCAAAAAATGAGGGGAAAAACATAGCTGATCCATCCATCGTGGGAACCAGTATAAGAAGAAAGTGAAACGTGTCTTTAAGGAAATAACAAACCTTATGTGAAATTCGCAGAACTATCTAGCAGGCTCCATACCAATCGCCGGCGACATCCTTGTTATGTCAAGCGGAGCAGCCGACACCGTGCCCAGGCACAGAGAACACATGCTCTTGCGTACTCTATCGTGAATGTGGCGATGAAACACCTGTCACTGTTAATTTAGTTTATGATGATTTGCACAACACTGCTGAGTTCCCTTTTTCGTTCGCGTTCTTTCAATAATTTGGATGTGAGATGACGTTAAAAATAAATAGCGAGAAAACATTAAAGTAACCAAAAAACACTAAAAGAGTATGATGTTATGATGTGCCTACTGATTCCAACTGCATGCATGAAACGAGCAAATATGACCAGAACAAGAAGGCTACTTCAGAAGAACATGTGCAGAGGCTTTTTTTCTGTATTCTTCTTGGCCGCCTTTCTTGTGAACTTAGCAGCACTGCCTAATGATATTACTTCACTGCTCTTGCATTACGTCAACAATAACTCGTAAAGCTTCACTAAAATTACGTCCTAACTCGACAATAGAAAGACCTGCGTTACTGCCGCAGCACCGCGCATGGCAAGTGTCATCGAGCAGCTCGTTTCTCAGTCCACTTCTTTAGGATGAGCAAATACTTCAATAGAAGAATCGGTGTCTAATATTCATAAGAATAAGTGGTGACGTCTACAATATTCATAACGAGTTTACGCTTGATTTATTCATTGCGTTCTGAACACGCTTAGAAAGAACTGTGACGCAACACACTCGTTAGACACTACAGCTTGCAGCTGCCACTGTTAAGTTCACGCATTGTCAATGCACGACAAAGGCCAAACCGCATGCACGCGATTTTCGAGCGATAGCTACGAGAGACAGCCTTCGACTAGCTCCGCCACTCCGTCGCTTCATGATGGCCGCAACTACGTGTGCGGCGACAAAGTGTCATTGCTGCTAGATTGAAACATACCGTGTGCATACCCATATATCTCGAAAAGAAGTTCCGAAATAGCTCAATGACAACATGCTGAATTTATTGCTGTCCTGCGTGGCATAAAGAAGCCACCAAAGCGTTTCCCGACCCTCTTCTGTTATTTTTTTGTTTTTTTGTTTTTCGCAGGGCGCCCGGAAACACTTTCTCTGTGCCTAGAAGCGTACGCATGCGTGCGCTACGATCGCTACGAAGCACTTCGTGACTGGTGATTTGATATTGCAGCAAGCGACCACAATTCACTCAAGCTGCCATCGAGACATCAAAATAAACATTCGATAACAAGATTTACAGCAAAGTGCGGCCACTTTCTCACTCTCAGCGTGAGATGCGATTGTAAAAAGGTGTTCAATACCTTCCATTCTCCTAGGCACGCGTGGTGCGAAATTTGAGCGCGCCCTCCCCTTTTAGCGCCTCGCTTCCATGCTAACTTGAGCGCTGGCCTTGCACAGCTGGAGCGTCGGGATTTCGGCAATCGTGGTTTTGCCGCCAGGCATTTTTGCCTGGTGCGAGACATGCGTCAGTTTAACTGCACAGAGACGCATATGCAAACGTGCCCGTACGACGTCTCCTCTCCCCTAGCACACGTCACAGTGCTCCGCTGATCCTCATTGGCAGCCCGTCAGCATGCGGCAGATCGCGTTCCGGCAGATTGCGTTCGCCAGGCGCTCGCCAGTGTTGCCAGGTTTCGTTATGTATAGCCAAAGCAGGTAAAAAAAAATTGGGCGTCGACTCGGGCTAGTTGGCTATGTGGCTATATTTGGGCTACTCAAAAGTGGCGACGGCTTTATTTGGCCTACTTTTGGCGCCATCATAATGCAGTTTCCCGAAGTGGCTATAATCTAGCTGAAATACGTCTCTAAAGCAGCATTCACAATTGGCTTTCAAGTTACTGAAAGCAATAAAGTTCACCAGAAATCCAACCACTGAAACTATGCAAGCACCATTCCCCGCCGCGGTGGTCTAGTGGCTAAGGTACTCGGCTGCTGACCCGCAGGGGGCGGGTTCAAATCCCGGCTGCGGCGGCTGCATTTCCGATGGAGGCGGAAATGTTGTAGTCCCGTGTGGTCAGATATGGGTGCACGTTAAAGAACCCCAGGTGGTCTAAATTTCCGGAGCCTTCCACTACGGCGTCTCTCATAATCATATAGTGGTTTTGGGACGTTAAACCCAACATATCAATCAATGCAAGCACCATTCGCCTATGACATTTGTCACCCGGTGACAGTAAAACGCCTTTCCGCTTCTCCATAAACTGCACTTCGGCTGTACTATTACAAGCATAAGAACCACGTGATTTCGAGCCTTCTGTAGTGTCGCTGATTCCCGAGTGATTGTTCTTGTTTAATCACGTAGTAGCGGCCAGGGGGCTGGGGGCGATTTCTGCAAGAGCTAAGCTTGTTCAAGCACATAAGCTGCAGAGAATAATGAGTCATTCACCTGCTCCTCAATGAGCTCACGCGTTTCACCTACTATCAGATTTAGGTGCCTGTGCTGAACGCTTGTGCTTTACGCGACATTGCAGCGTGTTGCTTAGAACAAGTGTACGAAAGAGAAATTCAGTACACTCTAAAGACTAAGAGAGTGCTGAGCACTCTCTTTGGGAGAGTGCGTTCTTGCCTTATATTTCACTCTGCTTTCAAGAGTAAATCACCTCTTTCTGAGGCAAAGTAGAGTGGTTCTCCCAAAATAGGTTGAAGCACTACCCGTCAAAAAAGTAACACAACGCTGCTCGATGCAGCGTAGCATGACCCTACCGAATTGAGAGGTAGTACACCTCATAAAGAAAAGCAGAACTTGGGTCAACATTGGGTTTTTTATTGTTCTTGATGGTTTTCCTTGCGCGCGGATCCTAAATATGGCTAAATACGAGCACTACGACGAAAAAAAGGCTTAAAAGGGTGTGCGAGTGGGACTTGAAACAGCAACTTCTAGACGTATTGGCACATTCCGCGCCCGACACGGTAACCACTACGCCACACTGAAGACGTTAACTTAGTGTATGAACGTTCATGTCATATGTGAAGTTTTTCATCACTTTGTATTTTTTGTATAGAAGTGCAGATTTCAGTGCCTTTGCGCTTCACAAAACCAGCCAGACTGTAAACGACGCGTTTAATGCGTTTGTTTAACGCTTCGTGAGATCACAACGTCTATCTGACCTGTTTTTACAGTAGAAAAAGAAGATTAGCGCCACCAAATATATGTACTGCATTTGTACTGACTCGCTGAGTGGTTAGTCACTTTTGCGCACGAAACATCGTGCTTTTGAAGTGTGCACTAAACAAATTAGCGTTTTTTTTCACCTCTTTCGAAATATTGACGGTCGTTCTTGTTCAAGGTATTGTTCAGGCTCTACGACTAAAGCCACACTTCCTCACTCTAGCCATACCGTACGTTAGGCTTATGGCAGCAACCCCCCTGTGTGATGGTGGTGGCGAAAAACACGAATATCAATATAAGAAGAACGTCATAGCTGTTTGCGTTGAGTTTCAATCGTGACTGACTGAATAAAATAGTATTGGCTTAACTCACTACCCAGATTTGAAACTAAAAGCCCGGATATTAAAGTTCCAAGTGCCCTCCAGTGCGCTGACATTCGCTGGCACGGCTGCAAACGCTGTTATTGTTAATCGTCTCTAACAACTGAACAAACAAATACAGTATGTTTTACTGCAGATATGTGTGGTTATTAGGTAGTGCTAATCACTCGTGGTGTGCCGGCGCCTCTAAATGTAATCAAGAGGGGAGCATAAGGGCGTTTTACTCTCTCATGCTTGAAGAGTTTATGAAAATTTCATTTTTTCAAAGCAAGGTAGAGTAGAAAGCGGTTTCTCTCTCTCATTTCATACAGAGTGAAAAGGAATTTCACTTTATGTGATGTTTTGCGAGAGTAGAAGAACACTCCGAAGAGTAACATGGCCTGTTTACTTTTGCGATACCCTTCGCATTTTTTAGAGTGTATCTGCCCTATTAGCTACCGCGATGGGCTGCTGGGTACAGTGCTCGACATCTGACTAAAGGTCATGGGATCAAATCCTCGCAGCGGTGGCTGCATTTAGATGGGGGCGAAATGCTACAGAGACATTCATGCTCAGATAAGGTGAATGTTGAGGAACCCCAGCCGGTCGTGACTACCGAAGTTCTCCACCACGGCGTATCTTATAATCATTTCGTCATTATGAGGCGTAAAACTTCGAATATTATAGCTACCTACCGCGCTTCCACTACTCGATCTTTCATTACCGCAGAGCCTTCACATTACGGAAGGGAACGCTTTTAGGGGAGAACCTCTTAAAAGTGTGGGTCTGTGCCTCCTCGCTCGTACGTGACTCCCGAATTCGATGAGTCACTCAGCGGGTGCGGATGGATCGGCGGACACGCAGACGGACAGAAAGACAGACAGACAGACACGCAGGCACACAGACAGACAGACGGACGGACGAACGGATGGACAGACGGACAGACAGACAATCCACAGTTTACCGAAAAAACCTTCCGAAGCTTCTCCCCACATCACCGTTCTCTCCGCGAATATGCTGTGATTATTTTTTTTATTTGGCGACGCTAAACTGAATTCAACGCCCAAAATAAATATTCACAGAGAAGGTGGTGGATTCACAAAGGTTGATATATAAGAGCATACAATTTCTCTAGAATTACACAATAAAAAAACTTTGACATTGTTTTGTTTCATTCGCAATGTACTGCAGGGCTGGCGACACCCACTCCTATCCTATAGAACACGTCGCTTCGGAAAGTCCCTTTCTAAGAGCAAAAGAGCGACACAAAGATGGCAGAATTATTAGTTTCCACTTTGCTTTTATCGAGCTTGCTCACCAAGCTTCTTATGCTTGCACCCTCTCCGGCGACGCCGACGTCTACACCAGTGTTGCCTGTGTACACTGCAACACTGGTGTACACTCTCTGTTGATTCCAACAATGCTCACTAGATGGCGCGCCATTCCTCATGTTCAATGGTTCAAGGTGGTTCGGACTGTCACGGTGCATGGACGTGTTTTTTGAGCGCTCCCGATCGACTGCGCAGATAAGTGTTTTTGCATGTTTTGAGCTTGTCTTTATAACTATAAGGCAGCTGTTGAAATCTTCGTAGCACTTATTGTATGGTACGGCTTTTTCGGGGGCCAGTCACCAGGTATTTATTAGTTAGTGCGGGTGTGTGTATTTGGAATTTTTTTGTTGATTTTTTTTCTTTTGCCACCCCGTGGGGAAGGAGCGCGTACATTGATAACGCAAATATTTGTAGTAGAGCTTAGACTTACTTTTTTTTCGTAGGGCAGGGCTCGAGTTTAGTAATTATCGAGTATAGGGACAACTGGTGTCAGAAAGACATGGTTAAAAAGACTGTAAAGTGTTCAGGATGTGGAGTGGGTTTGAAAGTGGACCCAAGTGCAGAAGCGGATGGAGAAGAGGCTGACGCAAAGTGTAGGCAATGTGAGGTCGAGGAAAAAAAGGAGAAAATGATGGTTGCCTAGAGTGAACTGCTGATGAGAATCGCCGAGCTCGAGATTGCGTTGGCGACAGAGCAAGAGAAAATGAGGGCAATGAGAGAAAGGCTGGAGTCCGCCGAGGAAGCACTAGCCAATGTGAACAGAGGAGCGGCCTACGGAGAGAATAGTAGGGAACCGGCAACCAAAACGGCGGAGAAGAAAGAGCAAGCAAGTTTGGGAAAAACAGGTTCAGCCGGTTCAATAGTCGCAAGGCCCAGCTTCAGCGAAGTTGTGGTGGGGCTGGGAGGGGACAAAGCAGCCGGCGTCACAGGTGTAAGTAGCCCCCAGGTGCAGGACACACCTGCTGAAAACTCACAGCATGTGATAATCGCCGGGGACACGAATTTAAATTGATGCACAGAAGCCATCAAAGAGAGGGTAAGAGGTGACAAGAGGGTTGCAGTGAAGGCGTTCCCAGGACGCAAGCTGGAAGCAGTCATGAGGCAAGCGAGCGCAAAAGTCAAAACTACAGCTGGTAGACGAAACCTCGTGATAATTTTAGGTGGTTAAAACGATGTCTTAAATGAAGATACAGCAGGACTAGCAACTACACTGGCGAAAGGCGTTGATGACATGCGCGCCACTTCCCCTGAGATACAGGTAGCGATATGCACAATACCGGAGGCACCAGTGCGTGATAGCAACCTGCAAAGAGCGGGTGTCAACGCAAACAAGGAGATATGGCGGATGAGTCGAGAAAAAGGCTTTGAGGTGGTGGAAATAAACAGAGAGGTGCATAGGTGGGGTAGTTTTCAACGAGACAGAATTCACTTCGATGGGCGGCTAGGTCATGAGGTGGGTTGGCGACTTGCAGGACGCGCAGTAGCTTTTTTTTGGGCGTGGGGGGAAAGCGGGCCCTTCGGCGTGCAGGATAGCTAGTAACAAGGAAAACAACCAATGAGACTCTTTGACAGGCGGTATGGACAGATACGATTCAAAACTGGCACCAGTATCTAAGATAGGTAGAGTCCGGGGCAGAAATAAACGTAGCCACGAGCGCCGAGCCAATTCAGACATAGGGTATATTAACATGCAGGGCGGTAAGAACAGGCTAAAGTGGAAAGAGATAGAAGGACAGCTAAGGGAGGAGAGGCCGATGGTATACGGTTTTGTAGAAACACATCTCAGGGACATGAAACAACCCCCTAACGATGCGGACTACGCGTGGGAATATTGTAATCGAACGGAAGGCAGCAGAAAGGGGGGTGGTATTGGGGCATTCATTCATGAAAGTACAGAGTGGCAAAGGGTCAAGCAGGTGTGCAAGGAACATTTATGGCTAAAAGGAAAAGTGGCAGGGCAAATGACACTCCTTTGTTTCGTGTACTTGTGGACGGGAGCAACGGCCAGAGAGGAAAACCAGGCAATGGTAGAGTGTATATCAAAGGGTATTCAAGAGTTAGGAGGAGAGTGCGAGATAATTATACTAGGGGATATGAATGCACACATAGAAGATATAGATGGGTATACCGACCTGACAGGCAAAAGGATCATGGATATGTGTGAAAGGCTCGATTTGATCATTTGACACAGTACCGAGAAGTGTGAAGGGCAAATAACATGGGAGGTAGGAAGGCTGCAGTCGACGATAGATTACGCACTGATGTATATAGGATCTATGATAAGCTCAGGGGAATGCACATAGATGATGGTGGCTCCAGAAGTCTGGGTAGTGATCACAAACGTATCAAGCTAAGTTTTGGAAGAGCAGTGAAAGTGGAAAAAAGACAAGATGAGCAACTACAGGAAAATTTTTATTCAGAAAGGCAAATTGAAATAGCCACTAATCAAATTGAGAAAGTAATCACCGAGGATAATAAAACAGTGTGGACATACACGAATCTAATTAGGCTGCTTGAGCACAAACCTGGAGGCTTACAAAAGTGGTTCAGCTGAATTGAGGACGACGCAGTAAGCGATAGAAAGGTAATGATAGGTGTAACCATGAGAGCCAAGAAGAGTGCAGAGTGGGCCAGGGACAAACCGAGGTTGATGATATCATAGCTGAAATGAAGAAGTATTGGACACGGGTCGGTGCATACATGTGTAGCACGTAGGCAGGATAACCACTGGTCATTGCAGCAAACTGACTGGGTTCGCAGAGAAGGCGAACGCATGCAGGGGAGAGAGAAAGTTAGGTACGCAGATTAGATTACGAAGTTTGCGGGCATAAGTTGGCAGCAGCAAGTGCAGGACCGAGTTGTCTGAAGCCTTTGTCCTGCAGTGGGTGCAGTCAAGGTGGTGATGATGATGGTGATGTTAACCGCTAGAATGCAGATCACGGTCTTAGCCAAGCCAGCTGCGGGCTTTCCCAGCTGCTTGAGAACGACGTGCTTAGGGGCCCGTTTCATGCATCGCCTCCGCTCACTGGCCATTCGTCTGAAGCGCAGTACACTTTGGTTCAATTACATAAGTCGTGAAAGTTGAAACGAAAAGTGTCCGAATTTTATTGCCACTGGCATCAACGCCCACTGTCGATTGAAGAGCGACTAGGTGAACAGAGGACAAACACCCGAAACTAATACTCAATATATTTCTTTCTTCAAAAAGTGACAAATTTAATCATGTCAAAGTTAACCATAAACTTACTTTAGTGTATCTCAGACAACGGTAAATTTCTGATTGCCTCAGTTTTTCGTCAAGTGCCATGAATGAGGAGGGAGGCGTATCCACGCAATATCCGATCAGAGTTTGTGCTTATTCGGCGTGTTCCTTCGTTTGGTGCATTGCCAGGTCAACGAGGCGTCACTCACATTTCCCTGGTGGTTTCATGCGCACCTTCCGTAGTTTACGTAGTTTACTTATTTCTTATGTGCTCTTTACTGGTGCGACAATTCAGAGCTGAACTAGCTCACAGAATGGGTAGATGGCTGCTCCTGTGGGTGCTGACTGCTGTCGCTGGCGCACGGCCTGCATGCCCTCGCCTTTGATGACGGTGAACACGACACGCTAAGCAACGCGACGCTGTGCTCTACGGCTGCCAAAGCAATTTTTTTTTTCAAAGCTGCTGTCTTGCCGCAGTAGTTTTCGACGATCGGGAAACGGGCGAGTTTCTAACTATTACAATTATGTGCTTGTGAACAGTTGTCTCAGAATGGCCTCGGTGAAGTATTTTCGGGCATATTGTAAGTACGCCCTTTGATAACTAAAAAAACTTTGCTTCCTCAATCTTTGTTTTTTATATTTTTTCTCTCCCGCAAGCAATTAAGAAGCCACAAGGCGCAATGAAACTGCGTAACAAAACGGTACCTTAAAGATCAGCAAATAAAAAATTCAATGTTGCGCCATGTTGGGCAAATGTGCGACGTTGCTACCGCTTCTGGTTCGGACGACATATTTTATTTTTATGTTTCTTGTTGTTAGTTGTCCCCTTCTCACGTAGATGGTGACGGTGGCAACGAGCCGCCGACTACTAGATCTATGGTTTTCTATGAAAGTTACGCTACCAGTTTATAACACCTTGCTTTAACCACCCAGCCCACTTCAGCCGAGTCTTCCTTGCGTGGCCACTTAGGTGTCAACATGGACGCGCTCACTGACCCACCTTGGGCACGAGCACAAAGGGTTGACAGTGTTTTCCGCGAGCAAGCTCGCTTAAACAATAATGTCGCCAATCTCGACCCTCGCGTGTCTCAGGGGCGTAGTGGGTTGTGACACAGCGGCGGGCACGTGCCCCCTCCTCATTCCCAAACTTTTTTTCGCCATGACATAGGGAGTGAGAATTTACCATTTCCAGGTGGTGCCCCTACCGAAATCATGGTGGTGCCCACTCCCACCGAAGAAATATCCCCATCTCCCGAAAAGGAATCGTGAGGGAATTCGCAGCGTTCACAACGCCATTTTGCACGCGAGAATCCCGCGTTAGAAAACTAATGTTTTCTTTTTTTTCTTACACTGTGCATGCGATGACATCGTTTGCAACACGTGGCGTTTTTCTTTCGCGAAAAACACGGTCTGCGTTTCCAGCTCTAGTAGCTAGCGTGCACGGTGAAAAAAATTATGAAGTGAACAAAGCAGCGTTCTCGGCTCGACATTGGCGTTTCACAGCAGCGTCGGGCCAGCAACTGTGGTGCGCCCCTCTTAGGGTGGTGTCCAGTTCTCCAGGACCAAATAAAGTTAATTTCACTTCGCTTCGAGCACACGTTTTAGGATGTTCTTGAGGGCGCCGAGCCAGCGAACGCTGGGGAGTGAGGCGTGAGTGGACGAGAAAGTGGGGAACAGGGAGGAGAGAGAGCGAACGCGAGAGAAGGAGCGGCAAAGCACTGCACCTACCCTCTCTTACACTCTCGCACCGCATGCTCCGGTTGCTAGGGGTGAGGATAAGCGCACGTGCCCACGGCTGTTGCTATGTGAGATGAGTGAGAGTGGAGAGATAACACCTGCCGGCACGCGGACACCACCGCGGACAACGCCGGATACCTGACATAGCCCGACTAAGAAATCGCATTTCAAAAAATTCTGGCTATGCGTCTGACATGCCTCAGGTGTGCGTAGGCGGCCCTTTTGAGTGTCGTGAGCCACCGTGCTCTGAGGTTTGTCCGTTTGCCTATAGCGAGCAGTGTCGCAGAATAGGAACCTCCATTTCAGTCCGATTTCATTCCGGAAAATAAAGACTTACCGCAATACCGATTCCTTTTAGTTCCTCGGAATCAGAAAACTTAGCCTATTCTCACTCCGGGAATGGCCAGGCAGTTCAATTCCATTCCTGTTTTCCTCAACGTAGGAAATGCTTCTTGATAGTTTTTGAGTTAGCAATGAACAGACTCATAGAGCTGGTCTCACAAGATGCAGTAAGAACTGCGAAAGTACGCAAAACACGTTACCATGACCGAGATATTGTAGCTTGGTATCAGATGTCGTGCAGTTAAGCTACCCTAATAATTTCCACGGGAGCAGTTCTCAAGCTACGTACATATAATACTTGCATGGTGAGCATGTTTGAACGAAATGTGGTAATGCTAAAACGATAACATAGCGTATACTTAGGCCGACAAACGTAGCGTTCAAGAAGACTAAGCTGTTTTGATATGGGTATGGAGTGGTTATGAATATAGACAAAACTAAGACTCACTAAAATTTTGTTTATGTGGTACGAAACCCTCTAGATCTGCTGGCATTAGACGCAACAGTGCACCACCGATCGGACACCTTGTGCCTTCGCATCAAATTCAGAACACTTAGCCGCCCTGCTTGTCAACACTCACGTTTGTCAAGAGCGCCTCGAAAGCATGTGTAGGGGAAAGAGAACTTTCAGTGATTGCCTGCACGCAGCTATGGGATGTCTTCCTTGTCACAAAAATCACTTACGTGCGTCAGTTACAAAACTGTTCGTGAGATAGAGAGACAGAGGGAAAAGCTTTATTGAATTACCGTGAGGGGAGGGTCATCGTAATGCGGCCACACATCAGCTTGGCGTGTCGTCCTCTACTCGGCGAGCAGCCCTCGCTACTCCCGCCTTCTTCTGGCACTAGTGCCCTCCCCGTGCTAAGGTGGCAGCAAGCACCTGGCGCTTTCGCTCGGGCGCTGCTTTTCGAAGGCAGCTGGGATTGACTACACGGCCCGCTCGGGAGATAAAGATCATGCCGCGCATATAGCATTCGCTAATTTCATGCGGGGTATCAATGTGAACAAACTTGCAGGGATAATTCGTTTCTTCCTTCAGTATGTGTTGGGATAATACATTTGTGCACTAACTTATCCCTGGGTTTCTTATTTACAAACAGGCAGATTGTTCCCACTGTTACAACACGCCAGCCTTTGGCTTTGGCTAACTAAAGATGGATCTAGAAAATGCATTGTGGCCTCCGACTTCGATAGAACATGTACTCTGGCCTACATGACTAACTTGATAATTTCAATGTGATACTACGGTATTATGGGTGTAACAAAATACGTTCCTTTGCTATATCGTCTTTGCTTTGCGATGCAAACAAGCATATATGCCGAGTAGTAGGAACCCCGAGCAACGTTGCAAAAAAGATAAAAAATAACTATGATAACGAAATGATACCCAGGCAGAGCAGTGGGAGTGTGAGTGACCAGCTCTGAGCTCGAGGTTCTGGAGCGCCCCATCTCCTGGGCTTGATTTCCCGAAAGCCTTGTCTTCCTTACATGTTAGGCGATTTGTGTCTAGTTCTTTGGTGACCAGGATTGCGTCATTGATGCGCTTATTTGTCAATTTTTAATGCTGCAATAAAGGTTGATTGATTGATTGATATGTGGGGTTTAACGTCCCAAAACCACTATATGATTATGAGAGACGCCGTAGTGGAGGGCTCCGGAAATTTCGACCACCTGGGGTTCTTTAACGTGCACCCAAATCTGAGCACACGGGCCTACAACATTTCCGCCTCCATCGGAAATGCAGCCGCCGCAGCCGGGATTCGAACCCGCGCCCTGCGGGTCAGCAGCCGAGTGCCTTAGCCACTAGACCACCGCGGCGGGGCTGCTGCAATAAAGGTCTCAAGCACTCAATTATGACTAGTTTGTACTTGAACTTACTCGTCTGTTAACTCTTCTCCGTGTTGAACTGCATTGTCAAGGGGAGCGTTGCCTCTCCTTGTTTGGAGTAGGGGCTGAGGGCATGCCCACTTAGCTAAGAACATAGTTTTCTTAATTAGGTGAGCCAATTAGAGGCTACTGGCTTCCCTCGATTGGTCATTACAGCATTTGATGGATCACTTTTGCAAAAGTTTAAACATGGAACGCGGGAAGCAATGACTGCTGCCCAGCCTTCGATTATTACGCCACAAGTTGTACCACAAGGCTTTTTGTGAAATGTTCGATGGGGCTTGTGTACTCCATATCATTATCCTGCGGCAAGGTGAACATCGGCCAAACCGCAAGATGTACTAATGACTGGTTAACGAAACATGCCCAAAAATTGACAAGACGTGATGAAAAGTATGCGCACCTGGTTGCTGATGTTATTTTGTGTCTTTCTGAAGCAAGAATTTCTCAGAAGAATATTTTACGTAGGAGCGCAGGAAAAACTGTACGTGTAGCCCTAGAGGCATTTTTCATGGGAAAAAAATAAGGATCACGGTGTAAGCGGCCCTTCGCTATCGTTGTTTCCAAGTCAATTTCAGGTTATCGGTTCCAGGCTCTGAGGTGATAAACTGTATATTTTGATTATGTATGCTGTTGGTCTTCTATGATGTTAATGCGCGCATGTGCCCCATGTATGTATTAAAGCCATCGTGCTACAAAAAACTGCGCAAATCCCACGTACGGTGGCAATTGATGATATGCGAAGCACGAATGAGAAATGTTGATATGTGGCCTTGAAATCAACACAACGTTCCGAGGTGGAGGTAAATGATGCCGTACATGACTTCTGTGCCATGATTACTATGTTTGGTTGCGTCGGTAACCTTCGTTATATATTCACGTCACAGGATGCCAATATTAGTATATGTGGATCTAGAAAAATGGCTGCGAGCACACGATGAGCGTGGTATGTTGTCATGTTCGTACATAACACGCACGTCAAGATTATGTTTGTACCAGTCATATACTTCGTCATCCATTGACGTCACGGAATACCAAATTTGGTATATGTGGAGCTAGCAAACGGCCACGAGCGCATCATGAAGGGCCCAATATACTCCAATGTAGCGTTGAAGCGTGTGCACGCTGGGCACATCGACGCTACGTTAGCAAAACGCGAGCACTCTAAAGTCTGACGCCAGGCGCGACCAACGTCCCTCGGCGCGGCCCGACAGGAACCGGCGCGAAATGCGACATGTTGCATTTCGCGCCTATGTGTTACCCAGACAACACTTTGTCTTCCTGTTCGTCCTTCTGTCCATTACGTCGCACCTGCTGAGTGCGTGATAAAACTAGAGGGTCACGTACCAAGAGAGACACGCATGTACTGACCCCCGGCTTCAAGGAGCTTCGCCCCTATTACGGCCGCCGCCACCGGAATGTGATTCCCCGACTATCAGGTGAGCAGAGCAGCCGAGTGCCTTAGGCACCAGACAACCGTGGTGAGTTTACACAATGTTTATTGATTTCGGCCGCAAAAGCATCGTTTGACGTGGATGCACCCAAGTTCACGCCTGGTGCCACATCCTTTTGTCAATGAGGCGACTAACACTCGATCATGTTCGTGACTTGAAGGAAGAGTGATATCGACTTTACACATGTAGTGAGAGCCAGAGACATGCGAATCTCGCCACTTTATTCTTCAGAGCCGAAGCAGAGTGGCGGCGGCTGTCAGCTTCCGTGCCGCCAAGTACGGGGACTCGTTATTCTCTAGCGCGCACGTCGAGGTCCGAGTGCGAGCAGCGCGAGAGGCGCAGTGCTCTGACTCGGAACTTATGGTGATGATGAGTGGGGATGAAGGCGCTATGGGGCTCCTTTTTAAGCGCTTTGCACAATTTAAAAATTATGTACAAAGTAAAAATGACAGCATAACTACAGGGTGAGTGCTGATGAGTGGGGTGAAGCGTCCATTCATCCACCTGTCTGTTCATCCATTCATCAACCTGGCTGTCTGTCTGTCCGTCCGCCCGTCTGTTCATCCGTCTGTCTGTCTGTCTGTCTGTCTGTCTGTATGTCTGTCTGTCTGTCTGTCTGTCTGTCTGTCTGTCTGTCTGTCTGTCCATCCTTCCGTCTCTCCATTCGTTCGTCTATATGTCCCTGTGTCTGTCCGTACGTCTGTCTGTTTGTCTCAATGTCTGTCTCTGGCCATCCATCCGCCTGTCAGTCCGTCTGTTTTCTGTCCATCCATCCGTTTATCTGCCTGTCTGTCCATCCGTCCATCAGTCCATCCATTCCTATATTTGCCAGTGTGTTGGTCCATCCGTCTGATTCTCTGTCAGTCTGTCCATCCATCCATCTGTCCATCCGTTCATCTATAATTCCATGTGTTGGTCT
The DNA here is from genome assembly GCF_043290135.1 of Rhipicephalus microplus. Taxonomy (NCBI): domain Eukaryota; kingdom Metazoa; phylum Arthropoda; class Arachnida; order Ixodida; family Ixodidae; genus Rhipicephalus; species Rhipicephalus microplus. Next base: position 128,797,632 of record NC_134708.1, read on the forward strand.
CTTTGTCTGTCTGTTTGTCAGTCTCTCTGTATGTCTGTCTGTCTGTCCATCCACCCGTCTGTCCATCTGCCTGTCTGTCGGTCTCTGTCTGTTGGTATCTCTGTATGTCGGTCTGTCCGCCAGTCCGCCCATCTGTCTGTCTGTCTGTCTGTCTGTCTGTCTGTCTGTCTGTCTGTCTGTCTCACTACATGTATTTCTGTTCGTCCATCTGTCTGCTCTTCCGTGTGTCTGTCGGTCTCTCTACATGTTTCTCTGTCTGCCCATCCGTCTGCCCGTCCGTCTGTCTCTCGGTCTCTCATTCTGTCTGTCTGTCCATCTGTCCGTCCATCTGTCCGTCCGTCTGTCTATCTGTTTGTCCGTCCGTTCATCCATCTTTCTGTCCATACGTCTGTCCGTATCTCTGTCTGTCTGTCTGATACTGCGGGTTACGCCTGACGAAGGACAAGGCTAGACCAAGAGGAGCTTCGCCCACAAAACCAAAAGAGACCGAGACTATGTACATGTGGGGTAGGTCCTAATGTCCGTAACTAATTCATAGTCATGCTCTTAAAAGGCATAGGCTCATTGTCAGAGCTCCAGTGTGTGGCACAGGGAGCCACAGAGAGGGCGAGGATAATGAGAGACGGACACTGTTGGTAGGAACGCTGGCGTTCAGCTGCATTAGCAGGCGATGCAAGCACGTTCCCTTAACGTAATCACTAGAACCTGCGGCGGCCTGTCACCAATTGGCGTGTTTGCCTTCCGTTGTGCTGCCATGAGCGCACAGGTTCATGGGTGCTGGAACGTGCAGTAATGTCCACATAACACGTACCATCGCTGGTGGAATTCCCTTTGGAGTTTTGTGGCTAGTAGCCGCACGCTGGGCAGCATGCTCATTGAGAGGTTGCACGCTTGTTGTAGCATGCGTGGATGGCTCGATCCTGGCTAGCCCGGCGCGTTGTGCACGTTTGTCGCCGTCTTACGGGGGTACTCGGTAGGCGCACATGAGCAAACACCTTCAGTAGTCGACGCACGAGACCTCATGTGCAGGTTGGCATAGCGGACGGCTGCCTCTACGGCAGGTGTAGCGTGTGTGGTCTGCTGTGCTATAGGTGAACCAGGCCACTGCCTCCTCTATTATTTTCAGTGCCTGTGCGAACGCTCTCTTCAGGCCGTCAAGTGCGCGCTCCTCCTCCGCTCGCCGCTCCGGCATGGTGGCGCTGCGCGAGTAGACTACGGGAAGCTGGCGCGTAGTAGAAAGTTAGTGAATTTGAGTTTTTATGTGAGTAATTTGCATCCGTGCTTCTCGCCAGCTTTCACGAGTATAGGGGAATCGAAAAGTAACACGGACATTGCGGCAAGCTGTTTGCACCGAGCTCTGACCATAATTGCTACAAAAAGATGCTATAAGGTCTTTGTCACATGGTGATTTTATACACAAGAATATCGCTGTCAACATAGCGAAATACTCCAGCATGAGTGAGAGGGTGGCAAGAATCATAATTTAACAAAAACTACAAGATGAAGGTAGTACAGGCCTACGCGTCTAAATCAAATCATGAGGATGATTTCATTGAACGCTTCTATGAAGACGTAGAGTCAGCCATCAATAAACCAAAGACACAGTATACTATTCTAATGGGCAAGTTTAATGCTAAAGTAATCAATGAACAGTCCGGAGACCATGCAATGAAATAATATGGCATCGGCTCTAGAAATGCAGGAGGGAAGTTATTAGTAGAGTTCGCAGAACGCAATTATTTACGGATCTTTCATACCTTCTTCAGAAAATGAACTAACCGTAAGTGGACATAGCGAAGTCCTACTGTTGGAACTAAAAATGAAATACACTTCATTATATTGCACGACCAGGCATTGTACAGAATGTAGAAGCAGTTGCGAAAATTCGATGCAGTGATTATAGAATGGTAAGAGGCGGTATTCACTTAGATTTAAAAAGCAAAGCCAACAACTGGTACATAAGAAGTAAAATATTCAACTTGCAGTGAAAGGGAAAGTACAGGAATTCAGAGTTTTGCTTCGGAATAAATTCGAAGCAATAATGAAGTAACGGACGTTAGCGTTGACAAAATGACCTTACTAGTATCATCAAAAAGTTTGCAATAGAAGTCGGAGGTGCAGTCACTAGAGAGGACACTGGCAAACTATTGCCTGACACAAAATATTTTATAGGAGAGACGACAAACCATGGAAGCCTAAAATCAATAAACAAAATAGAGCTAGCAGAGCTTTGGAATTTAATCGATGGGTCTAAGGTAGCGGACTTCAGAAGATATAACATGGAGAAAATTGAGTTGGCTGTAAAAAGCGGCATAAGCGTAAAAGTTGCAAAGGCGAAACTCTACATAGTCGAAAATCGGATTTATGCATAAAAGAACAAGGGAGGCATTGTGATAACGAACATGACTAGGATAGTCGAGGTGGCGCAGGAGTTTTGCAGAAAGCTGTACAAAACCCAAAACAACCAAGACGATATCGTGAGAAAAAATAATGTTCTTGAGGAATTAGACATCTTACCAGTAACGACAGGGCAAGTAAGAAAAGCCCTAGAAGAAATGCAAAGAGGCAAAACTTCTGCTGATAATAAGGTAAAAACTAGCCTATTGAAAGATGGTGGAATAATTGTGTTACGAAATCTGGCCAATTTATATATGAAGTGTCTCTCGAAGGAAGGGTGCCAGAATTTTCAAAGACCGCCAACATTGATCTATAAGAAAGGAGACGTCAAGGACTTGAGAAATTACAGGCCGATCAGCTTACTGTCCGTTCTCCAAAAACTTCACAAAATTAATAGCTAATGAAACTAAGGTGACAATAGAGTTTAATCAACCAATGGACCAAGCAGGATTTCATACAGACAACATCACGATCGACCATAATTATACTATTATTGAGGTAATAGAGAAGTTAGCAGAATACTATCAACCGCTATACATAGCCTCGATAGGTCATGATAAGGCATTCGACGCAGTCCAGACATCAGCGGTGTTGCAGGCAGCAAGGGATTCGGGCATCAAAACACCCTACATAAGCATACTGGATAAAATCTGTAGTAGATTCAAAGCCACCATAGAATCCCAGTAATAAAAGGTGTCATGCACGGAGACACAATATCTCCAATGCTATTCATTGAGCGATTGCAGGATTTTTCAGGACCCTAGATTGGGAAGTTAGCAATAAGAGTTAATGGAGAATACCTTGGTAACCTGCGATTCTGTTATGACATTGCCTTGATGAGTAATTTAGGGGACGAATTACAGCTATTGATTACTGAACTAGACATGGAAAGCAGAAAAGTAGGTCTCAAAATTATTGTGCACAAATTTCAAGTAATGTGCAACAGTCTCGGCAGTATGAGCTCTTTGTGATGAGTGGAGAGACGCTGTAAGTTGTAAAAGAATATGTGTTCATAGGACAGGCAGTCACCGTAGAGCCGAACCCTGAGAGTAAAATAATTAGAAGAATAGGAATAGGGTGGATCACATTCGGCAAACCTTCTCAAGTCACGAATTGTAATCTGCCGCTAACGTCCAAGACCGAGGTATATAACAGCTGCATCTTGTTTGTGCTTACCTACGGAGCGGAAACCTGGAGGCTTAAAAAGAGGGTTCAGCTTAAGTGGAGGACGATGCAGCAGCTGAAAAAAAGGAAAATGATAGGTGTAAGCCTAAGAAACAGGAAGAGAGCAGAGTGAGGGAAAAAACCAGGTTTAAAGTTATCATAGTTGAAACCAAGAAGAAATGGGCATGGGCCGTCTACGTAGCACGTAGGCAGGAGAACCGCTGGTCATTAAGGGTAACTGACTGAATTACCAGGTAAGGCAAAAAAAACAAAGAGGACATAGAAAGTTAGGTAGGCCAAAGAAACTAAAATTTCGCAGGTGAAAAGTGGCAACGGAAAGCAGAAGACCGGGTTTATTGGCGGATCATAGGAGAGGCCTTTGACCTGCAGTGGGCGTAGTCAGACTTATGATGATAATGATATGTATAACATTGTCTTTTTATACATCATCCGGCCTACAACTTAGAAATAAATGCGAAACCTATCGATCAAGAGCGATCAATTTTTTTGCTTTTGATGAGGCATTTAAAGCTATCGCCCTAATGCACTGTACGGCTGTAGCTCCATGAAATCGCAGCTTCCGCTGGTGTTCGGGGAAGCGTCCTTGTAGTAATCAGGCAGAAAAATGGGTCTCCAAATAAATCTTCGTACTACGCGTGAATATGTAGCGTCATTTACAATCAGAATATTTTACGGATTATGAGAAGTAGTGGCTCCAAACTGCTCTTCACGTTTCGAAGCATGGCAATTGATAACACTAAACTGAACTGCGCTGCGTTTGAGCAGTAAACAAATGAGTCTATCAGTAGCAACGCTGCCTCACGAATACTGCCGTGGGCAACGCTGGTATTAGGTCCCGAAACTGAATAGGATCCACATGAGCTATCGGCGAAAGAAGCGACAATTTTCATGTACTGTGTCCTAAAGAAGGCGTGCTTTCAAGGCTAATCAGGGTGCTCAATCTCTTGAAGAAATATCCAGGTCGACAGTCATTCGCCGTTTAATTTGCTCGCTATCAAACTGAGAGGTCAGTGGTAAGTAGAAAAAACACAGCTGAGCAGCCGGATGTAATACTCTGTCAACAATTACACAGACGAGCTCGAGCAACTTACCACAGGCCACATTTTACCCGCCTGTAAGATTGGCTAATAGTGAGAGTCGGCATTCGACTTCAGACTAACAGCGTCCGTTCCAAACACAGGCCACTATGAAAGCAGGAATCGCGCAGCATATGGAGCTGTTTTTAAATGCGAAACATTTCTAAGCGAACTTCAGTGATTTTGAGCGTATCTATCTATCTATGATAATCTGACATGTATGTCATGAATGTCATGATTTACATTTCATGGTCATGCAACTCTTGCGGTGGTTTCGTTCACATGGCATGCTGCAAAACAGGTATGGTATGACATGATTGCATGGAGAACACAAGCGACAGACCCTAACATAAAAATCATGACATGCGCGTCATGTAACAACATCCGGACATGCCACGCTCACGATGCGTTCGCGGCCGTTTCGCTAGCGTCACATATACCAAATTCGGTATTACGGTACGTCAATGGATGACGAAGGTATGTGATAGATGCAAACATGATAATCATGAAAAGTGTGTCATGTAACAACATGACTACATGCCACGCTCATGTTGTGCTGGGGGCCGTTTCGCAAGCTTCACCTATACCAAATTTGGTATTACGGGTCGTGAATGGATGACGAAGGTATAATACTGGGGCCAACATCATAAAGATGAGATGCGTGTCATGTAACAACATGACTACATGCTACGCTCATGACGTGCTCGCGGTTGTTTCGCTTGCTTCACATGTACCAAACTCGGTATTACGCGACGCGAGCGGAGGGCATAGGTGAATGACACATCCAAACATCATAATCAAGACACGCGTGTCAAGTAACACCATGATTTCATGCCACACTCATGATGCGCTCGCAGCCGTTTCTATAGCTTCCTATATGCCAAATTTGGTATTGCGTGATGCCAATGGAGGAAGAAGTTATGTGACTGGTGAAAACATGATAATCATGAGATGCGTGTCATCTGAGACGAAGACTTCATTTGAAAGTCAATGCGCCAAAGCATTTCTATGAGACGCAGGGCGCGTGCTCACCGGCGTTCATTACCACGCGTCACGCCGGCGTTGCCACGCCAGGCGCAGATCCTGCAATATACACGCAGGCGTGCGCTGCGCTGCGTTGCTTTGACGCATGCACGTTTCAGGGCGTCCTCTGACCCCTTCTCAAGAAAAGAGGGAGACGCATGATTGTCTCGGTAACGCATCGGTGCGAAATGCAGCATGTCGCATTTCGCGCCGTTGCTGTAGGGCCGCACCGACGGACACTGGTCACGCCTGGCGTGAGGCTATAGAGTGCTCGCGTTTTGCTGACGTAGTGTAGCTGTGCCCAGCGTGCACGCGCGTCAACACTGCATTGGAGTATATCGGGCCCTTCATGATCTGCTTGCGGCCGTTTTGCTAGCTCCACCAATACCAAATTTGGTGTTACGTGACATCAATGGATGAGAAAATATTGAACTCGTGCAAACATGATAATCCTGAGACGTATGTCATGTAAGAACATGACAACATACCACGTCATAGCGTACTCGCGGCCGTTTCAATAGCTCCACGTATGCTAAATTTGGTATCAACAGACGTGAATAGACGACGAAGGTAAACGACACATCACAACATGATGATCATGACACGGAAGTCATGTACGGCATCATTTACATCCACCTCGTAACGTTGTTTAGATTTTAAAGTGACATATCAGCATTTCTCATTCGTGCTTCGCATATCATCGATTCCCAATGCACGTGGGATCTGTCAATTTTTAGGGGCTGAGCACCTTATAGCGGCACCCATTCGTCCCTTGTAGCCGTTGTAGTGTGTAACAAATATAACATTTTGACCTCCAAGGTGGTGCCGCTGAGAGATTTCTTCTGTGCGTTGTTGAACGATAAAAGATACTGCTCAATGTACATGCCAACGGCTGCTAAGGGGGAATGAGAGACAGGAGAATTCGGCTTTTAGTTAACGCGCACGCTGCGAATAATTTAGTGTTCAACAACGCACACGAGACAAGAAAAGGTTACTACGTTGTACACACTGGGCGTAACCTCCTAGGTTTTAGAAAGGTTTAGCGAGCGTTGGGCCGCAGTGCCATGAATACAGTGAACTAGTATATACCATGAACTCGAGGTGGTTAAAGGGGGGAAGTAGGCAAGAAGCGCAAGCCGTAAGATGGTGCGCGTGTGCCTCCTCTCGTTCAGTTCGTGGAATGTCCGCTGGAAGGCGGTGCTTCTGTATGAGGAATATATGATAAAAAGACGCGAGATGGTGGTACTTGGAGTGTTGAATAGGTGGATGAACGGACACACAGACAGATGCATGGACGGACGCATGGATGGCTGCACGGACGGACGCAGGAGCGGATGCATGGACGAAAGCAGAGACGGACGCACAGATGAACGAGCGGGCGCACAAACAGAAGCATGCACGTACGGACGGATGGACGCACGGGCGGCCACACAGACGCACGCATGGATGGACGGAAGCAAGAACAAATGGACAGACGGATGCTTCACCCCACTATCCATCATTCACTCCGTGGATATGCTGCCATTTTTTTAATGCGAAGCATTTCTTAGCGAACTTCACCGACTTTGAGCGTGTCAATCTATCTATCTATCTATCTATCTATCTATCTATCTATCTATCTATCTATCTATCTATCTATCTATCTATCTATCTATCTATCTATCTATCTATCTATCTATCTATCTATCTATCTATCTATCTATCTATCTATCTATCTAGCCGCCTACGACATTTAGCTCCTGGCTGTTTCGATAATGGTATCAATCCCCAACTTGGTATGGCACATGTTTGTATGAGGTACATATTTAACAATTCATATGAAAGTAATGACACGTATGTCATGAATGTCATAATTTACATTTCTTGCGTGTCATGTGAGAACATGACTACACGCCACAGTCAAGGCGCCAATACATTTCGACGTGACGCGGTGCACCTGCTCGCCGGCGTTCATTTTGTCGCGTCAAGCTGGCGTTGCCAGGCGCCGGCCCTGCTATACACTTGCAGGCGCACGCCGCACTGCGTTGCTATGACGCATGTGCGTTTCAGCGCGTCTGGCGTCCCGCCGTCATGAAAAGAGGCAGACGCATTGCTGTCTGGGTAACGCACCGGCGATGCAGCATGTCGCATTTCGCGCTGGTTGCCGTCGGGCCGCACCGACAGAAGCTGGTCGCGCCTGGCGTCAGACTATGGAGTGCCGGCGTTTTGCTAACATAGCGTCGCTGTGCCCAGCGGGCGCGCACATCAACGCTACCTTGGAGTATATAGGGCCCTTCATGATGCGCTCGCGGCCGTTTTGATAGCTCCAGATATACCAAATTTGGTGTTACGGGACGTCAATGGATGACGAAATATATTACTGGTGGAAACATGTTAATACTGACACGCGTCAGGATTGTCATGATGAAATAATGAATCTCAAATGGTGAAATGAATCTCAAAAGGTGAAATCGCCTGGTATAGTTCTTGGTTGTCTGGCACTTCCTCTCTGCGGCACTGCACGTAATACTCAAAAGCATTGCGAGGGGAACGGATGATCACCAATCAGTCTGGCTGCATTCTAGTGGCATTTCGCGTTATTTAGCGTATGATCTCCGGACTTGCGTATATGTGCTACGCCACTAGACAGTAGCAATCATCAGAGAACATTAGCCATCCAACCTTTAGGATTAGCTCCTAGCAAAGGCATCTCTGCAAAATCGATTTGCAGTGAGTCTAAAAAGCTATTATCAGTCGAGCGAATGTCAGGGTTACAAAGCAATCTTCCGCAGATTACTGGCATGGGCTATCTGGTACTGGCCTAGCCGACGATGCGCGAGCGCCGCTTTCAAGTGGTAGCGAACGAAAAAAGCCGTTAAAATTACATTGGTGTCCAGAACACAAGTGCTTCACGATTTAAGTTTACAAGTTTTCGTTGTACGCTAAACAATGCAAATGCAGCCGTATACAAGCCGAACCATATAGCAGCTTCGAATGCAGCGGCGGCATTCGTTTGCGCGATAGACGAAACGGCAGCATGTCTACTCTGGTTGCAGCGCCTGGCGACGCAACGCCACTCTAACACCGACCACCGCTTCCCATTGCAATCTGCACCTTTGGCTGGCCAAAAAAAAATAGAGGAGGCGCTGACCAGTCACGTTGTCATCAGAAGCATCGGTCATAGTCGCAGCGTCTGGAAAGTTTGGCCGTCGATGGCTGGTGGATTTAAATTCGGCTGCCGGAAACTGTGAAGGCGAGGCTAGTCACTGCAGGCAGGCCATGCATAGCATTGGGGTTGGTAAAGAATTGTCTTCACACTTCGTCTACAGTGGCAGCTGCGTTTTAGATGGAGGCGAAAATGCTTTGGGCCCGTGTGCTCAGATTCTGTGCACGTTAAAGAACCACAAGTGGTCGGAATTTCTGGAGCCCTCCGCTCTGGTGTCTTTCATAATCACATGGTGGTTTCGGGAAGTTAAACCCACATATCGATCAATCGACGTTAAAGCCTCTACGACCGGGTGGGAATGGGAGGCTTGACGACATCTGTAGGCGTGACAGGCTCCAGTGCGTGCAAAGATGTAGCCGTCGTGGTCTGACACAGCCGCAGAGTTATAGGCCATGGAGGTCAAACAAGATGTGCGGGGGAGAGCATACCCGAAGGACCATCGGCAGAGGACGCCGAAAAAATGCACCTCGTTGCGGACTTGTCGATGTCAGCAGGCCCCAAACTACGTTGGGTGGGTGGTCGGGCGCAGAACTCGGTGCGCTGGTGGCCGTACGTGAGGTTAGAGGTGACGTAGTTGGGAGAGCCAAGTCATTGTCAATGCAAGTCTGCGGGCTGGATGGTACCGCTCGCTGTGACGCCGGAAAGCCTTGATGTCATGGGCCCCCGGAAGCGGGTGGTAAGAGAGGCCATAGCCAGAAAGCACCGCAGAACAGAGATCATCGCAGGGCTGCGGGCTGGAGTTTGAAGAGGCTGTGAGATGATGCAGCTCTACTGGAAGAACGTCGAGAAAAAGGCATGCATCACCAGCTGTGGTGAGACGTAATTCAACGGGAGAGTTTCATCAAGCTGTATTGACCATGCCTTGGGGTTTGTCTGGGTATAAAGGCTTCACTGGCGGGCAGAGTCGCGGATGCATGGGAGTGGGCGCTCGTCAAAGTGCCCGTTCGCCGGGTCACCACTTGTAGGGCGAGGCAGAGAGACGTGATCACCCTCGTCACTTTATTCTACAGAGCCAATGCAGAGCGATGGCGGGTGCCTGCGTTCATACCGCCACGCGCGAGAATTCATTCTTCTCTAGTGCGCGCGTAGAGGTCCGAGCACCAGCAGCGCGAAAGGCGCAGCACGGTGACTTAACAATTTGCTGTGACGGCAACTGATCATTATCACTGATGAAGATGAAGACGCTACGCATATGTCGCGTTTCCTGCGTCCACGGGTAGTTATCGACCCAGTAGTAGAAATTCGCTACTAATTATGAAATAGAGGGGCGAATAAATATCGACAATATTCATTAGTATGACCAGTATGGAGAGGTATTACAAACGGGTGAAAAAACTCACCAATTCACAGTGGAAAAGCAGCGCACGGCGCGATCACTTTGCGTGCAGTCTAAGCGAAAATTCGACGTTAGAATAACTGCAGTCGTTAAACCAACGGACGAACGGTTCGTATAACAGCTACTAAATGCGGGACAGTGCGTGTCGTGCGCAAACGCCTGGCAATGATTGTACTAACGGGGAGGGTAACTGCACCGCAATCGCCTCATGTCGGCAATCACGGAAACAAGTAATATCGGCTGTACGCCACTGTGAAAGCAAAGCATTAAGAAACCAATAGATGTTATGAGGTACAAGCACAAAGCGCAGTCAGTGCACACAGCAAGCGCCCTCGCATTTCCACTATGCCGGCATGGGTGGGCCGAAACCATGCAAGTGAAAGTCTCTGCGACAACGGGCAATGCGTATAACTCGCTTCAATATGCTGAATTAGCTAGAACTACGAAGAACAATGACAATGCTAATCAAAGTAAGCTGTTTGTCAGTGGCCGTGTACCTGCGCAAATGATGGCCACACCTTCAAAGCGTTATATAGAAAAATTAGGCTACGTACGTCATCGGTATCAAACTGGCTTCCGGTATGAGTGCATTGACGGCACACGCGAAGGAAACGTCGCATACAATCTCTTTCGCAGCTTCGCCGCGGTGGCCTAGTGGCTAAGGTACTCGACTGCTGACCCGCAGGTCGCGGGCTGAATCCCGGCTGCGGCGGCTGCATTTTAGATGAAGGCGGAAATGCTGTATAGGCCCATGTGCTCAGATTTGGGTGCACGTTAAAGAACCCCAGGTGGTCCGAATTTCCGGAACCCTCTACTACAGCGTCTCTCAAAAACTCTAATCAAATCAAATCAAGTTTAACTATTTCATAATAACATGTACAAAAAGAATATACAGAAGGAGGTCCCGTAGTGTACACTGAAGTGGAGCTTCCTATCAAGTATAAACACAAGTATTTCTTTAGCAACAACAGTGCGGAACTAAGAGAATACAGAGTTTAAAAAATGAATTACAGATACATATAAAAGGCGATGCTCTCATCAACTATATGGAGTCGGATATTTAAATTGTAAAATATATTTTTATACTTCTATGTAAATAGCATGATGTAAAATAACGAGAGACTGAAGAGAGAATGACGTGGGGAGAGAGAATTCGGTTAGTCAAAAGAGTGAGTGTCGCATAACAAAAATTTGTGCGGTTTTTGAATTATTGTAAGAAATGACATTGTGTTGCATAATGATATGCCGCAAAGTGAACTCTCTGTTTGCCATAATTAGTTCGTGCTTTTGGCAGAACGAAGTTGTTATGCTGCGCAAAACGAGTTGGGTTAGTATTTAGTAAAGATAATGAATGAATTGATGATAACGATATTTGTTTATTGATTACATTGAAAAGGAATCTGGCGAGATTGAATTTTACAAGGCTGGCAACGTCGAGAATTTTATTTTCTTCTACCAACTGTTTAGCATTGTGGGTGGTCGAACTAAACGTGATTATTCGAATTGCCTGTTTCTGAATAATCTGTAGTGGTTCTAGATGAGTGGCGTACGCGTTACCCCTTGAGGTTATGCAGTAATTGATGTGTGAATGCACAAACGCGAAGTAAAGTGGGAGCAAGACCGGACGTGAAAAAATGGACGTGCTCTGATAAGGATGCGTATTCCGAGAGATAACTTCTTTTAAGTTGTGTGACATGGTTTTGAAATTTTAAATGATGGTCAGTAATCACCCCTAAGTAAACACATTCTTCACTTGCCGGTAATGCGTGGTTATGAATGAGTATGGGCAGAATGCGCAGTGACGATTTCTTTTGCGATGAAAACAAAAGGAATTTTGTTTAAAGGGATTAGTAGTAAGTCTATTAGTCTTACACCAACCCAACAGGTGGTGGAGGTCACTGTTAAGCTCATTTACTACTACTGATATATTTTCAATAGAGTTAATAATTGTAGTGTCATCAGCATAAAAAATGCACTTGGAGAAGGTAAGACAATACGGCAAGTCATCTTTATAAATTAAAATAGCAAGGGGCCCAAAATTGACCCCTGCGGTACACCTATATTAGTATTTTAGGTTTAGAATGAGTGAATGAGTGAAACAACTTTATTCGGTCCACAATAGACGCGAGTAAACTCAGCGTCACCTGGCTAGGCCCACTCGGGGACCATAAGTTAAACCTGACGGCCCTCGCGCGGGCCCTCTGGACGGCCAGAATTTGAGAGGTCTGGTCCTGGGCCTTAATGAGTCGCTTCATTTCCTCTTGGGTGGGTTTAGAATAAGCATTGCATATACCAACGAATTGATACCTGTCTCGCCAGTAGTCCCGGAGGAGACGCCGCAGGCGTCGAACAGTGATGAAGGAAAATATCGGCTCCCGCTCTCAACATCTGTTTCCGCCAGTGAATCAATGTGTGTCATTGAATGGATTACATCGATGGACGCGTAACATCAAGTAGAACAAGGCTACATCATTTTTCTGTGGTGGGTGAACTTTTCGTCATTTTACGAGACTTTTTGTACAGACGACGCCGTGCTTGAGGTAGGCCTACGCCGAGCCGGATAAATACCACATGGATGCGCGCCAAGTGGCGTTCGTCAGCGGCGAGTGGCCGCGCGTTCGACATGCAAGTAATGATGAATGGGGAGAGCATATCTCCCGATGAGTGTACCAATGAGTACGGGTGGCAAGCAGCAGTTTCCAAGAGAATGTAGACCAAATCCGCTGCTAACGGGGACTCAGTCGGAGCTGGGCCTAACATGGACGCAGCGTCTAGAACACTTGAGAGAGGCAATCAGGTCAAGAACAGAGTCACCAGGGCGTCCCGCATGCGCTACATGCCTAAGGATCACTTAAAAATTATCCTACGAGCACGTGGTGGCATCAATATTAGCAAGATGGGTTCCACCAAGGTAGGCAAAGCCATCATGGAAGCTGCAGGATTGGACTAGGATCAGACGGCGTCAGACATCATCTGCCCGAACGTCAGCCAGAACATAATGGTGGCGAGTACACCGGAGCGAGAAAATGCTGAGATGTACGTGAGAATAAGATCAATAGACCTGGGTGGTTGCAATTATGAGATCAATGCCTATGAGGCTGCACCAGACGATACGTGAAAAGGAGTGATAAGAAACATCGACATCGCCCACGGGCCGGCGGAGCTTGAGAGAAATATTGTCAACCCAAAAAACCGCTTGGTGCTCGCGGCTAAAAGAATTAAGAATACCGGCACAGTGATCTTCACCTTCGACGGTTACAAGGTTCCAAATTTCGTCATGTATGGTGCGATGCTGGTGAAGTGTTCGCTCGAAAGAAAAAGATCGATATATGTTATGCTTGTGGCTGGCTCGGTCACAGAGCTGACCTGTGCCCCACCGCGGAAGAGACCGTGTGTAGAGGATGTGGCGAAAAAAACGTGATTAAAGAACGCAGGCGTCAACCCAGATGTGAACTTTGCGGTGGTACACACCCCACGGCGGACAAGATGTGCAGACACAATTCAATACGTTGTCATACGAAGAAGAAGTAAAAGAGCAATGGCAGCCAACGCTGAAAAGGAACAAGTCGACAATCCGTTGAACCTGCACTCATCCGAGCTGCACTCTGAGGCAACAGCTCCAATGGGCGACTCGAAGCCAACAGCAGCATCTCGCGGCAGGTCCAGGTCTCGAAATAGCTTGCAATCCAGAGGAATGATTGTATCTAGATCCAGAAGAAGGAGTGCATCCAGGTCCAAATCCGTGGTGAGGTCGGGAAATCAAAGTGATTGAACAACCCAGAATCCAAATCCAGGGTTTTTCCCTGATGAAGGCTGGTCCCCGGCTGAAACGTAGAAAAAATAAAAAGTTTTTGTTTTGTTCGTCCTTATATATATATATATATATATATATATATATATATATATATATATGTATATGTGAAAAAGAAGAAGGTGTCCTTGAATCCAGTGGAAAAATACCAAAAAAGTGAAAAAAGTGGAGGACGGGAAAAAAGAAAACTTTTTATTTTTCCTACGTTCCAGCCGGGGACTAGCCTTCATCACGGGAAAAAACCTGATAAAGGCCGGTCCCCGATGAAACGTAGGAAAAATAAAAAAGTTTTCGTTTTGCCCGTTTTCCACTTTTTCCTATATATATATATATATATATATATATAATAAGGGAAAAAAGTGTATACCCAAGGGCTCGTTTTTCCGTGTTTTGACACAACATTAATGAGATTCAACAGACAGTAATGCCAAGGAATGTACAGGGGAAGTTACTAGAACCAATGGAACGTAAATAGGAAGAAAGAAAAGTGGATGAAGAAATAACCAGCCATCAGCAGGAATCAAACCTGCGACCTTCGAATACCGCATTTGATGCTCTAACCACTGAGCTACCACAGCGGCCTTCCCTCCATCCACTTTTTTGGGTTTATATGTGAATTTAGAAATAGGAGTGACAGTCAGCGCCATCTATAAGCCAAGCGACGAGTGTGAACCACTCTTTTATGCGCATGTTTGGCGTCACGTAGCACGTGAACTTATTACGAGCGGGCAGCTGATTAATAGTCCCTCGTATGCAACCTAATGACACCAAGTCTGCCAGTACGAGACCCTCGTTTAATGTAATAAGAGAAAAAAGTATATATATATATATATATATATATATATATATATATATATATATATATATATATATATATATGTGTGTGTGTGTGTGTGTGTGTGTGTGTGTGTGTGTTGCAGGACCGAAATACTGCGTTCTTCAGGGCTGGTTAGTTTGAAATAAAGATAAAATATACCACGAAAGTGCAGGGTCACCATTTCTTTTGTTTTTGCCATTCGTCCAGACGGTTCAACTCTTATTTCCACTGGAGCATTCTACTTGGACTAACATTTAAACCAAGTGGAGTAAGTGCTAGGCGGTAACAGTTGAACTCTTGCGGTTGTTCCCGCAGTTAGTCCAAAATTGGTTTGAAATCTGTGCTAGCCCATTTAGTTTCCTAAAGGACCATTGGCATACCCAACTTTAGTCCTTTTTGGCTTAGAGTGCACTTTGTGTGGGGACGTTCTGTCTTATCATACGGCCAGGCGAAACCATAACATGAGTTGCCACTAATAGGCGCACACCTATAGCCATGCGTGTCGGCCAGTATTTCAAGAGGTGAAGGAAGCACTCAGGAATCAAACATTCTGGGATTTGTGACTTCACAGATCATTTTCTTCATGTCCTTGTCATTCCCTTTCTTATGGATTTAGGTGATGTTAGCATTCTTCCAAGAGTATGGAACCTTCCTGTCAGGAGACACTTTGTAAACAGCGTGGGTTGCTCTCGGTCATATACTCAGCTTGCTCTCAATCATATGCAAGCTATTTACGAAGGTGATTGTCAACAGAATTAAGACAACATTGATATTAAATCTACCAAAGGAACGAGCAGGATTTCGAACAGGCTACTCAACAGTCGACCACATTCATAATGCTACAGGGCGCCACAAATGAACATGATACAAAAGAAGACGATGTTTAGTGAAAGCTCGTGCAGACTGGGCTCCATATTGTATGTCTGCCTATTTATCTAGAGTAAATATATTTTCCCGACACCTTCTCTCCGTAACACTTTGGTAGAGGTGTGGGGTAGTCTTCGAAGAATCGTAGTACTCGTCTTGATCAGTCATCGCAGCAAAGGAACGTCGGCTGCGTATACCGTCATGGATGTCGACTGACGGAAGACGCGCACTCTCCACCAAAACTGCAGACTTCCTCCTAGAAGATCTCATTCTACATCACGGCGCTCCTCCGCAACTGCTTACCGCTCGGGACCACTACCTTTTATTACAAGTTATCCAAGACATATTATACTCTAGCGCTACAGAGCACGAGTTCACAACAGCGTATCCTCCTCAAACCAACGGTTTCACAAAGCGACTAATTAGAACCATCATGAACATGCTTGTCTTGTACGTTTCTTCAGGCCATCCTGACTGGGACTCCGCCCTCGCATTTGCGACTTTTGCCTACAATACGTTCCGGCATGATACTGGAGGTTTCTCGCCATTTTTCATATTGTACGGACAAGAACCCACGCTGCCTTTTGGCACAATTCGTCCTGCCGTTAGCCACACGTCAGAATATGCCCGCGATGTGATCTCTAGTGCTCTGGAGGCACGTGAGATTGCTCGCCTGTGTCTGAGCGATTCGCAGGAACGACAATGACTGGTTTAAAATTCCTGCCATTACAATTTTCACTTCCGTCGTGGTGACACAGTCCTTCTCTGGACGCCATCACGGCGGGTTGGCCTGGGCGAAAAACTGACTTCGCCGTAATCGGGTCCGTAGCGAGTGGTGCGCCGAGTCACCGACGTGACATATGAAATTGAACCTCCTAACACCACCAGCGCGCGATCGCGTTCTGACGTTGTTCACGTGCCTCGGCTAAAGCGATATTACTCGGACCAACCAAGCACCGAGATGGTGCCTTCACCGCCGGAGAGATGCTACGGGGCGCCACAGATGAACATAATACCAAAAAGTAAGATCTTTAGTGCAAGCTCGTCTATACTGGGCTGCATATTGCATGCCTGCTTGTTTATCTAAAGTACATATATTTTTCAGCCACCTTCTCTCCATAACAATATAACACATACTCGTTTTGGGCTGCGAAGAAGAAGAGAACATTTTTGTTGCTCGGGTTCAGGTGAAATCCTGGCTGCAGGTTTTGTTTTGCTCGTGCAATCACTTGCGGAGACGCTGGTTACGTGTACTTCAGCTGTGACAGCCATCGTGGAAACAGCTACATCTCCCAGAGCAAGAAGTAGCTCCCACGTTCATGGGTTACCCACTAAATTTGGTCCCTCGGCATCGACACCCAGAAAGATGGCAACTCCGATGACAAGCCAGGCCATCCAAACCAGCGATTCCAATGGTTCTTCTCGCCCATATTTTTCATGCGCCACAGACGCCAAACCCGTTTCATGAAGACATCTTCGAGGATGTTGATGACTGGCTAGACCACTTTGAACGGGTTGCCGGTATCAACGAATGGGACGATGTTCGCAAGCTGCGCCGAGTTTATTTCTACTTGGAGGATTCTGCGAAGACGTGGTACAAGAACCACGAGGGCTCCTTTGCAACCTGGCAAGAGTTTAGCCGTCAGCTCCGTGACGCCTATCGGAACACCTAGAGGAAGGAGGGGGCTGAACAAGCATATCCTGCAGAAACCAGCGGCTGAACGAACGAGTATCTATCTTTGTCGAGGACATGCTTCGGCTCTTCAAGCGCGCGGACCCTGCCATGCCCGAGGAAAAGAAGGCGCGGCATTTGATGCGCGGAGTAAAAGAACAGCTTTTCGCTGGGCTCGTGCGCAATCCACCGACGACAATCACCCAGTTCATCGGTGAGGCGACCACTATGGAACGTACGCTGCAGCAGCGGTCGTCACAATACGAACGCTAGATCCCGGCCACCACATGCTCTATCGGCTCTGACAGCGAGAGACAGGCCCTTGCAGACTTCATTCGAAGTATTGTTCGGGATGAACAGCGACAGCTTCAGGCAATGGGATCCCATCAACCTGTGTCAGCCCTCGCGGATGTAATCAGACAAGAGGTCCGGCAGGCCGTCACACCCGCGGCTCCAATCGCACCACCGATTTCCGAGGCCCCAGTCCTGACATACGCAGCGGCATTACGATCCCCTGCGCAACCGGCTACAGATCCTGCTATGCGGCCAAGGTACCAGGCTATGCAGTCAATCCACGACACTGCTTCGAGCCCGCCTCTTGGCTCAAGGTTTCCGAGCACACCCACCTATCTGCCATCTACCTCGAAACAAAGTGGTAGCAAGGCAAGCACGTGGCGCACATCGGATAACCGTCCGCTCTGCTATCACTGCGGCGAAGCGGGTCACGTATACAGGAACTGTCAATACCGGCAACTAGGTCTCCGCGGCTTCCATCCTGATACTCGATGCCCGCGCTACGGTGAGCGCCCACGCGAAATCGAAGCCTATCTCACGGGCTAGCGAACTCCTTCGACTATTCAGCACCACCAGTCGAGATCACCGTGGCCTCACCGTGGCCTCACCGGTCTACGTCACCCAGTTTGCCTCATCGTCTTCGGCTCCTTTCAGGAGCCGGTCACGAAGTCCCTGCAGGGGAAACCAGGAACGGCAACTTCTTGGGGTGAAGTCACGGCCCGGTGAACTGTAAAAGACCCTCCTTAGACACAACGACCAGAAGAGGACCATTCCGGTTTTGCAGTGTTCTCTGACAGCAGAAAGATCGTTTCTGCCGAAATCACCGTATTCTTCGACAATCGTGCTGTCAGCGCCCTCGCCGACACCGGTGCCAACTATTCCGTAATGAGCAGCACCACACTGGCATCTGAACTGAGGAAGGTTACCACACCATGGCAAAGACCCCCGTTGCGCACGGCAGGTGGCCATCTGGTGATGCCTTCTGATATGTGCACGGCACGCATTCGTATACGTACGTCGACATTTGCGGGCTTTTTCCTCGTATTGCGCGTGTGCTCTCGGCCAGTCATTCTAGGAATGGACTTCTTTCGTGAATACTGTGCCGTCATCGACCTCCGTGAATTGCTTGTGTCATCCGATGATCCTTTTTGCGCTGCAACTGACAGTACACGATTCCGAAAAAGAGTGCTCCGTGTTACCGACGATTCTCTGACTCTCCCATCTCAAAGCAGTCTCTTTGTCGAAGTGGAATTGGGACAGGACGTGTCTGACGCGGTAATTGCAGAGACCAATTTGTCTCTCCTTATTTCACGACAAATCTGTATTGCCCGCGGAATCATTCAGCCTAGCAATACGCATGTTCACCTGCTAGTCGCGCACTTCAGAGACGAATATCGCCACCTAACAAGACACACTACCATTGCATATTGTGAAGAACTTGCCGATGCCGATGGTTCGTCCACGTTAGCTTCATTTTCATCGAATGGCCACCCTGACGAGGCCTTCGCGAGCACTTCGACGTAAACGAGAGACTACCTTCGGCTCAACGAGAAAGCCCTTTGCGTTTACTCGGCTCATTTCAAGACTGCTTTGCCACTACGTCAAAGGTTAAACAGACACCACTTGCTCAGCATCGTATCATCACGGAACCCACCGAGAGACCCATCCGACAACACGCCTATAGAGTGTCGATAAAAGAGCAAGACGCTATACGTGACCAAGTCCAGCAGATGCTTCAGGACGACGTCATCCAGCCGTCAACCAGTCCCTGGGCTTCGCCAGTTGTGCTAGTAAAGAAGAAGGACGGTACGTTGCGTTTTTGCGTTGATTACCGTAAACTGAACAAGGTCACCAAAAAGGACGTTTATTATCTACCCCGGATAGATGACTCTTAGGACCGTATAAGCAAGGCTAAATATTTTTCTTCCACGGATTTACGTAGCGGCTACTGGCAAATCGCAGTGGATTAGCGCGACCGCGAAAAGACGGCGTTTATTACTCTCAACGGCCTATACCAGTTTAAAGTGTTGCCTTTCGGTCTATTCTCAGTGCCAGCTACTTTCCAAAGAATGATGGATACGGTTCTCTTGGGGCTCAAATGGCAATCATGTCTTGTTTACCTTCATGACGTCGTGGTCTTTGCAGACACGTTTGAAAAACACGTCCCACGCCCTCATGCAGTACTTCAGGCAATCAAATCAGCGGGGCCTTCTCTCAAATCTGAGAAATGTCATTTTGGATATGAAGAACGGAAGTTCCTTGGTCACGTTGTGAGCCATGCCGGCATCCACCCAGATCCGGAGGAAACCCGCGCTGTTGCCGCCTTTCCCGTGTCCATAAATAAGCGTGACCTACGCTGATTTCTGGGGCTCTGTCCGTATTACAGGCGCTTTGTCAAAAACTTCTTGAAGATTGTTGAGCCCCTCAACAAGCTTACAAAAGACGGTATCTCGGTTGTTTGGGGTCCCGATCAGTGTCACGCGTTCGACACCCTCCGAAACCTCCTCCAGGTTCCGCCTGTGCTGGGTCATTTTGACGAAAGCGGTGACACGGAATTGCACATTGACGCCAGCAACTTTGGACTAAGAGCGATATTAGTTCAGTGGCATAATGGCGTAGAGCGCGTGATCGCTTACGCGAGCAGAACGTTATCCCCAGCGATGAAAAACTATTCTGCAACCAAAAAGGAATACCTCGCTGTTGTCTGGGCTATAACAAAGTTCCGCCCATACTTGTATGGCCGCCCGCCCATTCAGGGTAGTTAGCGACCACCATTTCCTTTGTTGGCTCGCCAATTTCAGAGATCCCTCAGGTCGTCTAGCACGATGAAGCCTTCGGCTACAAGATTTCGATGTCACCATCGTCCACAAATATGGGCGGAAACACACCGACGCCGACTGTCTCTCACGTGCACCGATCGAAAATGCCAACACTGACCTTGAAGACGACGACACTTTTCTTTCTGCCGTATCAGCAACCCACTTGGCTGAGCAACAGCGTCACGACTCAGAGCTCATTCCGCTCATTGACTACCTGGAAGGACGCAATTCCCACCCTTCTCGAAGCATTGCACGTTCGCTATCCTCCTTTTGTTTCAACGAGGAGTGCTTTACGAAAAAACTTTCATCCTACACAAGCTATGTATCTGTTTGTTGCGCCAACTACGATTCGTGGTGACATTTTACGTGCGTGTCATGATAAGCCATCGTCCGGACACCTCGGCGATACGTGCGTGCTGCAACGGATTCAACGCTCCTACTACTGGCCACGTCTCTCAAAGACTATGAAACACTACGTTCGCACATGTCGCGACTGTCAGCGACGTAAGATTCCACCTTTACGACCAGCGGGACTACTGCAACCAATAGACCCACCAAAGGCGCCCTTTCATCAGATTGGCATGGACTTGCTGGGGTTATTCCCACGTCTTCGTCTGGAAACCGGCGGATTGTGGTCGCTACCGACTACGTAACATGCTACTGTGAAACCAGGGCACTTCCAACAGCCAGCGCAACAGTTGTAGCCCAATTTTTCGTTAACGGCATCGTCTTACATCACGGTGCTCCAGCTGTCATCATAACTGATCGTGGGACAGCTTTCACCGCAGAGATGCTGCAGGAGTCTTGCGAATAACTGGAATGGAACATCGTAAAACAACGGCTTACCACCCGCAAGCAAACGGGCTGACTGAACGACTCAATAAGACAATTGCAGACATGCTGTCAATGTATGTGGACATCGATCACAAAAACTGCGACGCCATACTTCCCTACGTAACTTTTGCGTATAACACTGCTGTTCAAGAAAGTACCGGTTTCACACCTTTTCGCTGAGTCCACGGTCGCGAGGTCACGACGATGCTCGACGCCATGCTCCTGCCCGACAACTTAGGAATATACCACATGGATGCGGCAAAATTCGCGCAGTGTGCAGAAGAGGCCCGTCAACTTGCTTGTCACCGTATTCAGCATCACCAAACCGCAGACGCGCGCCGCTACAATCTTCGTCACCGTGAAGTTATTTTCAAGCCCGGTGATGCAGTCTGGGTGTGGACCCCTACCCGACAACGTGACCGTTCAGAAAAGCTTCTTCGCCGCTACTTCGGCCCTTACAAGGTCGTGCGACGTCTCAGCGACGTCACTTGCGAGGTTCTCCCTGAAGGCACTTCGAGACATTCCCAATTCACCCCACAAAATGAAGTCGTTCACGTTTCATGACTCAAACTATACTTTTCGCGCTGTGAATCGCCAGTGAGTGACTGACTTTATTGGTAATTTCACGTCTTTCTTTTTTTTCGTCTTTCTCTTATATTTTTTCCTATTTTTCTTCTTTCTCATTTAACTATTGGCTCCACAACCAACTTCGTAATTCCACCTTACACCATTAATTTTGCTTTCATGGTAATTTTCATCTCATTTTCTATTTTTTCGCTTCATGTACAGCATCGAGACGATTCTTCTTGGGAGAGGGGGTTATGCCACCGTTGATGAACGAGCTGCTGTGGCTCATACTCGTTTTGGGTTGCGAAGAAAAAGATAACATTTTCGTTGCTCAGGTTCAGGTGAACTCCTGGCTGCAGGTCTTGTTTTACTCGTGACATTACTATCAATTAGGTCACAGAGTAATGCTCAGAATACACCCACCACTACACATATCATTTAAAAGTTACGAGAGGGCATTCGGTTCAGTGAAAATATCAACAGTCATGCACACACTGTAGTATCAGAATGTCGAGAATATACAAACATCTTGGAAAAAATCTGCAGAGGATCAATTGCCACCATAGTGTTCCATAAGAAAAGTGACAGAATACCAATAACGAAAGGTGTAGGGCAAGGGGATAGGATCTCCCTAATGTTATTTACCACATGCTTACATGAGGATTTCAGAGGCCTAGAGTCGAAAAAGTTTGGAATGACAGTAATGGAGAGTACCTTAGTAACCTGCGCTTCGCAGATGACATTTCATTGCTGAGTAATTCAGGGGACGAATGGCAATACGTGATGACTGACTTAGATAAAAAGAGCAGAAGGGTAGGTTTTAAAATCAACCTGCAGAAAACGTAAGTAGTGTACAACAACTTCGGAAGAGAACAGCGCTTCGAGATAGGTGACAGTGCACTTGAAGCTGTAAATTAGGACATATACTTAGGACACGTACGTAGTAACCACGGAGCCAAACCACGGGACTTAGGTAACTAGAATAATAATAACAGGGTGGAGCACTTTGTGCAAGCATTCTCAATTCATGAATGGTAATTTGCCACTATCCCTCAAGAGGAAGGTATATAACAGCTGCATCTTGCCAGTACTGACCTTCAGAGAAGGAACTTGGAGGCTTACAAAGAGGGTTGATCTGAAATTGATTGATTGATATGTGGGGTTTAACGTCCCAAAACCACCATATGATTATGAGAGACGCCGTAGTGGAGGGCTCCGGAAATTTCGACCACCTGGGGTTCTTTAACGTGCACCCAAGTCTGAGCACACGGGCCTACAACATTTCCGCCTCCATCGGATGATCTGAAATTGAGGACGACGCCACGAGCGTTGTAAAGGAAAAAAATAGGTGTATTCTGAAGATACTAGATGAGAGCAGAGTGGGTTAGGAAACAAACCGGCGTTAAGGATATAATAGTTGAAATCAAGAAGAAATGGACGTGGGCTGGGAACATAGCACGTAGGCACGATAACCACTGCTCATTAAGGGTAACTGACGGCATTCCCAGAGAAGATAAGTGAGTGAGGCGGAGACAGAAAGTTAGGTAAGCAGATTAGATTAAGAAGTTTGCGGGTGTTAAATGTTAACAGCAAGCACAGGACCGAGTTGACTGGCGGAACATAGGAGGGGTCATTGTTTTGCAATGGGCATAGTCAGGATGATGATGATAATAATGAAGATGATGATGATGAAATTATTTTCGCTTCTATACTTAGCAAAGCTTTCAATCTCATATTGGGGCTAGTCCGAGAAGCGAGGAAGACGCACCTGAAAACGCACGCTTGAGCCGTGCTGGCAGAAAAGAAAACAGAAGAGGAAGAAGCGTTGTGGGCAAGAGACCTCTCCTATATCTTAATATGAGCAGTCCATAACTAAAACGTCATTCATTCACCGCCAATATTTGATCCTCTTAAAGTTGGAATACGTCCGCACTGCTCCCAATTCTATTTCCGTCTGCAGATTCTTTCATTATGCCGACCTCGCCTTCTGCATTTTTCGCTTTGTTTAGTTTTGGTTTTTCTGTCCCCGTATGTGTTGACATAGCAAACTCGCGGAGAGCAGCTGAAGGAAACAGCACGTTTGATGCCGTGGAAAAACACTGCCCTTTATTTTCTACGCACGCATCTTTTATAAAAACCTGGTGATGACGTAACACGATGCATATGACACATCACATATCAGCGCTTGTGGCGCAGTGGCTGTTATGTTACACTCCTCCCCAGCAACAAACATAAAAACGATAGTTTAGCAGCCTTCGTCGTTATAAACGCACCACTAGTTTTTAAAGACAATAGTTTTTCTTGGGGACCTTCGACGGAAGAATTATAGTCTGTCTGTCTGTCTGTCTGTACATTTGTCTGTTTGTCCGCCCTAACGATACATCAAACGTCATAACGGCACCGAACGGCCAACCCCATCTGCAGCACCCAACAATATTGCTCAAGGTTTTGCGTCCATAGCTGTGCGATTGTCAATTAAAAAGCAATTATTGCGCATATCTCAGGCACCACAACAACGCTTTGATGTTTGGTATGTCTGCCTTTATACTAGAAGAGGCACACGCAAGTAACTCTAAGGAATGTAGCGTTTATCGCGCTGCGCTGACAGTGTGACGCGGTGCTCAGAAAGGTGTTTCCAACGCTTTGCTACGACTTCACGGTGATGGCACCTGCCCGTCACTCTGCATTCTACACCTTATCACATCCAAGACTGGCGCACATCTTTCTGCGCAGGCTGCACGCCTTCGTTTTCGAAGATAACTGCCAGATGGCGCCTGTGTCTAACGTGCCTCGATACGCTCGTTCGCCTCCACTACACGCTCGAGGCATTCTAACGCAGTGCCTCCAGAATACCATTCACCGATTTTCTTGCAGAGATCAACAAATCAACGTTTTGTTCACTCTCTCCAGAAACAAGGCTATCGTCTTTCGACGACATTTGTGGCGTAACATGCAGATTTGGAACCAATTTTTGTCCTTGTGCTTCTTTGTAGCATTGGCGTACTGTCATGGTTAACAGGCACAACCAGATCGCGTGTTGCTGTTCCACTTTCGCCGTTTGATTCAGGACATGGCTCAGCAACTGGATTCGGTTTCTCCGACTCACACTTCCTGAGTAGCGGAACTAGTTGCTCAGCCGGTTGCACACCCACCCGTTCCGACACGCACTCCGTGGTTGATGAAGCTTGTTGCACAGGTGGTAACACTGCCGTCGGTAAACAAGTGTGTCGCTCAGGCGGCAGTCCAGAAGGCACACTAAATGGGGTGACGTTCGGCCGCAGGTGCTCTTTTTATGGCGCCGCCAACACCTACCATGTGACAAAACGACATCAGCGATGTTGTCGGTCGCTCTATCAGTCACTCTTGCTGGCATCCAGGTTGGCTCCGAACGAAAGTTGCGTGCGTAGATGTAGTCTCCAGGTTTTACGGGCAGTGTGGTTAGAGCTCTACCATCATGGACGATCTTTTGATTGAGCTGCTTCAGCAAGACATTAGCTGTCATGTCTGGATGCAAGAACGGTAGAGCAGTCTTTCACTTACGGCCCATGATTAGCTCCGCTGGCGAGAACCCGGTAGCTTCGTGGGGAGTGATCCTGTAATTGAAAAAAGTACGGCAAGTTGGCATGTAAAACTTCCTCCAGCCGATTTATTTAGCTTCGACTTGATGCACTGAACTGCCCGTTCTGCAGCCCCATTTGGCGCTGGATGGTATGGAGGTGTCGGTACTTGTTTGATGCCATTTCAATGCAGGAATATTTTGAATTTTTCGCTCACGAACGCTGGTGCGTTGTCAGACATCACTACGTCTGGCAAACCATTAGTAGCAAAAATAACACTCAGACATGGAATCGTTGCCTCTGCCAATGGTGTAGATATAGGCACGGCCTCTATCCATTTTGAAAATCCATCGATAATAATCAGCAATTAGCGGTTCTTCAAAGGTCCAGCGAAGTCAATATGAATGCACGACCATGGTCTGTTCGGAAACGGCCATGGCGTCATCACTACCGGCCGCGCAACTCTCTGGTGTTATTGGCAGACCTGACACTGGCAAATTACAACGGTA